>NC_021162.2:33147234-33204046 GCF_000331145.2 Cicer arietinum | reverse complement strand
GCCTCCTTGATCATGATTTTGATATAATTTCCAAACATACAATGTATATGCATTATTTGATTGATCTAATGATTTGAATTGAGAAAAATTTCAGGCAAATAATCAAACACTACACACTTGGACAAAACTTGGAACTCAAGCAACCAAGCAAAGATGGATGATGTCCTACAAGACTTGAAGACTGATGTACAAGAGTGTCTAGTGTTAATAGGGTCAATTAGGTAGACTTAATCATAATGAGTTCTCATATAGTATTTGCCAATGAAATCATAAAATGAGTTTTAATCAATCAAGTAATAAATCAAGTAATAAATCAATTGATACATCAATTGAGTAATCGATTGTTTGACTCACAGAATAAAGGTTTCACTAAGTTAATCGATTGGGAAATCGATTACTTAAAGGTTTTATCAAAACCTGTGTTCTGTGTTTAAAAAAATCAATTGGACAATCGATTTGCACATCAATTGAGTAATCGATTTTGTGATTCACAAAACCAAACTCATACTAAGTTAATCGAATGGCAAATCGATTATGAAAATACTTTTTCATCAGACATGTGTTTTGTGATCCACGAAATCGATTGGACAATCAATTTAAATAAGTTTCTTAAGTTGCAAGCTTTGCACTAATCGATTAGATAATTGATTGATAGATGTTTCTTGAGCTGCAAGCTTTGTATTAATCGATTAGATAATCGATTGATAGATGTTTCTTAAGTTGCAAGCTTTGCATTAATCGATTAGGTAATCGATTGAAAGAATGAACTGGTTAATCGCTTATCAGAAACATATTGCGTAATCGATTGGCATATCGATTTTAACTAAATAGCTAAGCTATTGTAACCAGCCAAATCGATTGACAAATCGATTGGAGTAAGACATCTTAGTCACTGTGACCAGCCAAATCGATTGACAAATCGATTGGAGTAAGACATCTTAGTCACTGTGACCAGCCAAATCGATTGACAAATCGATTGGAGTAAGACATCTTAGTCACTGTGACCAGCCAAATCGATTGAAGTAAAACACCTTAGTCAGTGTGACCAGCCAAGTCGATTGACAAATCGATTGGAGTAAAATGTCTAAGTTACAGGGAGTATTTATCCCATTGTCAAATCGATTATGTTAATATATGAATCGAATGAGTAATCGATTATTTTGATCTCGTTGTTTGAACAAAACAAGTATAATCGATTAGTCAATCGATTCTGATACAAACTGAGTATCAGTCTCTGATAAGTGCATTAAAAGAATCGATTAGGAAATCGATTAGTTCTTATATTTTCAAGATTCAAGAAAAACAAGACACGCGATAATCGATTAGGTAATCGATTAAGCTGGTATCAAACTTTAATAAAATCGACTACGAAATCGACTTATATGATGGTTTTTTGAAAATATATAAATTGAATCAATCACAATTTTTTAATAACAATCATAACACTTTTTCATAAACACAGAAAACTAAAAAATATCTTGAGAGAAAAATTGTTACAACACACAAAATACTCATTGGCTAATACTTTTGTGTGAGATCTTACATTGTGATTGAGTCAATTTTCTTAGTCTTCTTTAATTCTTTGTGAAAGAACAATTTCTGTAATTGAAGTTTTGGAAATCCAGTAGTGTACACTGGTGGTTATCTCTTAGGATACTTGTGGTCATCTAAAAGAAACCTCAACTTGATCTCGCTAGAGTTTGACGAGTAACTCTTAGGGATAGGTTGGTATTGTGATAGAAGTGGTTGTGAGTTGGATGGATAGGATGTGACGCTGGAAAGTCTGTAAAAATATTCCTCAAATCATTCTAGTGAAAGGCTGAAATATGTTATAGATTTCAGGACTGGATGTAGGTTATCAAAGTGATAGCCGAACCAGTATAAAATCCCTGGTGCACTATTTCCTCTCTCTCTTTACTTTTTATATTGATCTTGCATGTGATTGTGGAATTCCGCTGTGAACAAACTGTTTGAATCTTTTGCTGTTAAAATAGGAATTATTATTAAACAAGTTGGTTTTGATATTAATTCATCACTTAGGAAAGAATTAGATAATCTTGTTGATAATATTGTATAAAATTTCCTAAGGATAGAAGCCATATAACCAACAGGTAGTTGTTTTTACTGACCATGCAACTTAGAATTTCTTGCTAAAGAAACCAGAATCAAATCTAAGATTGATCCGGTGGATGTTGTTACTCCAAGAATTTGATTTAGAGATTAAAGATAAGAGTGGAGCTGAAAATTTGGTGGCTGATCATTTGAGCAGAATAGAAATGGATGAGGACCCCATCCCCATTCAAGATGACTTCCCTAATGAGCAACTGCTACAGTTGCGTGAGGTAAATCCTTTGTTTGTTAATTTAGTTAATTATTTTGTTGTTGGAGTCCTTCCTACAGATGCATCTAGAACACAAATACACAAAGTTAAAATTGATGCCAAATACTATGTGTGGGATGATCCATATCTGTGGAAATTCTGTAGTCACCAGGTGATTAGGCGATGTATTTCCCACCATGAGGCTCAATCCATTCTTCATTTTTGTCATGCCTCTCAAGTTGGGGGACATTTTGGTCCTCAACGGACAGCAAGAAAAGTCTTAGACTCGAATTTCTTTTGGCCCACTTTGTTTAAAGATGCTTTTTAGACTTAAAAAACTTGTGAACAGTGCTGTTGATCAGGAACAACCTATGCTTTCATGTGAAGTATTTGATTTTATGGGCCCGTTTCTTGTATCTTTTGGTTTTGTCTATATTTTACTAGTTGTTGATTATGTTTCTAAGTGGGTGGAAGCAATACCCACAAGGACTAGTGATTCTAAATTTGTTGTAGGTTTTATCAAATCAAATATTTTTTGCAGGTTTGGAATACCTCGGCCCATCGTAAGTGATCAAGGCACTCATTTTTGCAATCGCACCATGGACGCTTTGCTTCGAAAGTATGAGGTTGTGCACAAAGTTTCTATACCTTATTATCCCCAGACTAATGGGTAAGTTGAAATCTCAAACAAGGAAATCAAACAGATCTTAGAAAAGATGGTGCAGCAAAACAAGAAAGACTAGAGCCATCGACTTGAAGAAGCTCTTTGGGCTCATAGAACAACCTACAAAACACCAATAGGGATGTCCCCATATCAACTTGTGTTTGGTAAGACGTGCCACTTTCCAATGGAAATAGAGCACTGTGCTTATTGGACGGCCAAGAGTTGTAACCTTGAGATGGAGAAATGAGGTTTGGAGAGAAAGCTTCAATTGCAATAACTTGAAGAGCTTAGACATAAAGCTTATGAGAACTCTCGAATCTATAAGGAGAAAACTAAGTACTTTCATGATAAGATGATTTCTAGGAAGAAATTTTCCATTGGCCAAAAAGTTTTATTGTTCAACTCCCGTCTGAAAATTATGGCTGAGAAACTTCGATCGAAGTGGATTAACCCTTTTGTTGTTACTAACATTTTTCCTTATGATGCAGTGGAAATAAAAAGTGAAAACACTAAGAAAGTGTTCAAAGTAAATGGACAACGCCTCAAGCTATTCTATGAGAGCTATCTGCTTGAAGATACTACCATAGAAGAACTCTTCTTGGAAAAGCCCACTTACACTGAAGTTGAAACAGGGAGCTCCCTTTCCTTACTCTTATTTTATACTTGTTACTTTCATTGAGGACAATGTGTACTTTAAGTGTGAGGGTATTATTTAGGATTTTATTTGTTATAAAAAAAATTAAAAAATAAATTAATAAATAAAAATGGACATTGCACTGCATGCTTTTTCATCAGATTTTGTAGTTGTAAATGTTGTGAGTTTGTTTGGACTGACATGATTGGATAGTATCTTTGAGTTTTTGGTAAAAAAAATTGGATTGAAATGCTAAGTTGTGTATCATTTGTGATAAGTTATTAACCTTTCTGAGATTTTTGAGCCTTATCGTGAATGAAATACATTTCTCCATCTTTTCTTTCTTGTGTGTTATCTCACTCATGATTGCTAGTTACACTAGAACTTGACTTGACTCTTGTCCGCATGCATATATTGAAATGATCTAGGCATTTGTTTCTTGTTAAACTACTAGTCAAATAAGCATACCCTACAATTATCCATTTGTTTAAGCCCCTTTGAGTCTAATTATCTCATTCTTTGTTATATAGCTCATTACAAGTCCAAAAGTGAAAAACAATGAATTGACCAAATCTTGAGGGATAAAGGATTATTTCCTTAAATAAGTGTGGGGGTGCTCAACTTGTTTGTTTAAATTTGAGGGTTATATATATAAAAAAAAAAAGGAGGAGAAAAAATAAAATAAAGAAGAAAAAAAAAAGAAAAAGAAAAAAAAAGTATGAGGAATAAAATGAGGAAAATGGTTGTGTTGTGAGCAAAAATGGTTGTGTTGTGAGAAAAATATTTTGTTGAGTTACTTCTTAATGTTGTTTTTCTCTCTTAATTATTACTCATTTATCATCTTTGATTTTCAGCCCTAGTCTCCTTAGGATTATCTCACATTTACCTTGGCAACATTACAACCTGAATAAAGACCTTTTGATCATTATGAGCATGTGTTTAAAATATAGATGTTAGAGGCTTGTCAAGCCTATGGTAGTGCTAGATTTCATTATGTGCTTTAAGTGTAAACAGTAGCCCAAACACTTTGAGAGAAATTTATATCTTGAGAGGACTCTATCACTTAAGAAACATTCTTTAGTTAACTTGTTCTCTTGTTTGATTTGGTTGTGATAAAAAACTATTCATGATTGCCTTAAGCTAGAAATATTTTTTTCTCTCACCACTTTGCATTAATGAGAATATTTGGAATCGCATGGATTGCTTTGCTTGGAGTGCAAAGGCTTAAGTTTGGGGGAATTTGATCATAGCATTTAGGCACATGTTTCTAACTTTTTATTTTGGTATTTGAAAAGCTCTTTATAGCTTAGAATAACTTTTTAGTTTAGCGCATACGAGCAGGCGTTGCAAAGCTAAAAATCATAGCTACAACTTTTGTGTTGGAATGAAAGCCAAATGTCGAACTTTACTGGCCTAAATTGCAGATTTCGTAATCTGGATTTTTGTAATAATTTCGAATAGCGGGTCACTTGTTTTTAAACCAAAGCCCAAAATCGAGTACTATATATTGGGTGTTTTCTTTCTTTTCTAAGAGAAGAAATTTTAGGATTCAGAATGATAAGAGAAATAAATATTTTTTATTTTAATTTCGTAGAAGGCTAATTTTATAAGATTAATCCACGAGTTCAGAGTTTCATCAACACCTTGAGATTCAGGTTACACAGTATGACTAAATTCGTTGCCCAATATAAAAAGGGTCAATGAATCTTGGACTGAGCTTTTTAAATTTCAAAACTCTTCCATGACCGACTATTAGGGTAAGTTTTAGGAATACATGTTCTCCATCTTAAAACTTTAAGTTCCTTTGTCGGTTGTCAGCCACTACAAGAAAACATTCATATTTGTACGGACAATTATCCACAAATTTGAGTCCCTAGGTAAATTATTTTTTATCTATGGAAAATTCGTAAGTAAATTTGTTAAAAAAAATAAATAAATTTTTTTAAATTATTTTTCACGGTTAGTTTGTGGATAAAGTTAAAAAATGTGAATTCGCCTAAATTATTTTCGTGTTTTGTTTATCGCAGTTTTTTCGTAGGTAAAATAAGAGAATAGTTATAATGTGAATATGGATTATCAGTGGATAATTGATTATTATTAATTTTTTAAAAAAAGTTTTGTTTTTTTTTTTTTTTTTTATATAACCTTTATACATTTAAAAAAAAAGGGAGAAACCTCCTTAATAACACTCACACTAAAACCTCATTCAAAATACCTTGCTTTAGAATACCCTCCTTCAAACTATCCGCTTCAATCTTTGTCTCTGAAAATCCATTTGAACCTTAAACGAAAAAACCACCATCAATCATGGCACAGATTGAACTCTCTGGCTTCGACTTCGACGTGCCCTGAACTCTCTGGCTTCTCAAATTCCACGTTGTTCCCTCTCTATTACTTGCTCTCTATCTCTCCCTCTCTTTCTCTCTATTTTATTCATTTTCATAGTTATTTTCTGAGTAAAGAAAGGAAGAAATGGTTGACTAATTTATGTGTTTACCCTATTTGATTTTCGTAGATTTGATTGGAACCCTAAAATTTTAAATTCAAATTCTCAAAAGCATTCTACATCACCGGTAAGAACTTGATTCGCCATCGTGACATTCTCCTTCTTCATAGTTGTGTGTTATTTTTCCGTTTACTTCACATTAATTGATTAAAAAAATTAAAAACCCCAATTTTATTTTATTTTTTGTAGGTAATGACAACTTTTCTTGTGGTAAGCATAGCATTTTTGCAGGCTTTTCCATTGGCCAAAAAGTTTTATTGTTCAACTCCCGTCTGAAAATTATGGCTGAGAAACTTCGATCGAAGTGGATTAACCCTTTTGTTGTTACTAACATTTTTCCTTATGATGCAGTGGAAATAAAAAGTGAAAACACTAAGAAAGTGTTCAAAGTAAATGGACAACGCCTCAAGCTATTCTATGAGAGCTATCTGCTTGAAGATACTACCATAGAAGAACTCTTCTTGGAAAAGCCCACTTACACTGAAGTTGAAACAGGGAGCTCCCTTTCCTTACTCTTATTTTATACTTGTTACTTTCATTGAGGACAATGTGTACTTTAAGTGTGAGGGTATTATTTAGGATTTTATTTGTTATAAAAAAAATTAAAAAATAAATTAATAAATAAAAATGGACATTGCACTGCATGCTTTTTCATCAGATTTTGTAGTTGTAAATGTTGTGAGTTTGTTTGGACTGACATGATTGGATAGTATCTTTGAGTTTTTGGTAAAAAAAATTGGATTGAAATGCTAAGTTGTGTATCATTTGTGATAAGTTATTAACCTTTCTGAGATTTTTGAGCCTTATCGTGAATGAAATACATTTCTCCATCTTTTCTTTCTTGTGTGTTATCTCACTCATGATTGCTAGTTACACTAGAACTTGACTTGACTCTTGTCCGCATGCATATATTGAAATGATCTAGGCATTTGTTTCTTGTTAAACTACTAGTCAAATAAGCATACCCTACAATTATCCATTTGTTTAAGCCCCTTTGAGTCTAATTATCTCATTCTTTGTTATATAGCTCATTACAAGTCCAAAAGTGAAAAACAATGAATTGACCAAATCTTGAGGGATAAAGGATTATTTCCTTAAATAAGTGTGGGGGTGCTCAACTTGTTTGTTTAAATTTGAGGGTTATATATATAAAAAAAAAAAGGAGGAGAAAAAATAAAATAAAGAAGAAAAAAAAAAGAAAAAGAAAAAAAAAGTATGAGGAATAAAATGAGGAAAATGGTTGTGTTGTGAGCAAAAATGGTTGTGTTGTGAGAAAAATATTTTGTTGAGTTACTTCTTAATGTTGTTTTTCTCTCTTAATTATTACTCATTTATCATCTTTGATTTTCAGCCCTAGTCTCCTTAGGATTATCTCACATTTACCTTGGCAACATTACAACCTGAATAAAGACCTTTTGATCATTATGAGCATGTGTTTAAAATATAGATGTTAGAGGCTTGTCAAGCCTATGGTAGTGCTAGATTTCATTATGTGCTTTAAGTGTAAACAGTAGCCCAAACACTTTGAGAGAAATTTATATCTTGAGAGGACTCTATCACTTAAGAAACATTCTTTAGTTAACTTGTTCTCTTGTTTGATTTGGTTGTGATAAAAAACTATTCATGATTGCCTTAAGCTAGAAATATTTTTTTCTCTCACCACTTTGCATTAATGAGAATATTTGGAATCGCATGGATTGCTTTGCTTGGAGTGCAAAGGCTTAAGTTTGGGGGAATTTGATCATAGCATTTAGGCACATGTTTCTAACTTTTTATTTTGGTATTTGAAAAGCTCTTTATAGCTTAGAATAACTTTTTAGTTTAGCGCATACGAGCAGGCGTTGCAAAGCTAAAAATCATAGCTACAACTTTTGTGTTGGAATGAAAGCCAAATGTCGAACTTTACTGGCCTAAATTGCAGATTTCGTAATCTGGATTTTTGTAATAATTTCGAATAGCGGGTCACTTGTTTTTAAACCAAAGCCCAAAATCGAGTACTATATATTGGGTGTTTTCTTTCTTTTCTAAGAGAAGAAATTTTAGGATTCAGAATGATAAGAGAAATAAATATTTTTTATTTTAATTTCGTAGAAGGCTAATTTTATAAGATTAATCCACGAGTTCAGAGTTTCATCAACACCTTGAGATTCAGGTTACACAGTATGACTAAATTCGTTGCCCAATATAAAAAGGGTCAATGAATCTTGGACTGAGCTTTTTAAATTTCAAAACTCTTCCATGACCGACTATTAGGGTAAGTTTTAGGAATACATGTTCTCCATCTTAAAACTTTAAGTTCCTTTGTCGGTTGTCAGCCACTACAAGAAAACATTCATATTTGTACGGACAATTATCCACAAATTTGAGTCCCTAGGTAAATTATTTTTTATCTATGGAAAATTCGTAAGTAAATTTGTTAAAAAAAATAAATAAATTTTTTTAAATTATTTTTCACGGTTAGTTTGTGGATAAAGTTAAAAAATGTGAATTCGCCTAAATTATTTTCGTGTTTTGTTTATCGCAGTTTTTTCGTAGGTAAAATAAGAGAATAGTTATAATGTGAATATGGATTATCAGTGGATAATTGATTATTATTAATTTTTTAAAAAAAGTTTTGTTTTTTTTTTTTTTTTTTTATATAACCTTTATACATTTAAAAAAAAAGGGAGAAACCTCCTTAATAACACTCACACTAAAACCTCATTCAAAATACCTTGCTTTAGAATACCCTCCTTCAAACTATCCGCTTCAATCTTTGTCTCTGAAAATCCATTTGAACCTTAAACGAAAAAACCACCATCAATCATGGCACAGATTGAACTCTCTGGCTTCGACTTCGACGTGCCCTGAACTCTCTGGCTTCTCAAATTCCACGTTGTTCCCTCTCTATTACTTGCTCTCTATCTCTCCCTCTCTTTCTCTCTATTTTATTCATTTTCATAGTTATTTTCTGAGTAAAGAAAGGAAGAAATGGTTGACTAATTTATGTGTTTACCCTATTTGATTTTCGTAGATTTGATTGGAACCCTAAAATTTTAAATTCAAATTCTCAAAAGCATTCTACATCACCGGTAAGAACTTGATTCGCCATCGTGACATTCTCCTTCTTCATAGTTGTGTGTTATTTTTCCGTTTACTTCACATTAATTGATTAAAAAAATTAAAAACCCCAATTTTATTTTATTTTTTGTAGGTAATGACAACTTTTCTTGTGGTAAGCATAGCATTTTTGCAGGCTTTGAGCCACTTTCATTATTTTTTGAATGCTCCTAATCTTTATAATGGTTTCTTGGATAATTTCTAGTCCTAAGACTCTTTTGTCATCTAACTTTGACCAACACAAAGGTATTTCTACATTTGCAACAAAGGTGTCTACATTTGGGACAATAAAGTTCTTCATGTAGAGAAATCCCTATAGTATTGTGATAAGTGTTGTTGTACACAAAATTAATTTATGATAAATGCATATTCCAACTTATTCCCTCATCTATCCCACAAGCTCTTGTTAGAATCCTCCTCTCGGTTTACCCATCGGTCTAAGATAAGTAAGTAGTGCTAAGATTTAGATTGGTTTTGAAGTCTTTCCAAAACATGGAGGTGAACTTAGGATGCTTATTTGACGCTAATACTGTGAAGTATCACAATTTCCTTTATAAACAATCTATATAATTAAATAGTATTGAAGGTAGTGTTGACTAGTAAGAAATGAGCTGACTTGGTTAGTTTATCCACAATTACCCTGATGATATCAAATCAAGAATGAGTACATGATAGACTTACTGCGAAATCCATGGCTATGGAATCTCATTTCCACTCAAATATCTCTAACGGTTATAGCATGTCAACTCGCCTTTGGTGTACTATTCTTACCTTTTGGCAAGTTAAACATTGAGCCATCAAAGTTGTTATGTCTGTTTTCATGTCATGCCACTAGTAATTCCTTTGAGGTCTTCGTCCATCTTTTTGGATTTAGGGTGCACATTCAATTCACTCTTGTGGGCTTCTACCAATATCACTCCCTTCAAATATTTAATGTTTGGTCCTAGAAAAGTATAATCCAATCTATTATCACAGAAATTTGGTTGACACCTTTATACTTGTAATTATACATCTAGCTCTTGGAAACTCTTAATCTAGGTTCTAACGTTACTAGAGATTTCTAATATACCTAAGATAACTCCTCCATCTGTTTGAGTCATTTTAAAGTTGAGATTTCTAAAATCTTTTATCAAGTTCATTTCTCGAATCATAAAGTGAGAGAGGGGAAGTAATTTTATAGTTAAGGCGTAAGCCACTACATTAGCCTTGCTGATAGTGTTTCAGTAAGTGTACTGAATCGTTACAAGTAATAATTAAAACGGTAGTACAGAGTGTCAAACTCAAAGATTAACTTTTACTATCGAATTATGTTTAATTACTAAAATTGAACAAAATATTTCCGAATTGATTGAAATTATGTTTGAAACTAACAAAAGTAATAGAATTGAACTTTTATAAAACAAAAAGTGTTAAAGGTGAGTTTCACTTCGAATTCAACCTTAGTTTCTAATTGAATTCTAGTTACTAGATTCCTTTATTGAACTATTATTGAATTATCTTTATTATTCTTGCCATAATTCCTTAGTGGCAAAACTTTTAATTCCAATACCCCTAATTCCTTAGTGGATTTAAGTTGTACAGTACAAGAATTCCAATACTCCTTCAATGGTGTTATAACCAGTCTCCTTTGAGTTTCTCTGTTATGGCACAAGTCTCGAAACTTCAAAATAGCCAAAAAGATATTTATAAAGTGAGACAAACATAATTTTATGCCTTCTGCAATGCGCCATGCACCCAAACGTATGTCAGGGGCGCTCCAACGCTCCTGGGCAAAAGCAAGATATCAAAATACTATAGAAATGTGCCCCATGCACAAGCATTTGTGCTCCAGAGTACAACATTTGTTGTCTTACGTTTACTGCATCTGTGACATCTTTTGTATCTGAATTTGGTTCTGGCATCTTCATGAAAGTCGTAGCCATGGATCCTTTCATTTGCACTTGATTTGAGTCCAATTGGACATCTACAACTCCAGATATGACTGAACTACTCCACATAGGTCGTGTTGTTTTCTCATCAATACTCAACGCTACACTAAAACAACTAAATAACGAAAAACTATGAAAAATCTCCACTTTATCAGGGAAATAATAACATAAACATTTTATTAAATCCAAGAACTAAAATCAACAAATTTTATCAAATAATTTCTTAAATTAACTTATAATTAAAGACAAATAAGACTAAAAACAATGAAAACTATGCATATGATGAAGAGTTATCACTTGCCTAGATGTTATCTCAAGTAAAAGTCAAAGTATTTAAGGATTTCCATCCATCTATAATGCCTCTTGTTGAGTTCCCATTGATCAAAGAGATATTGTAAACTCTTATGATCACTGAAAACATAAAAATGAGCATCATATAGATGATTCCTCCAAATCTTAAATGCAAACATTATGGCTGCAAATTCAATAAGTGGAATAATTATCTGTATGTGTTTTCAATTGGCAAGAAGCATAGGCTATGACTCGCATACTTTGCATCAGCATACAACCTAGGCCTTTCAAAGAAGCATCACAAAAACTATCAAATCCTATGTTTGGATCTTGAATGGGTAGCACACGAGCTGTGTTCAATTTAGTCTTAACAGTTCAAAAACTCTTCTCACATTCTAAGTCTCATACAAAAGGATGGTCGTTACGAATTAATCTCGTTAAGAGTAAAACTATCTGAAAGAATTTCCTAATAAATATATAGTAATAACCTGCTAAGCCTAAACAAAATCATGACTACATTTACATTCTTAGGTCTCTCCTATCCAAAAGCAACACTTGCTCATTTTTTAAAACAATTTCTTGGCCCATAGAATTTGCAACACGGTTTGGAGATGTTCTGCAGAGTCTTTGAATAGATCAAAATATGATCTAAAAATACCACAACAAATTTATCTAGATAAGCTCTGAAGATCCTTTTCATGTAGTCCATAAATATGGCTGGAGCATTTGTTTCACCGAAATGCATAATTAAAAATTAATTATGAACTTATCGAGTCTTTGAATAGATCAAAATATCATCTATAAAAACCACAATAAATTTATCTAAATAAGCTCTAAAGATCCTATGTATGTAGTATATGAACATGGCTGGAGCATTTGTTTCATCGAATGGCATAACTAAAAATTAATAATGCTCTTAACGCGTTTTAAAAGTTGTTTTTAGTATATCTTCAAACTTTATCCGTGTTTGATGATATCCAAAATTAAGATCAATTTTAGAAAATATTGTTGTTACTCTTAGTCGGTCCAAGAAATCATCAATCCTAGGTAATAGGTATTTGTTTTAATGTCCACTTTATTCAATTGATGGTAGTCTATGCAGAGTCTCGTGCTACCGTCCTTTTTTTTTTACTAACAATACCAACGCCTCCCAGTGTGGGCAAGAGAGATCGGCCAACAAAATCGAGTAACAGTTATCATTATTCGATCAGACGTAGAGACTGGAAAGAGAGGAAGAAAGTCAAAATTAATTCTTGGTTGTGATAGAGGTGGACAATATAAGTCAAATAAAAATAATACGGGTATTTCAACTAAAAGGTGTGGATGTCCGTTTTAACTTAGATTGAGACCATTGAAAAATGCTGAATGATGGATTATTAGTTTAATCTGTGGACTTCACAACCATGAGTTAGTAGATACTTTTGAGAATAATGCATTTATGGGATGCTTAACAGAAGAAGATAAGAAACATGTTGATGAGTTGACAAAATATCACGTTGTCCCGAGACACATCTTGTCATCTTTGAGAGATCAAGATACGGAAAATGTGACTAATATCTATCAAATTTACAAGCGACGAAGTACATACAGGAAGAATTTAAAAGGACCTAGAACTGATATGCAACATTTGTTGAAGTTACTTGAAGCTGAGAAATATACTTGTTGGAGTAGGACTCATGAGGACTCCAACGTTGTGAGGGATATGTTTTGGACGCACCCAGATTCCATAACTTTATTGAACATGTTCCCTCTTGTATTGATCATGGATAGCACCTAACAAACCAACAAGTATAGGTTATCATTGTTTAAAATTGTTGGTGTAACTTCAACTGGGTTGACATTTAATGTTGCATTTGCTTATATGGATTTTAAACGTCAAGACAACTTTTGGTGGGCATTGGAGAAGTTAAAAGAGTTGTTTGTTTCAAACACGTCATTTCCTCATGTGATTGTGACTGACAGAGAACTTGCTTTAATGAATGCAATTGAATTTGTATTTCCATCTTCAACAAATTTACTTTGTCAGCTTTATATTAACAAAAATGTTGGAGTCAAATGCAAACAATATATATTAAAGAAAGACGAGCAAGAACATATTCTTGAGTTGTGGAGGAAAATTGTTTATTGTTCTGAAGAGAAGGAGTACGAGGAACTTTTGCAAATGTTTGAGCAAACATGTGTCGATAATATTATTTTCTTTGACTACGTCAGAGACACATGGTTGAATCCGCATAAAGAAAGATTTTTTGAAGCATGGACCAATCGATTATTGCATCTAGGAAATACTACGACTAATAGGAATGTCATTAAAACTTCACATTTTGTATTTTATTTTATGCATGATATATGATTAAAACTTCACATTTTGTATTTTTTTGTTTAAATATTAGGGTTGAGTCTGCTCATTGGTCATTGAAGAGATTTTTGGAACACAGTAAATGAGATTTTTGTAAGGCATAGAATGATATGAATGACATGTTGAAGTTTCAAATTATTAAGATAAAAGGTTCTTTTGAGATAAGTAAGGGTCACAAAGAGCATATATACAACAATCCATTCTTTGAGAAATTGACTTGGGTTGTATCCAAGAAAGCCTTAGGTGATATTGTTCATGAATACAAGAGAGTCAGATATATCGGTAACGATAAAGATGTGTGTTGTTGTATACTTAGAAACACTCATGGATTACCTTGTGCATGTGAGTTGGCACGATACAAGCTGAAAGGTGTTCCAATCCCATTAGATGTTGTTCATATACATTGGAGGAAATTAACCATGAATAGTGATCAAGAGGAAGAACAGTTGACAAATGATTCAGAGTTGGACATTACATCGGAGATGAATATAATTTGGAAAAAATGGAAAACACTTAATATTGCTGGAAGAAGGGCTTTAAAGAGCAAGTTGCGTGAAATAGCATATCCGGAGACAACATCAATGTGTGCACCAGTGGATAAAATCAAAACAAAAGGTGGTGTTAAGAAAAAAGGCAATAAGCCGAAGGGATATGACGTATATCGCGACCCATCATACTTTGAGCATGTTGATACTCAAGTCTCCCAGCAGGTATCCAAACAAGTCTCCCATCAAGCATCCAAACAAGTCTCCCATCAAGCATCCAAACAAGTCTCCCATCAAGCATCCAAACAAGTCTCCCACCAGGTTAAAAAATATTTCCACGAGTTTCCTTCTTTAATTCATCCATATATTGAAGACATAGTTAATGTTAAAGCAGATGGAAACTGTGGATATCGTGCTATTGCTGCTTTACTTGGTTATGGTGAAGAATACTGGAGCATTATACGTCGGCAGTTGTATACAGAGATTAAGTCCAAACCTGATTTATATGCTGCATTATTCAAGGAACGTTTGCAAGAAGTGACAGAGTCTTTACTTGTAACTGAGTTGGAAAACCAAGCCAACGAGAAGTGGATGACCATTCCTGATATGGGTTACGTGATAGCAACAAAATATAATCTCGTTCTTGTTACATTGGCAAAAACTTTTTGTTTGACTTTTTTCCCATTGAGGGGTGCACGTAATGGAGATTTGTCACGTGATTGTGTTATCATCATTGGTTTTGTTAACGAAAATCATTGGGTTCAGGTTAAATTGAAATATGCATGTCCATTCCCTCCACTTGCATGGCATTGGAAGAAGCATCGTAGTGATGAGTCTATATCATGGGCTATCGCTTATGCAGGACGTCTACAACATTGGGGTTCTTTAGATTTAGAAAATAATTCATATTATATGTCTTTGGTAGATAATTGACACTTTTGATTTGTATGTTGCTTTAAATGATAGGATTGACACTTTAAATGTTGTTTTCAATTCAGATGATTTAAATGTTGTTTTCAATTTAGATGATTGCCAATTTTGTTTTCAATTAAGTGTTCTATGATGCTTTAAATGATATGATTGACACTTTAAATGGTATGTTTGAAATTTAGATGATTGGCACCTTAAATAGATATTAAATACAACTAATACAACTAAATAAGTCGTGAATAATAACTCTGAATAATAAATAAGTCGCGAATAATACAACAAAGTAAGTCACTAATTAAATAAGTCTGAATAATAAATAAGTCGCGAATAGTAAAATAAGTCTGAATAATACAACTATAATACTACTGATAATCTCCTCCTCTAGAAATGTGTAAAGCTCTCTCTAATAAGACACGCATCAGATCTTCAGGACCACCCATATGTAAGTTTAAACTCTGTTGTATAAGACAACCAATTGTGTGACACCGTGTACACCTAGTATCGGGACCAACATCATGACTATGACCAGCATCAGGACCACGACCAGGACCAGCATCAACATCAGCATCATAACTAGGACCAGCATATGCAGCAACATAAGGGATCATCCGAGGATGAGATATCCTATAATACCACTGGATGTATCCCTTAACACACTCATGTGGATATGCAGCTGGGTGCAATTTAGCTTGAAGTGATCGTATAGAGTTCCAGTACATACTCCATTCAACGTCAACATCACGTACAACAAGCATCGGTGGTGTAGGAGGAATGTGTTGAGTATACCCAAAATGTCGTATGCACCTCTCTGGTAAATACGGAACCATCGTGGAACACCAACAAATGTATCTTGTAAACCATGACACAGACTGAAATCGTGTCATAGAGTTCTCGTCGTAATTCGGCGTCCAGATAATATCAGTATCCCTCAAAGCATCCAACTTTGCCCTGTAATATGCAACGTTCCCAGATGTGAAACATCCGTGGCATCGAGGAAATATGCTCATCCATATCCCGTTTACAAATATCAGGAAAATGTTCATAAATCCAAGTCTGTAAATAATTGAAATATAGTAAAATTATTAAGGTGATGAAATAATTAAAAATAATAATAATAAGTATAATAAATATAATAGTACCTGAAATAAAGATAAATATCCCTCAATTTGTTTGGTTGCAAGCAATGTACTATCTCTAAGATAGTCATATAACACAACAAGTGCAGCTGGTCCCCATACCCATTTACCACAAGTATCAAGGTCTTGAAACAAAAACAGATATTTTGCTGATACAAGGGTAAAACTTTTATCAGCTAGAATGGTACACCCTACCAAATGAAGTAAGTATGCCCTCGCTGCACAGTCATATCGTCCTTCATGAAGTTTCATGAAAAATACCTCTTTCAACCACTCAAAACTATACGAGGCACCTCTATTGGTCCTAGTTTCAGTGGCAGCTTCATCATATGCAACTCCCAACAACTCAACAGCAGCAGCAATTGCCAAATCTTCATTGACATTTGTGGGAGGTGTGAAAAACTCTCCAGAACATGGGATGCTCAAAAGACCCCTAACGTCGTCAAGAGTAATAGTCATTTCACCGAATGACAGGTGAAATGAACTAGTCTCTACGTGCCATCTCTCAGCAAAAGCAGATATCATATTACCATCAATCATATGCAAACTACATCTTCTCAGAGGACGTAATCCAGATATAGTAATCCAATGATCTATTTGAGAAGGTAATCAATATCTGATATCAATGAATTTGTCTTGCTTTTTGCCATTTGAAACAACTTTCAAGGCACGTCTATCCTGTTTAATTAAAAATAACACACAATTACAAATACATTATACTACAAATATATTATAATATGTAATAAAATAATCTATACTACAAATATATTATAATATGTAATAAAATAAATTATTTACTAACCTATCCATTCCACACATTAACTGCAATATGGTGCTCATAATCTTTAAGGACAGAAAGATCATAAGGACCTTCAGGAAACATGGGTTCTTCAGGCTGGTGCTGCTGACCATGTTCATCATCAAACTGATGTTGCTGCTGGTGATCATGTTCATCATCAAACACATGATCTTGTTGGGGCTGGTCATCCTGTTCTTCATCAAACACAGGATTTTGCTGGGGCTGCTCATCCTGGGGCGCCTGTCTTTCTTCTTCATTTCTCTTTCTTCTTTTTTCAACAGCAACTCTCCTATTTGATTGTGTAGGAGGTCGAACTCAAGAATGATGAATGTTAGTTTTTGCTCCTCTGGTCCTCACTAACAAAATTCAATAAAAAAAAATTAAAAAAATTATATAAAAAAAAAATATACACTGTACCGGAAATTTCAAAGAGGTATGAAATTTCCGATGAACATACCGGAAATTTGAAATTTCTGGTAGTTATAAATGCATACCGGAAATTTCAAAAATGAAATTTCCGGAAATTTCATTTTTGAAATTTCCAGTATTGAAAATGTATACCAGATTTTTCAAATTTCCGGTGACCCTTCCCAAAAATTTCATTTTTGAAATTTCCGATATGCATTTATAACTACCGGAAATTTCATTCCTCTTGAAATTTCCGATAGAATTTTTTTTTCCTTCATTACTTACTTTTCCTGATTTTTCAATGTGGGGGTACAACTGTTTTGATTTTTCGTTTTTTTTTTTTTGTTTTTACTAATTTTCTTAAGATTATTTTGGATATTTCAATCAAAAAAATTTAATTGGGAGGTACAAGTTTAATTGGGGGTACGAAAGCCAACAATCCCCAGTGTGAGGCACTAGGCCTAATAAACTGCTTCCCAATGTGGTCTTCTAACTCACTCTTAAGTTCACTCAATTTACATGGTGACATCATATATAGAGCAATTGATATAGGTCCTGACCCAAGAATTAGGTTTATGGTAAATTTAATTTCTCTTTCAGGTGGTCAAGTCATTATATGTTATGGATAGACATCTTTAAATTCATTCACTACTAGTATGTTAGAGATGTCCTTTTCTGAATTCTGATTTTGAAGAAAGCAAAAATAAAATGCCTTGATACCCATCGACTAAACATTGAAAAAGTTGAGAATTAATTGACAATGGAGTCATCCCTCTTCTTATAAGATGGGTTGTTAAGGAACATGTGTCTTGGTTGTTTACACCAGTAGCAAACATTCTTCCCAACCAAATATTCTCATGCATGCTCTCTTTCACGCTTACAACATTTCCTCCACGTACTGAAGATGAGGTTTTTGGTTGTTTTCCTTTTCCTTTTCCTTTTCCTTTTCCTTGTTGATTGAACTTGTTGGAATCCTTTAGTTGCTTCCACTTGGTCTTCTTATTCTCTTCCACCTTCTTCAAATTTCCCTCAACAATGTAACTCTAATGCCATTGGGTGGCATAAATTGTAGTTCCCAATTGTCCCACACTGCTTCTTATTTTGGTTTCAAGCCCCATTCAAATTGGTCAATCTTCCACTCTACTCTTTGTATGGTTCATATCTAGTGAGGGACGGGAATCTTTCTTGTTCTTCAAATTTGGCCATATACTCAGCTACCGTCGTGTCTCCTTCCTGTAGGTGAATGAACTATAACTCTTTCTGCTTCCTCGCACTCTTTGGGTAATACTTTTCCAAGAAAACCAACTCAAAGTGCTCCCAATCCAATGGTGTTTCCAAAGTCAACATGTGAGCCTTTTCCCCTTTCCTCTAATGCTCTATTTCACCCTACAGTAAATGAGTGGAAAACACCACTTTCTACTCCTCCAAGCACTATACGATTTCAAATACTTTCTTTATCTCTTCAATCCATGCTTGAGATTTAGTTGGGTTATGACTTCCTTCAAGAAAATACCACTTTCTTGCACTCCGAGCATTGTACTACTGAAGGCTTAATCATAAGGAAGTTGTAGAAAGTCCTATTAGCTGCTTGACTAACACCCCCTAGTTGAGTCAGATGCTAAACCAGGTTGGTAGTAGCCATCGCTTGTTGTTGGATAACTTCTAATGTTCCTTGTTCAGTAACAGGAGGTGGGGGTGGTGGAGGAACGTTAGCTGCTTGTGGAGGATTACGTCTCGGCCTTCTAGATCGTCTTGTCCTTTTTGCCATAATTCTGCATTCCGTACACAAAATATAAAGTTATCAGACTTAATTTTCGGCGAAGTAATACTTAGAATATATAGTAAAAGAATAAGCATCCCAGCCTAAACCACCACAAAAAGTACGGTTGGACGTTCGAAAGACTCTAATACCAAAATGTAATACCCAAATAATATTTATCAAGAAAATAAAGTTTAGGTACTTCCATATCAACAATCAAAAGTGTTAAACTAAAGAATGTCTACTCATAATGTTTTTACAACCCCAAGCGTAGTTATAGTAAATAAACTTAGTATTTTACACATCGCATAAAGTATCATGATACTACAATTACATCAAATACAAAATAATGGATAACTTCCAAACTTCAAATGTCCATCTAACTAAGTGCTCAATCTTTGTTATCTTCTATAATACATAAAAAAAGAGGTGATATAATAATCTCAATGAGTTCTATAAAGAGGGTAAGGTAGTTTGAAAGTAATTTTCAAACAAAAAGCACACTACAAACATATAACATATTCAGTCACAATCAATGTTGTCTTAACTATTAACTTTCAAACTTCTCTCTTTTCTTCTCCATACGTAAATAGAGGACCATCTCTGTTAGCTCAACATGGGGGCCAAGCTAACTTTGACTACTTTGTAAGGGTGGTTTTGACCTAAACCAAATTTGGGTCCCAATTGTTCTGCCTTTACGGTGATATTTCAATGAAAAATATTGGACTACCCATGATAATTATTCAATCAAATACACTTATAATCTTTGGTTGAATTCTTTCTATAACATTAATGTACTCATTACACAATCAACAATATCAATATCAATCAAATGCTAATGTTACATCAATTAACACATCACGACAGGGATCAAACAAATACGATTGTCCCAATTTCTATCAATGTTGTTAGCACCAATTCCGTCGGTGAAATGCTAGTTCGCTCAGCAAAATTGTTACAGGGGTGAAAGAAAATATTTCAGGACAGATTCACTAAGCGAATTTGAAAGAATCTCAACATTTTCAGCACACCAATTAACACAGTAAAATGCATCAAATCCCAAATTTTGGGCATTTGATATTATAAACATTCATACACATTCAGGCACATACACAATCAACATAAGGAAAAGAACTCACCAAAAATAAAAGCCTCTAAAAGTAGAATCCCCAAATTTTGGTGTCTGAGAAGACAAATCTCTAACTCTAATTTTTCCACTTCTAACCTTCGCTATATACCCAAAGAGATGGTGATGAAAGAAGACAAGTGTTTAGGAGGTCTTATGGTGTTGGTGTTGTTTTAGGTTGAGGAATTAAGGAAGAAGAGGTGCAGCTCTTACTTTATGTTTTGTGTTGAAATGAGAAGGTGAAGTTGAAATGAAAAGTGTGTGATAGTGTTTTATAAGTGAACTAAAATTTAAAATGATTAAGAGAGGGGATATTACAATATTATGTGTATATACATATATTAATACTATATTAATAATAAATCAATATATTTTTATTTTATTGTTTAGTTATACTTTTTTTAATATTTATAACATGCGCAGTACCATGGCTATTATAATAGAATAAAATTATTCTGTAGATTCTTGCCTCACACAGACTATAAACACTAGTTACATACAACCTTCATAATCTATATGGTCTTTTGGAACAGCAATAAGTGTACCGAATCTTTCCATTGAGGCGTCCTACAATATTGTAAGCTTTAGAACTATCAATGCATTAAGTGAAAATTTTGACAACAAATAATCTAGGAAAAACAATGTCTCAACCATGAAAGCAATGCAAAAAAATGAGATACAAGAGTCTAAATCAACGAAAACAAAAAAAAAACTTCAAGAGATAATTTATTGATATTAATTTATGAATTTATTTTCAACATGAGAGATTATTGAAGGTTAATGAAAAAATAAAGTAGGGACTTTTTACCAGTTTTTAAAATCGGTTTTATATGTAAGTTTATAAAATTAATTTTTACAAAAAAAAAAAAAAAAAACAGATGTTATAAGTGTTCGAACTATATCAAAATGTGTAAGAATGGGATATTTTACATCTGTTTTTACAAAAAAATAAAAGAAAAAATAGTGTGATAGATCTCATATAACACCGGTTTTTAGATAAAATAGGTGTTATCAAAAAATCGGCGTAATGTGTATTTATTTAAAAAAAATTCATATACTTTTTCTACACTTAAAAAATCAGATTTTGACAACAATTACAACAAGTGTCTAAAATATAATACACACTACACCAAATATAACATATTTCAGCACCTTTTTTAAGTTGTTTCCAGCGTTGTAATATCTAATGTTATTAAAAGATACAACAACGCTATTTAAAATAAAAAAAGCGCCGTAATATAGAGCGTTTAACATTTCTTTAAGAGTAGTTTTACAACGCTTTTCTTAAACAAACACAGCAATAGGTACATATATAGCGCGCTTGTTATACTAGTTTTACGAGTTTCAAAAAAACGTTATAATAGATACATTTTAAAAAGCGTTGTAAATGTATTCTAAAAAGTGTTGCTTGTTATACTAGTTTTACTATTTATAATCGTTTTTAAGTTGTACAACTTTAATTTTGCTGACAGTCTTGTGAATTTAGTACAACCATTATATAATGGTTTCTCTGCATTACTAAAAAAAAACTCTCAAATATTTTAGGACAATCCCGAAGATTTTCTTCAACTGCTTTTGCAATCTCCTCAACTCGGTCCCGCTCATACGTATCTGTGTCGAAATCATTTGAAGCATATGTCGAACCATTCTCAAAATAAGTGTTCCCTTTTTTTCTCACCATGTCTTATCCAACATGTATAGCTTTGATCAATTCTATATCATACTAAATGTCCTTCCATTTGATTTGCTCTAACGCGTTTTCCAAAACAACATTTTAAACAAGGACAAATTATTTGATTTGGGTCTTTTGCATTCTTCACTGCAAACTCAACAAACTCCTTCACTCCATTTACATACTCTTTTGACAATCGATTGACAGACATCTATTTCCAGTCCATTTTATATGACATATATGAATGGAGGTTACACAAATGATAAGCTATTGATAACATTATATCAATCTATAGTATATATAGTCTATTATTGGAAAATGGAAACTAAGGTTCAAGGTTATGCATACAAGTCTGATTTCAAAAGAGAACAGATCGAACATATTTTAAAAAATAAAATAAAACAGATTTTATATGATTTATCAGGTAATAATTTATATGATTTATCAAGGTTATGCCATTTACTATCAGGTAATATTTTATATGATTTATTAGTTTTAGTGACAACAATAAATTAATAAATACAGTACCTGAGACAACAATCACTCAGTAGAAATTGGTGCACAATAGAGGAGCAGTAGAGGAGGGCTCAATAATAAGACGGTGCACAGTAAATGATGATTCACACAATAGATGAGAGGATGGTTCGTAGGATTAGGGAGAGAACACATTAAATATGTTTTTATTTATTTAAAGGGAATGATTTTTATCAAATACGCACCATTTTACAACGCTTATATACAAAGCGCTCTAAAAGACCCTATAATTGTGTGAAAATGCTATATTATATACAAAACGTTGTTAACATAATGTGATAGCGCTATAGTTTACAAAACTTGTATACAAGCGCTGTAAAAGAAAACATTGTAAACATTACGTGAGAGCGCTATGTGACTCTACAACATTATGACCCTATATGACCTACAACAGCGCTTGTCATAAAAGTGCTGTTGTATCCTCAGTTAATTTTACAACAGCACTGTCAAAGGCGCACTGTAAAATGCTAATTTTGGCGTAGTGACATTTAATATACTTACTATAATTAAGAAATAACAATTAAGTATATAAACATGAAAGGAAAGATTCATAACTCAAAAGAGGAGTAGAATTGTGAGAGAGAAGAAAAGCGACAAAGAGGAAGAGAATGTCTATTTGGGGAAATGCAAGAGGGAAAGAAAGAATACTTCATCTATGTTTTTAGCATTAGTATAGATCTTTGATGACTGGTGTTTCCTTTGATGACCAGTGTAGATCTTTGATGACTGATGTTTTCTTTGGTGACTAGTGTAGAACTTTTTTTATTTTTATCTTTCTATTTTTTTCACGACTTTCTATCTGTCAATTTTGAATCAGAATCTTAAGACTTGCTGTAAAAAGTATTTTTCAGTGTTATATTTAATTGATTGATATTTTCTGAATTGAGGAGTGACCTTCTTGTATTACTTTTTCTATTGCAGTAAATTTAGCTGCTTAATGAAATCATTTTCCAGTGAAATAAAACCATACAATTAAGAGAACAAAGAAATAGAGATAGCATTAATGAACCGATTCATGACAAGATTGATTACCTCTGTGTAACTTTTCTATTTAATTATATCGTTGCATATTTTGCAACAGGTTTGTAAGAATTTGTTGTTGATTTTGCTTGACTTCTATTGGTGTTAGTTTAATACTGAGTATGTAGTTGTTGTTCTTTAATTTAATGCAAGTTAATCATAGTCTTTTATTTCCTTTTGATTATATTGGATCTATCTTTATTTTTATTTCCTTTTCATTGGATTTATAAAGCATTGGTCAAAGATCTCCCATTGGCATTTGTTTGAAGTCATTGCTGGTATTTTCTTTCTACACATGTTTTTTCCTATATTTGATTTTGGTCAGATTGAACTGCACTAAAGATAGATTCTTTAATTCAAAATATCTATTGTTTGAGAGGGATATTAGCTTTATTCTGGTTTAGCTTTATCCTTATCATTTGATTTTATAGTCCAAACAATAAGAAGATTTTTCCTAACTTGTATTTTTTCTATCATCTTTTATGGTATCTCTTTATCTTTATCAATTTGAAAGAACTTTCTAAAGTAATTTAAATTGTTTCAAATTATGAAAATATTGTATATCATATTTTAAGACTAGTCGAGAATTAGATAAGAAATAGATATGTGGATAGATAATCAATTTTCTTTTACAATTTCTTCTATCAATTAGCTTGATTATTTTAAGGATAGCTGCAAATTAGCTGGAAAAAAATTCTTAGTAATTTGTCTAAAAATCCATGTGTATGACCGATTTGAAAGGTATTTTGTAGCAAATATGTAGTTATCTTTATTTGTCAAAGATTATCTACAAAATTAGCTACTCTTTATAACAATATACAACAGTTTTAGTATTATTAACATAATGATTAAAAAATATTTTCATAAAATAATTTTAAAATCATTGTCTATAATATATCTATGACAACGGTTTTTTTTGTCAGTGTTGTCTATAGTTTGTAAAATCGTTGTCTTAGGAATAGACAATGTTTCTGATGACGATGATTTAAAAAGTGTTGTCAAAAGAAAAGACGACACTTTTTAACTTTAAACACCACTTTTGAGGTGTCGTCATAGATAAAAAAATGTTGTAATGCTATAAAATAAGTATATAAACATGAATTCATATGTGTAATAGGAAAGATTCATAGCACAAAAAAGGAGGAGAAATGTGAGAGAAAAGAAAAGCAACAAAGAGGAAGAGGACGTCTATTTGGGAGAATGCAAGAGGGATAGAGAAAATATTTCATCTATGTGGAGGGCAACCCGATTTGGAGAAACTCAAGAGAGAAAATTTCATCTATGTTTTTTTATTTGGAAAAAAAGAGAGTAAAAGAATTGAGGGAGACCGAAAAAAACTGGCACCCTTTATTTTCATTGAAGAGTAAAATGAATTAAAAAAATTTATGTTAGTCATAGTTCAACCGTTGCAAACATAGATTTTATCATATTTTTGTAGTGCAGGAAGACACGAGACAAAACCATTATAGCGGAAAACCATAGTAGAGAACCCTGTGCAAGTTGATTCTTCTTATATGGTGTTTCCTTGGTCCTATACTGGCTTCATATATAGCTCCTTTGTTTTTTAATAAATTTGATTGGTTAATTGCACTTTCTGTTCTTTTCTTTTCACCAATAATAGTCGAAATAGTTGGATTTTAAAATAAAAGAATTAATTATATAAATTGATAAAAATAGAGAAACCGAAATACAACTAGGTTAAAATAAAAGAATTAATTATATAAATTGATAAAAATAGAGAAACCGAAATGCAACTAGGTTTATTTAGTTTGTTTGAGTTTCTATAAATTTATATTATTTTTAATATTTTTAATTTTTTTTTTCTCATAAATTATCTCTATACGAAGTAATTCTATTACGCATTAAACATTAAATATAAATATTTTTGTGTTCAAATTCAAATTTTTGATCAGTTATATTATAGTAAATTTAACTCTTTTTATTAAACTCATCCTCAATGGAGAAAATAAGTGAAATTTTTGACATTATTAATTAAATAAGAAAGTGTTGTGGGTTTTAATATTTTATACTAAAAAAATTGTATATTTATCTTTTGGACCGGAAAAGATATGCTGCACAATTTTTATCATTAAAAAAAGTTGAAAGAATTCAACCAGACTCAAAATGAGGTACGAGCTGGGCTCTTATTAATTTGTTTGATTTGTTTTACGTGAATCTTCAAACTTCAAACAAATTATATTGTGAAAATGGATCTATGATAATTTATTTCTAAAACTAAAATACTTATAAAATTTTCTTTCATTCGTAATTTTCATTCAAAATTTAGTTGTCTCTCTATTTCAATTGTCACTTTTTGGTTTTTTACAATATTTATTCCTATTACAAGTTGAATATTAAATATAAATACTTTTTTATTCAAAATTTAATTTTTCATGTTATAACAATCTGACTTCTTTTGCTAAATTCAACTTTCAATTGAGAAAATAAGAAATTTTTTCCGACATTATTAGTTAAATAAGAAACAATTGTGGGTTTTAACATTTTATACTGAAAAAGTTGTATATTTATTTTTTTGACTGAAAAAAATATGCTGCGCAACTTTTTTTATTAAAAAGAGCTGTACAAAATCAACCAGACTCAAAACGTGGTACAAGTTGGGCTATTATTAATTTGCTTGATTTGTTTCACGTGAATGTTCACACTTCAAACCATTGTATTGAGAAAATGGATTCATGATAATTTTATTTTAAAAATAAAATATTTATAAAATTGTCCTTCGTTCAAAATTTATCTCTCCCTCCTATTTTAACTGTCACGTTTTAGTTTTTTAGAAATATTAAACCAATTAATAAAATTTGTTATTTTTAATATTATTATTTATATTTTCTTACAATATCATTAATAATTTATTATCCACTATGCGAAAAACTGCATTTTACAGCGCTTTTTCTAATCCATTTACAGCGCTTTTTTTTTAAAAAAAAAAGCACTGTGGAATCGAGCGCTGTAAAAGATACAACAGCGCTTTTAAAAAAGCGCTATAAAACATGTAAATATAACGCGCGCTTGTTATGCACATTTTACAACGCTTTTTCCAAAAAGCGCTGTAAAATGCACCCCATTATATGAGTTATGGATATGCTTTTAGAGCGCTTTTTAACAAAAGCGCTGTAAAATGCACACCGATTATATGAAATTATGGGTCTGCATTTTACAGCGCTTTTTTGAGAAAGCGCTGTAAAATGCACACCCATTATATGAAATTATGGGTCTGCATTTTACAGCGCTTTGTTGAGAAAGCGCTGTAAAATGCACACCCATTATATGAAATTATGGGTCTGCAATTTACAGCGCTTTTGTTGTACATTTTACAGCGCTTTCTCAGGAAAGCGCTGTAAAATGTACACCATTATAGCGCTTTACAACAACATTTTACATCGCTTTTTAAAAAAAGCGCTGTAAAATGTGTTTTTTTTTTTAAACGCTATAAATTAATTATTTGAAATGAAAAACGCTTTTTAGCTTTTTATGGCATTTTTTTTATAAATCGTTGTCTTTTATCTTTGTATCCAAAATTATTTTGATCCAAAATCAGTTCACAATCAGTGCACACAACAACAAAACATATTCAAATACCATAAGCAGTTCACACAATCAGTAGAATAGAAATCAGAACTCTGTAACTTTATTAACATATATGTAACTCTGTAACTCTGTAATTTACAACCTAAGTAACTACATTCAGATACATATATACAACCTAATTTACAACCTAATTAACTACATTCAGATACGTATATATATATAACCTAATTTACAACCTAAACTACATTCAGATCCATATGCATGTTCATATATTGTGTCCTATGATCATTTACATATAATAACTAACAGAATATACATTATATGCACTAGCTACCATATAATATTCAGATCCCTTGCCCAGCAGCAAGCTATTTCCCAGAAAATCAAATAATTTGCAAGTCAAGCACATACTGACACCAGTCTTCCTTTAATTCCATCAGATCTTCCTCAGAATATGATGGACTGGAATTGTCAAAGTACTGCAATATAAAAATTGAACATATTATATTAAGTTAGTATCAAATATATAGATAATTTATATATGAAAATCATATAATGCAAATACCGTACCGTTTCTGGGATAATAGTTTTATTCTTCTCAACAATCTCCTTCATGAATCTCAATATGTAGTACCCACAGTCGATGTTATTTGTTTGACGAGGGCACTTTATTGAGATCCATGTAATGTTATTAGACTTCTGCTTCGACACTTTAGCACCTCTTTGAGCTCGATAAACTTTTAAGGCACTATCGAATGAATAAATGTGATTATTAGAGCATGAATATTTATATATATATATAAATATATATATGTAAGAAATAAATGAATATTACTTACGTGTCGAGCATATTCTTTATTCCGGGGTGATTGGTGTAATCGCCGTGCACGGGATCCAAATAGTATATCACTTCAGAGACCGCATTGATTGCAAATAGCACCCAATGTGCCCTACAACAACAAAAAATTGGTTAAGCAATTTTGTTTATAGACAACTAATAAATTAAATTCTCATCAATTAAAAAAGATAAAATTACGTACCCTGAATTATATGGTGCCAAGAACAATTTATCACTTTCTTTATTTCTTAAAAACATATCTACAATGTAGTGTTTTACATTGTCTGGATCGAGTTTGAACATCGACATCTTATGCGGAGACAAGAATGAGTATTTATTTGACAGTTTCCTCGTGCACACGACCTTCTCGTACAAAAACCTTCAATGAAAATTTTAAACTAGATTAATTACCAATACATTTAATTAATTACAAATAAATGCAATTAAAAGTATTTTTTACCTTATGTACAAGCTGATTACAGTAACACTCAGCTCCTTATGTTCGAGAAGATCGTACATTTGCTCCTTTTCGAGGTATTCAATATACTCATCTCCAAAGATGTCTTTATTCATTTGTACGATGGGCGAATCGTTGCTGCTGCCCATGTTCCTTTTTATTTGGATGTCAAGACACGCCCCGTATTTACCAAGGCGTGGCTGACTTTTATTAGGAGCAGCAGCAGCAGCGACCGATTTTCCCCGATCCAGATTTTTTGTTGCTGCAAGTTTGGCAGCTTTATTACCCTCCAGCCTTTGTAGTTTGGCAGCCCTATTAACCTCCAATTTTTGAGGTTTGCTGCCTTTTTTTGGCTGTAGGGGTGGTTTATTTATTTGGACCTACAAAAATGAGGTAAAATGTTAGTTTATTGAATCTGAAAAAATGAAAAACCTTAGGCAATAAATGTGACAAACCTTTTCGGGAGATGTAACTGATTTGTCCTTGGGAATCTTTTTTTGGAGGGCAACAAGGTGTGTGGGCCATGCCACGTAACTGCCAATAGCGTCGCTTAAGAACTTCATATCTCCATCGTTGTCCGGTATGGGCAACGGTGCAGTTGGTTCGAAAGCAACCGTAGGCGATACTTTGACATGGCCCGCGGGGATCGGAATATTGTGCAATACTTCTCCCGAAGTATTGTGCAATATTCCTTTTCCCACCTTCCGTTGAGTCGGCGAGGACAAGTATAGGACACATGTAGTGACACCCTACATCAATAGTTAAAACATAAGTACAGTTAATATATAAGTTTGTTTAATACATAAGTAATTACATAAGCAAGTAAGTAGTAAGTAATTAATTACCTCGGGAATACTCTTCAAACCGACGTTGCAACTCCCGGTTTCACTCTCCATTTGTATTTCAGGTTGGAGCTGAACCGGAAGTTGCTTGTCTTTATTCGTATTCACCAAGAGTGCCACTTGCTCCGATAGGATTCTGAGCTTCTCTAATACTTCCTCGTTGGAAGGTTTTTGGCGCTTCTCTTGAGGAAAAAAGCTTTTGGGAGTTACGCCAAATCCTTTCCCCCTCACTCGACCGGAATACTCAGGGACATTAAACACTTTCCCAAGAATGTCCCTGCACGTATCCTTGTTGCCCTCTTGAGTTTCAGAACTTTGTTCAATAGTTTCCTAAAATACATGTAACATTAAAAAGATAAGTTCAATAGCATTTTTAAAATACAATATTAAAAAATATTAAAGTGATAATATACTTACACAAAGTTCTACAACTTTTTTGACATTTTCATTATCAACCACTCCTTCTTTATTAACACGCGCTTCCTTCCACAATATATGACGACCCAAGGGTTGATCGGCTTGGGTGTCTTTTCTCTATTCGTTAAAATCATAAACAAAATAATACAAATTAGTTACACACTATAGTTTATAATACAAATTACTTCATTATATAAAAGTGATGTTTAATTACTTACAATTTGTTGTTCAAGGCGTGCATATCCCATACGTGATTTCTTGTATGGGTGTTTTGGGTTGCTTGCCCGTTCGCGATTTGCCTTACTAATATTCTATATAAAAAATTAGCAATTGTGTAAAAATTTAAAATACGCTACGAATATGAATAATAAAACACAAATGCTAATAAATTAATCACTTACGACAAACGCGGGGTCAGAACGTTTGGAAACAAATGCTCTCCATTCATCGTTTGATATATAATGTTGATATATTTTTGGAGGTTCAGCACTTGTGTTTCCTTCTCTATCTTTTAGATAGAAATTTGAGAGATGGGATCTAAATCCACGATGGATCTTTCCAGCAACTCTCAAAACATAAGACTTTCGTCCCTCATCAAGAACAAAAGTCGTCTGCAATGAAAAATTATAAGTAAAGTATTTTACAGAAAAAAAAATTATAAATGACAAAAGAGTGGATCAAAAAATTTACTTGAATATCATTCCATATAATATCTTTGGCATCCTTCAACGCCTTATCTCTCCAATTGTCAATTGTAATTGGGACATTTTGACGAACAACAGCCCCAATATAGCTTACAAACATAGAGCTGTTGGGGTCAATTGGCTGACCACTCTCATTCCAGCCAACCTAATAAACTGTAAGTACATGCCCTAAACCCTAAAAAAAGATAAAAAAACACACAGCAAACAAAGTATAGTATACCTCAAATTTAATGTCATTACTCCTTGCTTTAATGACTTTTTGCATGATAGTTGCACCACGTTTGACTTCTTTTTCATAAGTCCTAGAGGTGCCAACTTCTTCATTTTGACATTCTATATCTTTGTTTGTATCCATTTAACTACAACAAGTTCAACATGCAGTTTAGTATAGCATCAACAAGCTCAACATGCATCATGCATTATTATAAACAAGCTCAACATATATCAGTATATCTTAAACAAGCTCAACATGCATTTTAATGATTAAAAAAAATTAATAACATCAATACCTGAATAATGGTTCGAAGAAAGATGAAATGTGAAGAAAAGAGGGAATGCAGAAAGTTCACAGAAATATGGTTCACAGAAATACGGTATTGAAGAAATACGTAATGAGGGTTACGTATTTCAATGAAAATATATTGTGTGAAATGGGAGAGATGATCTTGGATGGAAATAAGGTTCGAAATGAAGGAGATGATCGTGGAAATAAGGTTCGTAATGGACGGGATGATAGGGTTTGCAAAAGAAGAGAAGAACGATGAAGGTTGAGATGATAGTGAAGTTTACGTAATGAAGAGGAAACTGAAGCGGTTACTGTTATATATACGTAACCCTTTTACGACACTTTTTTATAACCCTTTTAGAGCGCTTGTTTGAAAAGCGTTGTAAAAGGCGTCCTTATTTAATTTTTTTAAAGGCTCTTTTACAGCGCTTTTCCCAATAAGCGCTGTAAAAGACCTCATTGTTTTATTATGTTATATATAAAACCCGTTTACAGCGCTTGTTCAAATAAGCGCTGTAAAAGGTCTCTTTATTTTATTTTTAGAACAGTATTTTACAACGCTTATTTGGACAAGCGCTGTAAAAGGGTTATAAAAAAGCCTTTTACAACGCTTATTTTATTATGTTATATGCATGTTTTTTTTAAAGCCTTTTACAACGCGTTTTTAAAAAAGCGCTGTAAAAGGCCTTATTGCTTTTGTGTTTTGTTATGTTATTTTTTAAACAAGCTCAACATGCAAAACCCACATAGTAGTAACTGGTCACCACCAAAATCCCTTCCTCTTCACCAAACTCTTCTCCTTTTATGCATCTTCTTCACAAACATCAAAACTTACTCTTTCACAATTCAATCTCTACCTCAACACCCTTTTTATCTCTTTACATTCCCTTTCCTTCTTAAATCGAAACTTGGTATTCAGGTTCATTGCCATGTTGCGAAAAATGGGTTTGAGTCTGATGTTTTTGTTAACAATGTATTTTTGGGGATTCCCATGATGCGTACAAGGTGTTTGAAGAAAATCCTGTTAGAGATAGTCATGTTAGGTGTCTGATAATTATTATTAATAAAGCTTTTTACAGCGCTTTTTCAAATAAGCGTTGTAAAATGTCATTTTTTACTTATTTTCAAAAGGGTCTTTTACAGCGCATTTCATAAAAAGCGCTGTAAAAGACCTCAGTATGTTATTTTTGTGTTGGTTTTATTTGGGTTCAATTTTGGATGACTGTAACTGATCAGACATTTATTCCAATCGAATTGGCACTTAATTTACATTATATAAGTGACATTAGTAGCAAACTGTGAGATGTTATAACTGGTATGTATGCGTACAAGGTGTTTGAAGAAATGGGTTTGTGTCTGATGTTTTTTGGATTCCCATGATGCGTACAAGGTGTTTGAAGAAATGGGTTTGTGTCTGATGTTTTTTGGATTCCCATGATGCGTACAAGGTGTTTGAAGAAATTAGGTGTCTGATGAATATTATTTTTAAAGCTTTTTTACAGCGCTTTGTCAAATAAGCGCTGTAAAATGTCTTTTTTACTCACTTTCAAAAGAGTCGTTTACAGCGCTTTGTGTGAAAAGCGCTGTAAAAGGTATAAAACACTCATTATTTTATTTTTAAAAGGATCTTTTACAGCGCTTTTTAAGATAAGCGCTGTAAAATGTCTCTTTATTTTATTTTTGTGTTTGGTTTATTTGGGTTGGGATGACATTAAAAACATTTTTATCATTGTTTATTGGATTAAAAATATTGTTATCATTGTCTTTATCACAATACTTTAGGAGATGATGAATTATTAGAAATGAGTATTCTGAAGAATCTATATATATATATGCACTGAGCAAAAGAGAATCTCTCTATTCAGTTCAGTTCAGTTCATGTAAATTACTAATTTATATTCAGTTCAGTTCATGTAAATCAAGCTAAATATAAAACACTCATTGTTACATGAACTTGGTATAAAACACTCAAATCAAGCTAAATATAAGCAGAAAATAAATTAATCAGAAAATAAATTAATCAGAACTTAGTATAAAACACTCAATTCAGATTACATGCATATTTACAATAACACAGTTCAGATTACATGCATAGCTTATATAAAACAATTAAACATATATATACATTAAGATGCCCTTCTTCTTTTCCTGGTGACATTCACATTTGTTTGTCCATTTACAATACGAAACGATGGATTAATCCAAATTCCCTCATCATGATCATCTCTAAGATATAAACCATCATCAGTTGAATCAATTTCATGTGGTTGTTGTGATGTTGCAAATAAAAGATCATTACCAACATCTTCATCATTATTGTTATCATCACTTATTTTATTGGTCGATAGGACAACAGACCATTTATCATTAGAAGGATCAGTGACATAAAACACTTGTTGAGCTTGCGACGCTAAAATAAAAGGCTCGTCTTTGTATCCCACCCTATTAAAATCGACAAGCAAGAATCCTGACTCATCAATCCGAACGCCATTATTATTATCGACCCACTTGCAACCAAATATGGGAACACGAAACATTGTGTAGTCTAACTCCCATATGCGCTCGATAACCCCAAAATATGATAGATTTGCATATATTGGGTTTTTGTCTTTTGCACTTGAGACATGCATCGCTTCAGCTACGAGAGTGACTCCACTATTTTGCATAGTGGTCTGATCATCTTGTTCTTTGGTATAAAATGTGTAGCCGTTAATAACATAACCAGTGTAAGAAAAGACATGTAAGCTCGGACCATTTGCTAGCCACCTCAATCTATTTGAAATTGATCCGGGGTCTATATCAAATTTTGACATTATGTGATTTTTTAACCATGTTACAAAACTTCGATTGTGCTCTCGAGTTATCCAATTTTGATTCCTATTCATGTTCAAACGAGATAACTGATCAATGTGTATTGTAACATACGGTTGAACCTCATCATCATTGTGCAGAACATACAATTGTGCCTGCTCCCATTCTGTCCTTGATATAGTCAGTAGTCTCCTTCCAGTTATCCCTTCTCCTGATAGTCTTCCCGAATGACGAGACATGGGAAGCCCTATGGATTCAACATTGGACAGATATTCAGTACAAAATTCAGCAGCCTCTTCAACAATGTATCGTTCAGCAATACAACCTTCTGGTCGACTTCTACTTTTTACGTACCCTTTTAATATTTTCATATATCGTTCTATCGGATACATCCATCTCATATAAGCTGGCCCACAAAGTTGTGTCTCCTTAACCAGATGAACAGTAAGGTGAACCATTATATCAAAAAACGATGGTGGGAAATACATTTCAAGCTCACACAAAGTAACAACAATTTCCCTCTGCAATGTCGGTAATTTCTGAGGGTCGATCACTTTACTACAAATTTCCCTGAAGAAGAAACATAATCTAGTTAAGGCTAGTCGAACTTTTTCAGGTAAAATGGAACGTATACCTATTGGTAGCAAATGCTCCATTAAAATATGACAATCATGGGTCTTCAAACCTTTTAACTTGAGGTCTTTCATACAAACCAAATTTTTAATGTTCGAAGAGTATCCTTCTGGAACTTTAACTTCGTGTAGAAATTTACATAAAACAATTTTTTCCTTTCTAGATAGAGTATGAGCGGCTGGAGGTAGATATGTGCGATTTCCTTTCTTTACTGGAGCCAGTTCATTTCTTATTCCCATATCGACCAAGTCCAATCTTGCATTGACGCCATCTTTAGACTTTCCTGGAACATTGAGTAACGTACCAATAACACTTTCAAATACATTTTTTTCAATATGCATCACATCGAGGAAATGTCTTACATACAATGACTTCCAATATGGCAATTCAAAGAAAATTGACTTTTTCTTCCACCCAGTTTTCACCAGCTCTCCCGCAAAAGGTTTGCCAAATTTATTGGTCAAACCTTGTACTTTTTCAAGTATTTGATATCCAGTCGGTGCTAAAGGAGCTTTACCTTCCTCTGATTTTCCATTGAATGCATTTCTCCACCCACGATACTGATGACTATAAGGTAAAAATCTACGATGTCCCAGAAACACATTCTTCTTACAATGTTTCAACCGCATCCAATTTGTACTCTCTTCACATATAGGACATGCACATTGACCTTTAATGCTATATCCTGATAAATTACCATATGCTGGAAAATCATTAATTGTGCCGATCATAATTGAAACATTCTTTCTTATACCCATCATAAACTTTCACACCTGTCTCCCACATACTTTTTAAATCTTCGATTATAGGAGTCAAGTATACGTCGATATCATTCCCCGGTTGTTTGGGTCCAGAAATTAACAGAGACAACATCATAAACTTACGCTTCATACATAACCATGAAGGTAGGTTATATATTACCAAAATCACAGGCCACGTGCTATGTGAGATGCTTTGAAGACCATGTGGATTCATTCCATCAGTAGAAAGTGCAAGTCTTAGATTTCTTGACTCTATCCCGAATTCAGGATACTCGTGATCAATTTTTGCCCATTGTGGGGAATCTGCAGGGTGTCGAAACATTCCATCTCTAATTCTTTCATCTGCATGCCATGTCAAGTGTTTTGAATCTTCTTAACTGCGATACATGCGCCTAAATCTTGGTATTATAGGAAAATACCACACGACTTTTGCTGGAGTAGATTCTTTCTTCTTATATCGAGAGACATTGCATTTCGGACACGCCTTAAGTAGTTCATATTCGTTTCGAAATAAAATGCAATCGTTAGGACACGCATGAATCCTTTCGTAACTCATTCCAATAGAACACAAAATCCGTTTAGCCTCGTAGGTTCGACTGGGAAGTTCATTATCATCTGGCAACATATCTTTTATGAGTGTTAATAATTCTGTAAAGCTTTTATCAGACCATCCATTACTCGCTTTTATGTTGTACAACTTTAATATCGCCGACAGTCTTGTGAATTTAGTACAACCATTATATAATTCTTTCTCTGCATCACTCAACAAACTTTCAAACATTTTAGGACAATCTCGAAGATCTTCTTCAACTGCTTTTGCAATCTCATCAACTCGGTCCGGCTCATATGTATCTGTATCGAAGTCAGTTGAAGCATATGTCGAACTATTCTCAAAATTAATGTTTCCTTTTTTTTTCTCACCATGTCTTATCCAACATGTGTAGCTTTGATCAATTCCATTACATACTAGATGTCCTTCTAATTCATCTTCTCTAACACGTTTTCCAAAACAACATTTTAAACAAGGACAAACTACTCTATTTGGATCTTTTGCATTCTTCACTGCAAACTCAACAAACTCCTTCACTCCAATTTCATACTCTTTTGACAATCGATTGGCTGAAATCCATTTCCTATCCATATTATACCACCTATATAAATGCAGTTACAAAAATAATAAGCTTTCAAAACATATCAACAAGTTTCAAAAAGAAACCAATATCAACTAACAATTTCAAAACAGAACAGATCATGTGGTATGAGTTTTTGACAATTTTTGACAATTTCAAAACATAACAGATCATGTGTAAAAAATACCTGAGACAACGTAGATGGCCGCACACTACGTAGAGGATATTAGGGTTCCCAATGTATATAATTATTTGAAAGATGTAGAGGATATGAGGGTTTCCAACGTATATAATTATTTGAAAGATGTAGTTTACAGCGCTTGTGAAAAAAGCGATGTAATAGGTAGTTAAATTCAATGAAAGCGAATGTATTTTACAGCGCTTGTGAAAAAAACGCTGTATTAGGTAGTTCAAATATTTGAAAGCGCATGTGTTTACAGCGCTTGTGAAAAAAACGCTGTAACTGATACGCGAAAGCGCTTCATTTTACAGCGCTTTTTTGACAAGCATTGTAAAAGCCTTATAACGTTACGCGCAAACGTTATATGACCTACAACAGCGCTTGTTTTACAGCGCTTGTGAACAAAAGCGTTGTAAAAGGCTCCGTTATTTTTAAAATATATTTACAACAGCGCTTGTGTTTAGCAAGCGCTGTAAAAAGTGGCGCTGTTAAATGTCATTTTTGGCGTAGTGATCTCATATGATTCTTTATGTACAATAAAAAATAACCATATTATTAATAAATAAATAATTAATATTATATAGAACTCTAAAGATGACAAGTTAAATAAAAACTAAAATTTCTTGAAAAATATAACAATTAAAAATAAATAGATAAAGTTATTTAAATGATTCTTTTCTACAAATAAATAGTGTAAAGTTGCTAACATACATCTTGAGGTGTACATATATTAATACAATATTTAAAGCGGTAATACCAACCTCCAACCATGCCTAAAAAAATACAATGACTAAAACAAAGAACATTTTGTCTTTTTAGATTTTTTGTCTCTTACTTGGAGCCATTTAACACGCTTTAATTCGTTGACCGGTTGTGGAACACAATTTAATTCAACAAATAATTTATATTTTTACGATTAATTATTCAATCCTTCTCATCTTAAATTATTGTTTTCTTTGCTTTCTTCTCCTATTACCTCCACATTTTTAAAATCATTCATTCACCACAAAAGGTAAGTAACGGATCATGATCAAAAAATTTGAGTGTGTCGAAATTTATAATTTTAATTAATAAATTAAATATAATATTGTATTATATATTCGTATTTTAAAATGTAAATTTGCAATTTAAGCGTACGAAAAATTGCAATCAGAATAATAGAGAGGGGAATGAGATTAAGAAATTGTTAAGTTTTGGAGTGATGAAGCTATAGGTGTTGCATCCAGTTGAACTGTTTAATCATCACAAGGATGCTTTTCAAGTGTTGATATTGAAACTTTATAATTTTTATCTTTGTCGGAAACTTTCTTCTTGAAAAATACATCAATTTTCTTATGTTTAAACATCGTATTACTCCAAAAAAATACACAAATTATTTACACAACACAAAGGAGAGTAGGAACCCACTAGGGTTTCATAAACAAATGAACAAAAGCATATAGTGATAGAGTTACAATAACTATATATACAAGAGAAAGAAAATGTCTAAAATACCCTTACTACTAATATATAATAATATTATCTAACATATTCACTCAAACTCACGATGCATTAACATGGATCATCAAGAGTTTGTCAACCAAAAAACAGAAGCGTTTGATAGAATGCATCTTTTTGAACAAATCAACAATCTGTAAGGAAGATGAGACAAACGGTAGAGTAATGGTTCCATGCTGAAGATGACGACGAGTAAGATGACAATCAATCTTAATGTGCTTGGTGCGTTCATGAAAGACCGAGTTATGACCAATTTAAATAGCACTCTTGTTATCGCAATGCATCAGATTTAACTCAGAAAGATAGATACCCACATCAGACAGAAGTCAATGCAATCAAATTATTTCAGTAGTAGTGGACGCAATAGCATGATACTCAACTTTTGTAGAAGAGCGAGAGATAGTGTCCTGTTTCTTACTTTTCCAAGAAATAAGAGAGCCTCCAAGAAAGATACATAATCATGTGGTGGACTTACGAACTGTCGTGTCACCAGCTCAACCAACATTAAAATAAGCATGTAACTCCAATGAGAACGAAGATGGAAAGCGAAGGCTTTGAAATTGAAATTAGGTGTGGAGATAGAACAAATGTATGCTAATGGCATATGAGTACCATCAATAGTCATAACTGACATAGACGTGGCGTGATTCACATACATAAAAGATTTATCATTGTATGTCATATGGTGAGATGCTCCAGAATCAAGAATCCATATGGAAGGAGATATACTTGACAAACTAGAGGAGTTCAAACCTTTATTAGAGGTGGCAGACATGATATTTGATTGAGTTGGCAAGAAGTTTTTGAAGCTGTTATGCAATACCAGATATTTGAGAAGCAGTCTTAGATGAGTATACATAACCTGAACTAGAGCCAATGGTAGGAGGAGCAGAAACAACAACATTGGATGATGGCCCTCTAAAGTTCTTCTTATGTGCTCTCCCTAATTTCGGACAATGTGTTATCCAATGAACTTTTTCTTTGCCAAACTACATTCATTGTTACAAAGCCCAACTCTCCCTTAAGATTTTCCTTTTTGAACATGAGCAGCAAAAAAAGATGGATGAGTTGAGTGAATTCCCTTATCTGACACAATAGACTGGGTCATAAGTTTTACTTCTTCTGCCAACAATTCACTAACTACTAATTCAACTTTAGAAAGAGGGAAACGATGCAGAATATCCCCACGAAGGCCCGCAAAATCATCACGAAGAGCCATTAGAAACCAAATCAGACGTTGCTCCTCTCTTTGACCAATATGTGTTTAACAACTTTCAATTCAGTTGATTCAATAAGAGTCGATTGATCCCAAAAATTGGTCATTGTCGAATACAACTCTTGAATGGTCATTTTGTTCTGCTTAAGGGCCCTAATATCACTTTTCAACTGATAACGTTTTGCAAAGTTAGACTAAACATACAAACGTTTCAAGTGATCCCAAATCTCTTCAACAATATCATATTTTTCTAGTTGCACACCTATAGACAGTTGAACATAATTATTAATCCAAGTAATGATGTTTGAAATACTAACATTCCATGTTTTCAAATATTGTGCATATTTAGCTTCATCCCTATTATCTATAGGCTTAACATAAGTTTCATCAACATAACCCCACTTATCTTTTTCAATCAAAACAAATTTCATCACATAACTCCAATAAGAGTAATTTTGTCCATTAAGGTGGACATTAACAACTTGAAGAGAATCATCCTTAACACCAGCCATAACAAATAATGATAGAAAAATAATACAAACTGAGATAAAATAAATTAGGGATAACCTGTCAATAGCAGAGTCAATTAAGAACCAAACAAAATCGTGTGAGAAATAGAAGAGCAGAACCACGCCAGAAATAGAAGAGAAAATTGGGCCGAAAACATATAGGTAGAGTCGGATCGAAATGGAGGCAGCAAATCTGTACCAACCTCAAAATGGATCGTACAAAAATAACCAAAGTTTTTTGATACCATGTTAACAATGATAAACATTTAATGAAGGAAGATAAAGGATAGAAGGAACCCACTAGGGTTTCATAAACAAATGAACAAAAACATATAGTGATAGAGTTAAAATAACTATATATACAAGTGAATGGAAAAGTCTAAAATACTCTTACTACTAATATATAATAATATTATCTAACAATACTAACTTAGTAACATAAAAAACTGAATCACAAATACATTCAGACAAACAATTCACAATTATTAAAATCACAACTCACATTCATAAAGTAAAAGAGTTCACAATCCCACATTCAGACTACACTAATATGAAAAACAATTCACAATTCACAATTCACAATCCACAATTACAAAGTCACAATTTACACACCAAAATTCACAATCTCAATTCTCACACTAAAACCGTTCACAATTACAATTGACACACTACTACTAGTTCACAATCTTAAACTAAAACGATTCATAATTGATACATAGTAGAAGAGTAACTGAGTAACAATTTGAATAGTATAAGATGTAGATTGAGATAGTTTGAGATTGTGAAATGAGACGAAGAAGCGGAGAGAGACGGACAGGTGGAGGTGTTGGTCACATAGGAGGGAGATCGTATAATGGAGATGTCAGATGCGAAAAGAGAGAGTATGAGTGAGAAATTGACGTCGTGTGGAGGTCGTAAAGAAGAAGGTTGAAAGGGAGAGACAACCATCGCGTGGAAGACAAGAGAGGACTAAGAGGGAGAAAGGAGAGAGAGTTGCTTTGTGTGGAGGTCGGTTGGTAGCCCTAGAGGAGATGGCTAAGAGTGAGAGATGAAAGAAAGTCAGGGAACAGAGAAGACAAGAGTCGAAGAGAAGAGATATTTTAGTAACTTATCACTATTAGTTTAATAACTTGTCATTATTCTTGAGCCGATCACTGAAAGGCATAAAAGCTAATACTGCTAATAAGCATAGAATTCACCTAAAATGAGCAAATAATTCGTTAAATTTTTATTAAGGTTGCAATAGTGGCCAATTTAAATCTGCTTTCAAAGTTATTTAAGTATAGTACCTTAATATTACAAGATTAAACTCTTATCACTTAGCTAACACCACAAATAAAAGGACTACTCCCTCTCTCTCACAATGACTATATTTTAAAGTTTTTGCACACATATTAAGCAATAGAATCATTAAAAGAAAGAGATAAGTAATTTTACCAAACTACCTGTCTTAACTATTGGTGATTTTTTACTATTATCAATGTAAACTATAATAATGCTTTGGAAGGTATGTATATAGTAATCATTGAAAGGGAGTATAGAAAAAGTAATTAAAATTTCATTGAAAATTGTGAATGATATTCGTTAAAACAAATTTTTGTTGTTAAATTAAACGCTCATTATGAGACAAATGTAATATATAACTATTTATTTTATTGTATTATATGTTATATATGGTAAGTTTTAAAAATTAAATAAATATAAGGGAACCTAAATTAGACTCTGTAACACCCCGTTTTTCAAAGCGAGGGTATTTTTTTTTTTCAAAAGAAATTAAACTGAAACAGAGAAATAAACAAGAAAATGCCTTTGGATAAATAATTGAGTCATTATTATTTACAAGCAGCGGAAAAGTTTCTCCAATTATAAATCCAAAACATTTACACAACAACAAATGGTACATGGAACCCATTCAAATAAGATGTCAAACTGACAATATTAATATAAGTACAGTTTTCCAAACTAAGAATACTCCAATCCAAAAAGAAGGACACCTAGTCCCTATACATCATCCTAATCTGATCATCCTACCAAAAAGCTATACACCCTGAGTGATCTCCACGCGCCCCGTGAGATCCTCCTAACGTAACTGCAGTCAAGCGTTCCCATCTCCATTCCCGTTCGTAGGGTACGAACCGATAGGACCATCCTGACTCTCATCTGAGGGCAAAGCCCAGATTTCCACAATAATTGTAAAGGGTCACCAACCAAAAAAATAACAGTTAACACATAGCAATTAAGTTTTTAAATGCTCAAAATAACTTTTCAACTAAGCATGCACCTTAACCGGATTTTCAATATGCGAAAAGTTCACACAATACATTGCCAATTAAAATGAAAGTAAAATGAAGTTCTCAATCTCCTAATTAACACAGAACAAAATCGATTGACAGGATGACTGAGCCCCTGACTTAATGCCAATCGATTTCCAAATCGATTTCCTGAAGGTTTTTAGTGAAATTTTGAACTCTGGCTTGATTCAATCGATTGGGAAATCGATTGAGTGAGTACTGAGCCCCTGGTTTTAAGCCAATCGATGTCCACATCGATTTGGTCGAATAGGGATGAGTCCCTGACTTAAGGCCTAATCGATTGGGCAATCGATTTCATAAATGATTTTCGAAAACTGATTACAAAATCGATTGGCTAATCGATTTTGTCAATTTGGCCAAGTATCTGTTTACCCATCCAATCGATTGGGAAATCGATTTCCCTGATCATTTTTCCAAAAATTCATGAATTAACTCAAGTCATTCCTAATCAAGTCCACAACCTAACACTTAGCAATTCCTACGCGATTACCACGGCAAATGGGATCTCGATAACCATCATACTTACACCCAATAACCAACACATAACACTTAGCACCTTCAACGTAATTACCACGATAAATCAAAATTCAAATCACTCAATCATAAACTCAAATCAAATACGACTCGCGTGCCAAGCACCCTAATGCAATGCGTATATGCCAAAATGCATGGACTCGGAATTCCAAACCAAAACCCTCCTCGAAGGGCCGTAAATCATAATTGTACCGCCTATCGCAGGCCAAAGTACCAATTACCGAGGTGCCACCTATCACGGGTCAGCACGATTTACTAAAAAGCGTAAATCATAAACGTACCACCTATCACGGGTCAGTACAGTTTACCGAGGTGTCACCTATCACGGGTCAACACGATTTACTAAAAGAAAAAGCGGAAATCGTAAATGTACCACCTATCACGGGTCAGTACAGTTACCATGGTGTCACCTATCACGGGTCAACACGATTTACTAAAAGAAAAAGCGGAAATCGTAAATGTACCACCTATCACGGGTCAGTACAGTTACCATGGTGTCACCTATCACGGGTCAACACGATTTACTAAAAGAAAAAGCGGGAATCGTAAACGTACCGCCTATCACAGACCAGTACTGTTTACCGAGGTGCCACCTATCACGGGTCAGCACAATCCACCAAAAATGTAAATCGTAAATGTACCACCTATCACGGGTCAGTACAGTTACCATGGTGTCACCTATCACGGGTCAACACGATTTACTAAAAGAAAAAGCGGGAATCGTAAATGTACCACCTATCACGGGTCAGTACAGTTTACCGAAGTGTCACCTATCACGGGTCAACACGATTTACTAAAATATAAATCGCAAACGTACAACCTATCACGGGTCCGTACAATTTACCAAGGTGCCACCTATCACGGGTCAGCACAATTCACCAAAAATATAAATCGTAAATGTACCACCTATCACGGGTCAGTACAGTTTACCGAGGTGTCACCTATCACGGGTCAACACGATTTACTAAAAGAAAAAGCGGAAATCGTAAATGTACCACCTATCACGGGTCAGTACAGTTTACCGAGGTGTCACCTATCACGGGTCAACACGATTTACTAAAAGAAAAAGCGGAAATCGTAAATGTACCACCTATCACGGGTCAGTACAGTTTACCGAGGTGTCACCTATCACGGGTCAACACGATTTACTAAAATATAAATCGCAAACGTACAACCTATCACGGGTCCGTACAGTTTACCAAGGTGTCACCTATCACGGGTCGACACAATTTACCAAATGAAATGCATGAGCATACACAGACTCCATTCACAACAATCGTTAAGCAAATGCAGATATTAAAAGATTCCCCATTTTTAATACCCATTTAACTTAAACGACTTTCAAACAACATTAATTAAATAAGTCATTAAGAGATTCCCCGTTCTTAATACCGATTTAACTTAATGATTTTCAAAACAAAACGTTAAGCAAACAGTCATATTAAGAGATTCCCCATTCTTAATACTCATTTACCGAAACGACTTTCAAACAACATTAATTAAATAAGTCATTAAGAGATTCCCCGTTCTTAATACCGATTTAACTTAATGATTTTCAAAACAAAACGTTAAGCAAACAGTCATATTAAGAGATTCCCCATTCTTAATACTCATTTACCGAAACGACTTTCAAACAACATTAATTAAATAAGTCATTAAGAGATTCCCCGTTCTTAATACCGATTTAACTTAATGATTTTCAAAACAAAACGTTAAGCAAACAGTCATATTAAGAGATTCCCCATTCTTAATATACTTTTGACTTAAACGATTTTCTCGCAAAACATTCAGTAAACGAGTCATTAAGAGATTCCCCATTCTTAATACTCATATATATATATATTACTTACTTTTAACAAATATCTCCAAAATATTATTAACTTTGGCTAAAAAGCTTCCGAGCCAAAATCCAAAATACACAAAAATACATAAAGCACACTTTAAAATTACGGGTCTTACAGACTCAAATTCATGCTAAACAAACCAAAAGAAAGAAAAACACAAAAGCAACCTTCACATACTCACCCAATTTTGAAAGCCCTGAGGAATTGTTTGGTGGACAAACTAAGAGACAAAATATGATATATAAGCTATCATATCGTATTTTAATATAGTACTTGATGAGTTAATATGGTGTATTAAGTTAATTATGAACACTATCATATTTTGTCTCTCTAGTTAAAATTCCTATCATGAATATGAATTGGGTTAAAAACCAGCAAGATCTGATAAGTACAAAATGTGTAATAAGTTAATTTGGAAAAGGCACTATGTAATTTTTTTAATAACGGACCTTAAATCATTAATTGGAGAATTAGAGAGTCTTAGGGCATGTTTGATTCTCTTATCAAAAACTCTATTTTAGTTTTTAAAAATTTATTTGGATTACTTGTTTTTAAAAACTGTTTTGTAAAATTATTTTTAATATTATACTTTTTAAAACTAAAAAAGCAAAACAGGTAAATAGTGTTTTACATCTCATTTTTCAATTTTAAAAAGGAATAACACGGAAAATGTTACTTTTCATTAATGACATAATTGTAATTATGTTCAACTTATAAAATACACAAAAATGAACAAAAAATTGCTCATTCTCTCTATAAAACTAAACACAGAAAGGACATGATGGAGTTGTTGCAGCACGTTGCAGAAACGATGAACCCTAGATTTCCATTCCAACTCTAGCTTACGATTCGATCAAGTTCATCCACCTCATTCCCTATTCTTGACCATTGTTGTGTTCTCCATTCTCTCTCTGATAATTTATTTGGTAAGTTTTTCTTTTCCTTTCCTTCACATATGGTTCCTTTGAATTTGGATTTCTAAATTGAATTTTATTTTCTGAATTAAGTTGGGTTCATTTGTTGATTTCCTTGGTTTCCATTGTGTTCTGAATTATGGTCTATTTGTAATTAATGTTAACATATATATGAGATCAATGAGTATAAGTTTGATGTTTACAAAATCATCTCTTGTTTATGTGTTTTTTTTCTTCATTTTTCTCTTTAATTCTTGTTTGAATGAAGACTATGAATTCTTGTTATATAATATTTTCTTCAAATAATTTGTGACCATGAAATAAAGAGGTGGCAACAACGGTTGCAAATGCTCGTCGCCACCTTCTTTTTTGTTTTCAATTTAATTTTTAGCATTGTAGTTACATGGGACTCATGTTGCCTTTGTCATAATTTAATTCAAATAGAAACATTGAAGCTATAATTATTCATGGAAAGTCACATGATGCTATGAATTGAACTAAAAGATGGTTTATAAAGGAGAAGAGTCCAATAAAATAGAATTAGTTGCAACTTGAATGTGTCAGTATTCTTGCCATTGAACTATATGTATTTATATCGTCTGTTAATGGTATGCTATTATTCACTCCTTGTCTTCTTGATTTTCCTTTATTATATGAGTTGGAACTTTAATGTGTTAGTATTCCTATTTATGGTCTGTTTATGGTTTGAATATTCTCATGTACTCAATACATTCATTGTCGAGACAAGCCTCTTTCAACTAAAAGATTGTGTAGCTAACCACTATATTTTATTCACTTACAACGCCAATATGATTAGTTCAATTCCTATTGACAATTTCTTATTAATCTTATAGGATCCTAAAGAAATAAATAAGTTGTACCATAAAAGGATCTTAAATAACTTGGATAGATGTAGTTTAATTTTGTTGTCTTATAAATGAATTTAGATGATTTAATTAATTGATAGTTTCTTGTTTATTTTATAGGATCCTAAAAAAAAAGTTGCACAATAAAAGAATCTTAAATAACTTGGATACATTAATTTACTAAACATGTTGGAGAATTCAAAGAAGCATGACGAATTCAAGCTTTTGTTTGCAATTCCTTACGACTTCCTCCTCTTTCACCATATATGATGCACATGTTGTTGCGCCTGCACCCGCTGCTGCGCCGCCTCTACTGCACAGGTAACCTAGCTATTTACCAAGTGAAAAATTGATCAAGAAAAGTTGGGATCATGAGTTTGTTTTGTTCTTATCCATTATTTTTATATAGAAAGTTGTAAACGATGAAAAAAAAATTATCAACTCATTGATTGTGTGACTAGATTGTGTTTGTTGTGACTAAATTGTGTTTGCTATGCATGTATGGCTTGTGTGTTTCTCAATTGATCTTTGGTTTTTCTTATTAGGTTCTTCATTTTTATTTAATGCTCTTGAAATTCTAAGGGGGAGTAATACTAGTGTTTATTTTATCACATTTCTTTTTTTGAATCAATTGCTATTTTTTTTGTTTTATTCTTTAACTTTTTTGTTTTATAGTTGAACTTTTTTTTTTATGATCACTAGTTTGCTTATTTTTTTTATAGATGTCAACTAATATTGACAGTCTTGAATCAAAGCTTTGACCTGACTTTGTAACTAAAGCTTTTATTGACATTATGGTTGATGAAGTTATAAAAAAAATGTCAAATGGTGTATTTCATGCTAGAACATGGAACTCAATGAGTACTAGGCTGAATTTTAAACTAAGCATTCCTTTAAAATAGATCAACTAAAGGAAAAATGCACCGGCTACGATTGCAGAACACTAGATTTTTGTGGAACGCATGCACCAACACTGATACTGCAAGCGAAGAGGTTTGGCGAAATTATCTTCAGGTATTATTTAATAATTAATGCTCACTGATTTGATTAAGCTTGTTTAATAATTATTACTATTTTCATTCCATTTCTTACCTTCACCATCTTCCTTATGTTATAAAGACACTTGTTTGTTTCTACTTCCAAGTGTATTGAGGACTGCACCATAAAATATTATGGATGTGCAAACAATTATTAAATATAAATCAGAAGATGAACTATGAATAAAACATTAAAGAACCACTGAGAATATTGCATATAAAAATTAGAAACCAATGTGGATATGTTCAACTATGAGAGCATAACTTGTTGAAAAAGTAGAACAAGTATTGACCACTTGTAATTATGTTCAAATGGTTATGCAACTTTCCTAAAATATATAGTTACACTTCATTATAGTATAATCATAATTAAATTGATTTGGTTTGACACACAACATAACAAAGAAAAAAAAAGTTGATTCTATTACAATTGTTGAATGGTTTCTTGGACAGTTTTTCATCTGACTTAAAACATCCTAAACTATATAACAAGTAGTTTATCTCGGACAACTAATTAAGAAAAAGATAACAGATAGAACAAAACCTTAATAAGGTTAAAAATGAATGCAAATCCTAACAATTAAATTCAATACTTTATAAATTTTAAACTTGAAGCAATAAGCATAATTTGTGGTTATATACTCCTGAAGCTTCTAAAGACACCTTGTTATTGCTTGATTTGAAGTTTGTTTTCTCAATCTTCACTTGAAATCCAACCTCAGTACTTTGTATACACAAATGGTCTTTTTGCTTCAAACTGTATATTTGCTTTAATGCCACACTTTTGAAACCTTTGGTTCATCTTACTCATATTCAAAAGCGTTACATGGGATTGTTGACCAAATGGGTCTATTAACCATAGAAAAGTGTGAAATGGAAAGGTGCCCACCATTGATACTGGATTGATAAAATTGAAAATCGTTGCCAATTGAGAAAGTATAATAAGAAGATAAAGCTTTTGAATTAATGAATAGAGAGATAGAGAGTCTTTGACATAAGGGATAGGGGTTGGAGCAGATGGAAAAATGCTTTTGAAACGTTTGTTGTGTTTTTTGGTTATCTTAAGGATTGTCATTACATAAATATAAGAGAATGTTTTTGATTCAAGGTGGCTTATAAGTTTCTGGGATTCCTTTGATGTTTTTTCTGTTGAGAGTTACTTTTGAATGCAACATATGGAAGATGATGGAAACGTCATTTGATATGTGTTTATGAGTCTAATTTGTGGCAAGAACGAAATGGAAAAGTCATTTGATGTGTGTTTATGAGTCTAATTTGTGTTTGGTTCCCATTTATGCATTTAGAACTGCTTTTGGTGCCTTGAATTGTGCCTTAATATTATTATTATGATATTAATTAAAGATAATGTTGGTGTAAAGATCAAGATAGAAGTGTGAAAAGGTTAAGGACTAAGTGGAAGAAGAAAAGGAAGTGTGATTTCTAACTTTAGATTGTGGTGTAAATATCAGTAACATGGTTTTGAAGTTGCCCTATGCATATGGTGTAAGTGTATTGCACTGAATTACACAACAATAGTACTCTAGTTCTTATATGATATTGATGGAGCACGAGATCCACAAACTCATAAAGTAGATGATTTGATTTTATAATACTACTGATATATCTTTTCTTGCACTATTCTCAGTACGCCGAATTAACACATGTAGGCTTCATTTAGCTTGCATATTTAACGAAGTGTCAACATAATTCTACTTATGTTTTTACCTAACTATTTAAGTTTTATCATAATTGATGTCATGCTTGTACTGTTTTAGGTACATGAGAATGCTTCTCAGTTTCAAAAGAAAATGTGTGACCATTATAAGTTGTTGGAAATCAATTCAACAAAAATAATGCTACTAGAGCACTTCACCATTGTTCTACACAAGACCCACCAAATACTAATGAAGACAATGAGCTTGATAATCAATACCTTAACATTCAAAGTGCAAGACATGTATGTGTTGATAAATATTATTCAGGCAATGATATACAAGCAATGGAGCAAGTCTCACTAAGTAGAAAGAAAGAAAAGTACAAGTAATATCCAAAAAAGAGTCAACATCACAAAAAATAGGACATGGGCTCAAGCATCTTTGACGAGAGCAGATATGTATAGCAAGGATAAGAGTAAGGATAGGAGTAGGAATATGAGTGTGGAGGCTACTTCATGTGTAACATTTGATTCTTTTCTAAGTGTGTGACTGCTCTTGAAGAGATATAAGACATTCCAGAGGACATCTATGGAAAAACTTGGAAAAGTTTAAGGATTCTGATTGGAAAGAAATGTGTATCTCAATGTCCAAAGTGAGGAAACGTGGATGGATACTTAAACTTTAAGGTTAACAATTTACTTGGATATGTGGTGATAGTGATTTGATATGCTTTTCTTAGTACTTTGTTTATGATCTTTATGGTTGTGTACTTATTTCTATTTGCTAAACAATTGTATGCGCTTTTTTATGAGTTGTTTTGAACTGTTTTGTTATGTTATCAAACCTTTCATGGATCATCCAGTTCTTAAAGTTATTATGAAATTGTATGACAGGTTGTAACCAGATTTGATGTTGATACAAGTGATGATTCTACTTCTGATGAAAGTGATGATGATTTTGTAGAATTATTCACTGGTAATGTGATTTATGACTATCATCATAAATAATTTAATAAAGGAAAGGTTATAGCATCTTCATTATCTGGTCATGAATTTGTTTATGAAGTATTAAATGGATCTGAAACAAGTTGTTTTGATTTATTTCAGATGAAGAAAGAATGTTTTCTTAATTTTTGTAATGAATTAAGAGGGAAGAACTATCTAAGTGACTCAAGAGATGTACTTGTCTAAGAGAAGGTTGCCACTTTTTTATTCATAATTGGTCATAATGTTTGTAATTTTTAAACATATTAGTTACTTATGACCCCTTTTATTTTCACTTTTTTTTTATTTTAGTGAACAATATTTTTAGTTTAACAGTATTAATTTTAGTTCCATATTAATTTAGCATATATTTTTTGTTGTTGTGGATAAATGAATTATTCTAATTATGATGCTAATGAGTCTTCTCCTAATGAACAAAACGAATCTCTACAAAAAGAGGAAAAGAAGATTAAACGAGGGTTAACTATTATGAGAAAAGTCATTCGTGCCACATATAAAGGAATAAAATTTGAGGTAGTTCAATACTTTGTTTAAAATTCGATTATATTGTCTTTTTATACACGCCTACTTAATTATAATAAGGTAGCTTGGAATTCACATGATCAATTGATTGAGCCTAATTGTTTGATGCTAGTAAGCTACATTGGTGTTGTGACTTGTCAAGGTATTCCAATTACTTGTGATGATTGGAGGAATAAAGCATTGAAAGCCGCTAAAAATATTATTTTGAAATATATACAAGTATTTTGTTTGTTATAGTTATTTATTATTTACAGTGTTGGCATTAAAATACATTTATTCAAACATTTTATATTTGTTATTTTGTGCAGAGGTCTCATAGTTAATGATATATGATTGCTGGAAAATTGCAAAGAGTATTTTGAACTCTCTTGACCAATAAAATATCTTAAAGATGCCAATTAAAATTTTGATGGTCATACAAAGCTTTATGAAAATCTGATATCATTGAACGGATGGACAACTTTTATAAAAAAAAACATACAAACGAAGCTTTTAAAGTAAGATTATTTTCTACACAAGTGTGTCTTATGATATACTTATTCATAGTATAGTTTGATATGACTGATACTTACTTATATAGAACTTAAGCAATACAAATCATGAGAGAGCATCGAATCCCATATATCCATACAAAAAGTCACGTATGAGATATGCACGTTTGGAGGAAAAAATAGTATGTGTGTGTGTGTGTATTGTATGAGATAGTAACAACAAAATCTAATTTTTATGATTATTTGTTTAATTTTATAGATAAAAGAGAGAATATCATACCAAACATCTATTGATCCTCATATATTGTAGAAAGTTACTCGTGAAGATAATGAAGATGATCAGCAAGTATATGACCAATTAGTAAATATATAATAACACTAAGTATAAGACTATTTATTCATTTATTTATTTATTATTTAATATTTTGTGATAATTTTCATGACAAACTTATCTTTTTCGTATTAATATATGTTAATTAGGAGACTTTATCTCAAGGAGAGACACCCAAAACACCACCAGTTACAGGACATACTTAGTAAATTATTAAATGTTCCTTAGTATTCTGGTCGTGTGAGGGGTAAGGAGTTTGGAGTCAATTCAAAAGACTATTATCAACATCAAAAAGACAAAAATCCAAGTAATTCAAAATCATTTGTTATGATACAAGAGCTAATTGTCGAACTTCGTTACTTGCAAAAGAAGGATAATGATAAAATTTGTCTGAAAGTTGTCCACAAAACATGCATACCCCTAGTGACAAAGTTAGTTTGAACCTTATTATTTCAAATAATCTTCCCAAAGTAATTAATTAATGAATTAAAGTATTGCAGTCTATTTAATTAAAGTATTGTAGTCTATTTGTCATCTCCTACTTATTGTGTGGTTGATAAGAAAAAGATGTACATTATTTTGGGAGATATACTACACCATAAACCATTCTCTCTTGGCTATACGAGAGTCTGAATTGATATGGCTTTAGAGTTGGATGTTTTATTGCCTATACTTAATGAAATTGGAGATGCAATAAACCACTATGTGTTAGTTAGGTGAAATCTCAATTGATATTGCTTTAGGGTTGGATGCTCTATTGCCTATACCTAATGAAGTTGGAGACACCAGTGGCAGAGGCCATAGGATCATATGTGGCATGACCAATAAATCCCACTTCTTTATATGCCAAGGTCTGTTAAAAAAACTTATTTGTCATAACATTCCTCTTTTACTTGCTATTTAGACCACTATCAATATATAGTGTTATATTTCTTTTTATTTTGTTTTGAAATTTCTAATATTTTACACCATTTTATGACTTATGTAAAATCCAAATTAAATGGTAAGGATGTTAAGGGAAACAAGTCAGTCACATCAACAAAACAGGTATATTGATATATCGTAAACATGAATGCTATAGACAACCACTTAGTTAAAGTTTTACTATTTAAAAATTAATTAATTAATTATTAATTAACTTAATTTCACAATGTTTTAGATTCAAACGCAAAAACTACAACAAGTTAGACAAAATGGGAAAGTTGGACCTAGCAATATGCTAGTTGCAACATCAAAGCAATGTCTTGCAATCAAGACTTCAAAAGTCTTTCCTTAAAAAGGGTTGTGCACTTGTTTCATGATTTATACAATGTCTTGAAACATTTGTAAAAGTAAATATGTCTATGGATGCATTCATGCATAAAATACCAATAGATAAATGTATTTTTGGTGTTTCTTATGTAGAAATTGTTAGTAAGGAGAAAATGATATAGCTTTCCAAACATCGAGAAATAGGTGCTTTGTTATCTCTATATATATAAGGTATTTTAAATAACATTAGATGAATGAACTATTTTTTAGTATCCATGAATTAGTGTCTTGATGTTATATTTTCATTCAAGGTACTTGTATGAAAAATTGGTATGCCCACGTCAATTGATCAACAAATTATCCTTCATATTTCCCTATCAGTTATTCATATTTGAAAATTATCCAACTCAGATCAAAGATTTTGTAGTTGATGTAATGATGGATAAGAAAGATCATCCAGATAAGTGTTTATTATACCATATAATTATGGGTTAGATTTTCTTTCAAATTTAATGTATATTATATTATTTTCTCTTTTTGTATTTGATGTGCTTATTGATTTTTTTATATATATAAGAGCCATTGAGTGTTGATTGTCATTAATGTCACATTAGATATAGTTTATTATCTGGATTCAGTACATGGTGATTATACAAATCACTTGAAATTGAAGTTTATGTTTGATACGTAAGTATATAATTGTATAAAAATATGTGTAAATATATGTGGTTGTTCTTATGTGGTTATTCTAAGTATATTCATTTATATATATTTATTAGAGCTATCCAAATATTACACACTCAAAAGGAAACTAAAGTTTTGAAAAATAAATCAAACAAGATTATGTGGAGACCAATATAGGTTTTATATAGCTACCTGCAATATTTGGTGTATAATTATAAAAATTGTTACAAAAATTTTGGCTTATAAAATTAACATGAGATTCAAGTTTTGTCTTATAAACCATTGCATTGATGTATATATTTTTATTTGTCTAGTATCCTCGTCAAAAAAATAGGATATATTGTTGGTACTATGTTATGACGTTCATGAAGACAAAGACAACTACCTGAAAATAAATGAAAACAACTTGTAATAAATATGCTTGAACAAAAACACAATTATTAAACCAAGTATAAAATTGCATTAAAGAAATTGAGAATAACTGATCACTCAGTAAATTGATTTCTACAATCAAAAAATTTGTGTTTCTCTTATAAAAATTATAGTTGTTGGTGTGTTGGAATACCCTTGTACTTTCTTGAAATACTCTTATGGAGTAATATTTATTATGATTATTATTATATATAAAAAAATTACATGACTTAATTTATATTAATCATTTTATCTTTAAGGTTTAAATATGTTTTTGATCCTTACAAATATGTTTCATTTTAATTTAGGTCATGTAATTTTTTTTGTTTGATTTTTATCCTTGTAAGTTCTAACAAGTTTTAAAGAGGTCCTTTATGAATCTTTTTTAGTAAAAACATGATGACATAACTAATTTTACATGACGTAGCACATAGTGACCGTGTAATTGTTGTTGACTAGACAACATTTAATATTCAAAATTAAAAATCATCTTATTAATTCATTTAATCATTTAAATAAAAATTTAAAATTAATTAATCAATAAATCAATTTAATGATAAAAACTCAATAATCTTCATCTTCAACTCCAAATTTTTTAATAAAAATTCAACAGTCTTCATCTTCAAACCCAATTTCTTCATTTTCAAATCACAAATTCTTATAGTTGGATCCAAACCCTAAATTTATTCACCTTCAAACCCTAAAAATTTCTTTTTCTAGTTGTGCCCGTCTTTTCTGAAGTTCTGAAGCATCTTGTAGTCATATAATACAATAGTAAAACCTGTTTATACACAAAATAGTATTACTAATTGTTGACACCTAATTATGTTCACTCTACTTTTTTATTTGCAAACATTTTTTGGTAAACATTTTTTTCCTGGTCTATTTTTTGACATTGTTGTTGTTATAGAGGGTTTTTTTTTTTTTTTTATATTATGCACATATGATATAAACAAGAGATTTTTTTTTTGGTTTCACGATTAAATTTTGAAACTAATTAATAAGAATCAAGTCGATTGTTGTATGATCGTCTACGTCTTTATCAAATTCATGATCTCTCCTCTTTATTTTGTTTTCTTTCTTGCGCGTTAGATCTTAAACTCTTTTTTTTATTACCACCGCTAGTCCGCGCCACATATGTCTGACTGGCGAATCTGCTTTAGGCTTTTTATCTTTTACAGTTTGTAAAAGTAAAAAAGTAGTACAAGTATTTCCTTAAATTAAAACGATATACAAGTCAATATACAACACATCATTCCTATTATTATTATTATTATTATTATTATTATTATTATTATTATTATTATTATTATTATTATTATTATTATTTATTATTATTATTATTATTATTATTATTATTATTATTATTATTACCATCTTGTTGTTATTTATTTTGATATATATAAAGTAAAATTAATAATAAAATCGATCAACAGATAAATATTTTCTATCCAACAACTATGTGTGTTTTGATTTCTCTATTGCACATGGGGATATGTATGAGCAAGATATTCCCCTCATCAAACCAAATTAATAAAAATATCTTTTCCTTATTTTATTAAAATAAATAATTTCTTTTCTTTTTTTATTATTGTTTTTGGGGTAAAAATAAATAATTAAATAAATAAATAGTTTGTATACGATTAATTATAGGGTAACCGTTTTAACGGACGTTGTAGGGATGTAATACTTTCCATATTCGACTCCCGAATCCAATTATTTGGTTAAAATTCATTATTTTATGTTTTGTCCAATTTTTCCTTTAATAAAATAAAATTGGTGGCGACTCCTTTTTCGCGGAAAAATCAGACGAGACAACTGGCGACTCCAATGGGAAAGTTGGAGAGTCAAGCACAACCTAATTAATTGTATATAATTATTTCTTTATTTTTATTTTTATTTATATTATCCCCTCTTGTTTTTATTTGTTTTAATTATTTTATTATATATTAATTGTTTATAATTATGGTGATTATTTTATTTTATTTATTTTTAGTGATTTATATTTATTTATCATAATCTACGTATTAATTATATGCATTTATGATAATTTATTCTCATTGTGGAGGTATAGTTTATGGTCATTTGTTCTAATTGTGGTATTTTTTATTTATTTGTGGTAATTTATGGTAACTTTTCTAATTGTGGTCATTCTTTTATTTCTATTTATTTTAATTGTGATAATTCTTTTATATTTTTTTTCCTGGTAATTTACATGTATTTATGGTAATTTATGTATTAATTTTATGTATTTATGGTAATTTATTTTAGGCTAAATATCACTTGTGGTCCCTTAACTTAATTTCAATTAACGTTTTAGTCCTTTATCTTTTTTTTTCCCGATTTAGTCCTTTATTCCTAACAATATCAAATAAAGTATGAAAATATGAGTTTATTTGAAGATTTGCTTTACGAATTTGATGAAATTTGTATTACATTGAAGAATATAATTAATTTTATGAGTTTTGTTTGAATTCTTGTTTGAATTTTTGTATAAAAAAGGATAACATTGTTGAAATTTTAAAACATAAAATATCAAATTGTCACTTAAAATTATAATAAATGACCAAGTCGGGAAAAAAAGAAGATAAAGGACTAAAACGTTACCTGAAATTAAGTTAAGAGACCACAGATGTAATTTAGCCTTTATTTTAATTGTGGTGATTGTTTTATTTTATTTATTTCTCTACACACTATCCTAACACAATTTTCACACTTACAAGTGAGTTTTATACCCGAGCTGAGTGCAACATAAGATAAGTTAGAGATTGTGTAATGATAATCTTCTAGATGTATATCTTGTTTGGTTGTCATGAAAGTCTCACCTAAAGTTGACATTTTCTACCATATTTTCATATTAATAGTTTACCTATTATTTAGTTTAATATTTTAGAATTGAGTTGTGTGCTCTAGGAATCGATTTTGAACCATGGAGCCACCCATAGTAAAGATTTGTGTTAAAGACCATAGGACAATTAAATAAGAAAAGAACAATGTAGGTCACATGCATATTTGAGAAGGATAAAAACCTACCATGTATCATATTCATCACAATGCATCGCATAATCATGCATGTTTTATCTTTTTTACTTTTACAACATGTTGTTTTTCTTTTTTAAAAAAGTCATTGAATATTAGGAGATAGTAATTATTTTTAGTTAATTACATAATCATTGCATTTTTTTTTTACATTCTCATAATATTTTCCTTCAAGAAAAAAAAAAGAGCAAAAAAAGAGTATC
>NC_021162.2:33132234-33142234 GCF_000331145.2 Cicer arietinum | reverse complement strand
ATGTTTCCCCAGGTACTGCTTCAGAAACTTCCATGAACTTGGAAGATGAAAATGAAGACGACCGTTTTGGTATCTTCATGCCTACCAAATGAAAACATTGGTCCAATTAATTTAAAGACCCAATCCAAATCTGTAATTTATTTTTCCAAAAAACAGTCTAGTATATCATGTAATGGGCCTAGCCCAAATTTGGTTTTGGACTTAAAATTTCTGAAAAGCAAAAGCAAAAGGAAAAGTTATTTGTCACTTGTCTGCTATTTGCACCGAAAGTAGAAGGAATCTCATCATTTCTTCCACTTCACAAAACAACCAAAGTGAGACTCTTTCGCTATATAAGGAAGGGTCCCCTTCACTTTAAGATCAGAGTTTTGGAACACGAAGAGTTAGATAGAGAGTTTCTCTAAGAAATCTTGAGTGTCTCAAATTTACAAAACTTGTAATCTTTTCTTTTCAGTTTTTCCAAAACCCATTGTAAGTACGTTTATGCAATAAATTTACATTTGTTCATATATATGTTTTATATACCGCAAAACATAAGTATGCTTTGCACTTGCAACTTTTGTTGATCTTGTGCATACCGCAAAACATAAGGGTAACTGTTTTAACGTGTAGGGTGGTAATACTTTTCCTACTCGTAATTGACTCACCAATCCGAATATTTGATTCAAAATCATCATTTTAGGTTTTATCCAATTTTTTCTTTAGTAAAATAAAATTGGTGGCGACTCATTTTTTGCAGACAAATCGGACGCGACACTAATAATAAGATAACATTGTTATTGGAAATTTGACACCATCTATCTGTTAATAGCAAAGACTTATTACTTAAACACAAAATAACTTATCAAAATTCAAAATTCTATAATACACATGATTGAAAAATCATTTGCAGAGAGACTTTATGTTGCTTTGTTCATGATATGTATTGTTGTCCGATGCATTTGTTTTATGTCTTAAGATATCAATTTCAATAACGTAAATGCAGGAGATTACGAAGAGATTAAAAAATAAGAGATCTTATTTTTTAAGGTAAATGCAGAGAGACTTTATGTTGCTTTGTTCATGATATGTATTGTTGTCCGATGCATTTGTTTTATGTCTTAAGATATCAATTTCAATAAGGTAAATGCAGGAGATTACGAAGAGATTAAAAAATAAGAGATCTTCCCAAGAAATAAATTTATAAAACGCTCTCTATTGTCTATAATTTTTAGGGTTAGAAGATAAAATCAATTTTTAGGATTTGAATCCAAATATAAGAATTTGCAATTTGAAGATGAAGAAATTGAGTTTGAAGATGAAAATTATTGAATTTTTATTAAAAAATTTCGGTTGAAGACGATGATTATTGAGTTTTTATTATTAAATTGGTTTATTGATTAATTAATTAATTTTAAGTTTTTTTATTAAATGATTAAATAAATTAATAAAATAAATTTTAATCTTAAATATTAAATATTGTCTAATCAACAATAATTACACGATCACCATGTGCCACTTCATCTAAAATTAGTCATATCACTATATTTTTTTACTAAAGATTCATAAATAGCCTTTTTAAAACTGGTTAGAATTTGTAAAGATATAAATCAAACAAAAAATTACATGAACTAAAATCAAAATAGAACATATTTATAAAGACTAAAATTATATTTAAATATATTTTTAATATATATTACATTGAAATGAAATATTAACTGAAAAATAAATGAATCTATCATGTGCTATTTTTTTTTTATATTTTATTATGGATGGTATATTGATCATTTTTGCCTCAAAAATAATAAATAAAAATTGTCCTTTTAGGAAGGTGGATAAAATCTCAACAATCAAACTTAAGCTAGAAAAGGGATAAATAAATAGAAGAAATCATCTCCACATTGACATCCCAACACAAATAAAAGGAAGGACGTGGCTTACACTTCCATTACACATGCGTCTAAGACTCCACACAAGTAACCTTCCTCTTTCAAACACACTTCACTTCTCACCTAATCATCTTTCTCTCTCCTCCTTTTTCTCTCATCAAAAACAACACACCTTTGTAGATTCTCACATCAATAAACACCTCAAAAACAAAGAGAGAATCAAAGTTGAGAATTGAGATGGCGAATAGCTTATGCGATGAACTCTTGCAAGAAATTTTCCTAAAGCTTCCATCTTCATCTTCTTCTTCTTCTGCCTCTTCAATCACCCTTGTTTCAAAGCGGTGGCTTAATCTCTACCGTTCATCTAGAACCTCTATTTCCCTTCGCTTCAACCCTCAATTCTCTTTGATACCTTCCTTCATCTCTCTACTCAATCAACACACTTCTCTCTCTTCCCTCTCTCTCTTCCTCCTTTCATCTCATCATCATCATCACCCAACAACAACCCTTCTCCTCTCTGCGATTTCCTCCTGTTCTTCCAAACTTCTCTCTCTAAAATTCTTGGCTGGTCCTGTTTCTCTCTCTTCCATCGTTTCTCTCTCAAACTCTTGTACCCAATTGAGGTCTCTTTCTATTACTCTCTCAAGACCTATTTTTCTCAATTGGGTTTCGTGTTTTCCTTGTTTGAAAGAATTGTCAATTGTTTTCTGCTATGATGAAGCTGGGGAGAATTTTTTTCAAAATGGGGTTTTGGAAAGTGAAGATTTTGATGTTGAATTGAGTTTGCAATTGGGATTGGAAAGTCTTTGTTTTGAGGGTATTCGTGGTGATGATTGGGGAATCGATTGGCTTTGGAAAAGATGCAGAAACCTTAAGATTTTGAAGCTTCTAAGTTGTCAAGGAATTGGTGGTTCTTACTCTTCTTTTGTTAATTGTTTGCAAGGTGTTCGACAAATTGAGCTCAAAACTTGTAGGAGTGTGGTTGATGTTGTTCTGTTGAAACTTTCAGAGCATTGTAATTCATTGGAATCATTTTTGGTTCATGATGGTGGTAGCAGAGACAGTTTGCTACACTTTATTTCTCATTGCAGGTCTGTTTTTATTTTTATTTATTTTATAACCGTCCTTGAGGAGATTCGATCGCTGTTTCTTAAAGTTACAATGAACAATATTAAAATTTTACTATCAAAATTAATACCTCTTTTACAAAAATTGAGTAACATGTGGTACTAATGATTATTTTTAAAGTTACAATGAACAATGTTAAAATTTTACTACTGAAATTAATACTTCTTGGACAAAAATTGAGTAACACGTTATTGATTAAAGTGGTATTAATGACTATTTTACAATTGTTCTCCTGTTCTCACTGCAGGTCTAATAATTTGCATAAACTTGATTTTCGGTTACCTATGGACCTTGAAAACAACCATCTATTTTCTATCGCTATGAATTTCAGAGGCCTTTCAAGTCTTAAGCTTCAAAGTTGTTGTCTTGTTACTGGTGAAGGACTTAAGGCTATTGGTATGGCATTGAGTAACGGTCTTGAAGAATTGGCATTGATAAACTGTGATGTTGTTGAAAGGGAGAAAGGTTTGCTTGCCACTTTGGGACAACATTTGAGGAAATTGAGGAAACTAGATTTGTCTCATAACGAAATGTTGATTGATAAGGAGTTTGTATCGATGTTAGTTTCTTGCATTCATTTGATTGATTTGAAGGTTAGGGGATGTAAAGGACTAACTAACGTGGCTATGGTTTCTATGATTAGGAGTTGTAAGAGCCTCGAAAATGTTGATATTAAGCATTGTTTTGGGATTGATTCTGAGGCTATTGAAGTGTTTGTTAAGAATTGTTCCCGTTTGAAAAGATTGGAAGTTGAGGGATACAAACTCTCTGATGATGCAAAAATGTGGGCATCAGATAAATTTATTGAAGTTGTTGTTTAGTACTAATTAATAATTGGATGTATATTTATTGAAGTTTGAAATAAACAGGCTTGTATGGATCACACTCACAATTGGTGTATATGATTATGTGATTTAAGTTTGAAACATGAAATTTATTATACATCAAATACTTATTTGTATTTATTTGCATGATTGAAATAAATGTTTAAATATATATATTTTTTGTGTGAAATGTTTAAATATGTTTTATTTTATTGTTAATATATTATTTTTTACTTTTAGTTTTAATAAAATTTGGTTTTTAGTCTCTGTAAAATTTTTCTTCAAATAATTATCTATAAAATATTTTAGGTTAATAGATTGTCTTTTCTTTTACGTCAATTTATGTGCATCGTTCTATTGTTTGAATTTTTTTTTAGTCATTTTTAAGATATTATGAAAAAAATTCATATAAAAATTTAGAATTTTTAAGAATGTATTAATTATATATGTTTTTTAAGCTTGATGGCCCTTAAAAATTTATAATTAATTTAATTTTTTTTGTTAAAAAATTTTAAATTTTTGTCAAAATAATATTATAATATTCTAAACATGTTTGAAAAAATTATTCAAATTTTTTAATGATACACATAAGTTGACTTAATAGTATATATTAAATTTGTTGAAGAAAAACATTTAAGGGACTATTGGTTAAAGAAATTTTTTAGAGAAATTAAAAATAAAATATAATATATTTATAGAGACTAAAAATTGATTTTATCTTATTTTTTGTTAGTTATTGATATTTTATTTTTAGTTTACATTATATTATATTTAATTTTAGTTTTTAAATAAAGACTAAAATAAATATTTAATTATATGGATAAAAAATAAAAAGGGATATATAGATAGATTAATAAAAATGAAAGACTAAAAGCAAAACATATGTACTTACTTTATATGAATTTGAAATACATATATTTTTTTTTTATGAGACTAAAAATATATATTTATACATAAAATAAATTATAAATGCAACACCTTTTTAAGCCCAATCTCAATTTCTGTTGGTTTCATTTTATACTGTATACACAATTATTCTACCATATGCCTAATTTGGGTGTACAATATGTTGTTCGGTGTGTGTATTCCACAAAATTGTCTTTTCCGTAGAAATGTTTATTTTAAACTAACGTACGAGTTGACGAAGAGTATCACTCTTGTTTTTGTTTTTGTTTTCTGTTTCTGACAGAAAGTATTACTCTTCTTATGGAGCAAGAAGGCTCAGTACGTGTCACTCACGTGTTGTTTTTGTTTATAATAAAATAAAGGCACGAATGGTAATTATTATCTAATTTTAAATAATATTTTAGTTTCTTTTTATTTTTTTAATTTGATTTTTTATTTAATTTTATTATAAAAATTGGAAAATATAGAGAAGAAAAATATAAATTTATTTAAAAATTTGAGTTATAAATTTAGTGAAATTAATATTATATTGAAGATGATAATTAATTTTATAAGTATTATTTTGATAATTTTTATGAAAAAAAGATAATATTATCAATATTTTAAAATATAAAAGATCAAATTATTTAATTAAAATTAAATAAATAGCTAAATAAATAAAAAATAATAAAAAATTAAATTAAAGAACGCAAAAATAATTATACTTAAAATAAAATAACCAATTATGATGTTTAAATATAATTTCCATAAAAATGGTAAAAACAAAAATATGGGCTTCGTGCCGTCCTTTAATAATAAGTAAACAAGACATATGGGGAACTCCAATGATCTAATACTAAAAGCACATGTATAACTAAGACAAAAAATAAAAAGAGGAAGGAGGCTCAATAAATCTTAAAATATTTCTTATCTTGAATTGAAGTATTACTTTTTTAACTTTAAATTTTTCTTGTAAAATAAAAAATACGAGGATGTCAAGTAACTTATTAATAAATAAACTTATTTTAAGTTTTTAGCGGGTCTATTCATGGAGGTTAAATCTATGAAATATATGTGATCTAGAATAAAAATTGGTGTCCAAATATCATTATTACTATAATCTCTAAATATATCAAAATTTTAGAAATTAAGCTGACCATCGAAAACCATATTCCAACACTAAACTTTTTGATGGTATATTTGAAGATCAAAACCAGAAATATTAATATTAACCTTCACTAGTGTCCTTAATTTTATTTAAGACTAATCTACCATTTTCCAATTATTATGCTCATCTGGTGAAGCTTGATCAAAATCTTTGGGGTGTTAAATTTTAAAATTTTAATCAGTAAATGAAATAAAATATTTTATTAATATATTATAATTTTAACTTGTTAATATACTGGTTGATTTGGTTGAATTTAATTGGATTAACATGATAAAACTTGAAGGACTTATTTTGAAAAAAATATTTTTCTTATTATACTTTTTATATCATTAAAATAATTACATAAACTTGGACTACAATGAAAAATATAATATATAAACAATTAAAAATACTTAATCAACATATTTTAATATAAAAATATTAATATAGAGTAAAATAAAATATAATGATTTCATTTAAATATCATTTGTCGATTTTAAATCACATAAAACAATATCTAAATTAATAGAGATTGGATTTATTTGGTTTTGGTTAGTTTGAACTCAAATTCAAGTTTTATATGTCTAAATTAAGTGTAAACGGATTAATTGGATTAATTTCGACTAAGTGTTTAGTTTGATTAATTTCGACTAAATTTTTAAGTTTATCAAATAATTAGTTTGATTTTTAATTATATGCCTAAACTAAGTGTAAACGGATATAATTGAAATTTAGTTTAAAAGATGTATTGTATTTTTTAATTGATTAAATTCTGTTTCATTCCTTTTGTGTTAGTTAGTTTCCCTTTTATTTGTTAAGTTAGTTTGGGCAATTATAATTTTTTTTTGTTAGTTCTTCCATATATATATATTTATTAGGTTTTCTTCATTTTGTAATCAATCAAATATTCTGATGTATTCAATAAGATAAATAAGGTATTTCCAGTTTATATTCATCTGAATGTTCACGAGTCTTCACAAGGCATCAACGACTACACTATGATTTCTTAATCTTGTTCACGAGTCTTCACAAGGCATCAACAACTACACTATGATTTCTCAATCTTGTTCATCAAAAACCTCTATTTCCTTATTGATTTTTCTCTTTCTTTCTCATGGATTCGGATCCTAAGACTTTTGTGTTTTCTTATGGCGTTCTTGATGGGGAATAAACACATAAACACAATATCAAGTAAAATGCAGCAGATATAAAATTTCTCCAACTTGCAAGAATCTGTGAGGAGCAACAACAAATATATAACAACAAATTAATCAAAATGAAAGAGCGTAAAGAACACCAATATTTTAACGTAGAAAACCCTTCAATGCAAGGGTAAAAATCACAGGTCGTCTAAACCAAATAAGTAGTTCCACTATAATCAAAGAAGTGTACAAGAGAGTCTCAAAATGATGCACAAATTGTGCCTATTACCATAAAAAATAGCAAAACACTAAAGTCTACAAATGAAAAGCAAGAAGAAGACAAACATCCAAAAAACCTGCTGCTGTGCGAGCACAATTTATCCCCCTCCAAACGTCGTTTCCCCGATCCGACCATTGAAAACGAAGACCTGAGTGTTGAGAACCGGCTACCCAAACATCAGTCCTATCCAACGGTTAAAGAATGCACAATCGATGTTTTTCTGATACTGATTTAACAAAATCGGGAATAGAGTTTACTCTTCTTTTTTCTCTTTTGGTGGTTGTGTTTTCTTTCAAAATAGTTTCTCTCTTACCATCCTAATTAGACTATTTTTCAATTAAATAAGTGAGACACAAGAGCTACAATATTTGGAGATATTCAACACATCTCCCAATACCCAACACATCTCCCCTTCACAACTATGTCGAGATAATCGTCAAACCAGCGATATTACAATTTCTTGGTAATGTTTTAGTCCTCATATCAGAACCATTATAATCAGTATGAACTTTAGCTAACTCCAACAACTTAGCTTCCAAAATATCACATATCCAATGATACCTCACATCAATGTGTTTGGACCTGCTATGAAACGTTGAATTCTTACCAAGATGAATAATACTTTGACTATTGTCAAATAATACATATTTGTTCTGAATAAACCCAAACTCCTACAAGACTTTCTTCAACCAAATCAACTTTTTGCATGCTTCAGTAATGACAATGAACTCTACCTCAGTTGTAGACAATGCTACACATTTCTGTAATCTAGACTGCCAAGCCACAACTTCATCTACAAATTTAATCATGTAGCCTGAATTGGACTTTCTCAAGTCAATATCTCCAGCCATATCTAAGTCGGAGTACTCCACCAAAATAGATTTGTCACCTCCAAAACATAACCTCATACATGTAGTACCCCGAAGATACCTCAAAATCCATTTTACAACATTTCAATGCTCTCTACCTGAATTTGACAAAAATCTACTAATTGTACCAATAGCATGCGCAATATCTGGTCTTGTACACACCATTTCATACATCAAAATACCCACAACAGAAGTATAAGGAACTCGTTCCATGTCTCTTTTCCGACCTTCACTAGAAGGACTTTGTTTAGAACTCAACTTAAAGTGAGCAGCAAGAGAAGTACTTACAACCTTGGAGTTTTCCATTTGAATCCTTTGCAACACTATCTCAATATAGTGTTCTTGTGACATCTAAAGTTTCTTCTCCTTTCTATCACGCATGATTTTTATACCAAGAATCTATTTAGCTGTTCCCATGTCTTTCATGGCAAAGGACTCTCCAAATTGCTTCTTTAACCTGTCAATCTTGGAAATATTTTTCTCAACAATAAGTATGTCACCAACATATAATAACATGATGATGAAATCATTGTTAGAAAATTTTCTAACAAATACACAATGTTCAGAAGTAGTTTTCATGTATCCTTGGTCACACATAACAGACTCTAACTTTTTGTACCACCGCCTTGGTGTTTGCTTCAAACCGTATAAACTCTTTCTTAGTCTACACACATAGTCTTCCTTACCTTCAACAAGAAAACCATCAGGTTGCTGCATGTAAATCTCTTCCTCCAAATCACCATGAAGGAAAGTCGTTTTTACATCCATTTGGTCTACCTCTAAGTCAAGAGTAGCTGCCAAACTCAACACCGTTCTAATTGATGACATTTTTACCATAGGTGAGAAAATATCATTAAAATCAACGCCCTTTCTTTGTCATAAACCTTTCACCACTAATCTGAATTTATACCTCGGAGACTTTGAGTTACTCTCAAGTTTCACTCTATAGATCCACCTATTTTCCAAAGCCTTTTTGCCTTTTGGCAACTTCACCAAATCATAAGTGTGATTATCATGCAAGGATTTCATCTCATCATGCATTGCATCCAACCACTTTTGCCTTTTTTCACTCTCTATGGCCTCTCGAAAACACTCAGGTTCCCCTTCATCAGTCAAATTCACATACTCATCAGAAACATACCTTGTAGATGGTTGTCTCTACCTCTTAGATCTCATGAGTTGGGTTAGAGATGATTCAAAAGCATCACTAAGATTCTCATCATGTGACAACTCATGATCTTTACTAGTTGGAATATTTACCCCATCTCTAAGTCGATGATCATCAACACAATCATGTGGCTCATTGTAAGACCCTTAATTTTAAATTCTAATTTATGTATTTTGGAGAATTTTGTGTTGAATTTATGAGACTTTTTAGCCGATTTTATGGCATTTTGTGAGTTAAATGCCAAAAATATCTTTTTGGAGACCCGATTAAAATTATTCGTCGATGAATAATTTTATTTAATTACGGTGAATCTTTTGTAGAAGAAATTTTTTTTCTGAGATGCAACATTTTTCAAAAAAATTCATCTGCCCATTGAATTACGGCGAGAGTAGATATTTTTCTGAAAAAAATGATTTGTGATGTGATGTGAGGTGACAGACGTAATGATGATTTTTATAAAAATATCTAGATATTTGTAAATATCTAGATATTTGTTTAGATATTTATTATTAATATTATTATAATATATTATTATTATTTTAATATATTATATATATATAAGAAAGGAAGAAAGGAAGCAATTTCCAATTCCCTTTTCACGTCAGCCTATCTTCCTCTTTCTCTTCCTCTGTTTCAAAAATAAAACAAGCTATGTTAGTGTTTTTTTCAACAAAACTCAAAAATAAACC
>NC_021162.2:33131012-33131573 GCF_000331145.2 Cicer arietinum | reverse complement strand
AAATTTTGACGATATTTGTTTTATTTAGTTTTAAGTAAATAATATAGATTATTTGGTTTTAAAACTTTGGTGTGTGAGAAAGATTTAATTTTGGAAATTTTGGAAATTTTGTTGTGTTTGGATTAGTTTTATTGTGAACAAGTTGTTATAAATATTCATGTTTATGTAGTTAGCTCCTTGAGTCTCGAAAAGGAATCGAGACTGTTGGCACCGAGTTAGCGGTGGGGAGAACTCTGATATATTAATGTTGTTGTGGTGATTTATGGTTGAAAATTTTAGAGATTGAATATGGTGATTAATGTTTGGAAATTTTGGTGATTTATGTTAGGTGAAATTGATGTGTTCATAATTAATATTATGAATTTTTGAGATGAAATTTATGTGTGACTTGGTGGAAAATGAATTTAATTCAATTTAGGTGTGGATGAAATTTGAAGATGTGATTTATGTGTGGTTGTGGAAATTTAAATTGGTGTGAATAAATATGTTTGAGTATGCTCTTGTGGTGTTTGAAAAATCATTAGTGTTAAATGAGTATTAAAAATGGGGAATCTTTTAATA
>NC_021162.2:33110907-33130865 GCF_000331145.2 Cicer arietinum | reverse complement strand
CTTGCGGGGATTGTCGCGTCGTGCTGATCTGTGAGAGATTGCACTCTACAATGTGCTGATCTGTGAGCGATTGCACTCTAGAAAACTGTGCTGGTCTGTGAGCGACTGCACTCTTGTATGTCGTGCTGGTCTGTGAGAGACTGCACGCTAGTAAATCGTGCTGATCCGTGAGAGATTGCACCTCGATAATTAGTATTGGTCTGTGAGAGGCTATACAATTATGATTTATGCCCCTCGAGGAGGGTTTTGGTTTGGAATTCCGGAATGATGCATTTTGGCATATACGCATTGCATTAGGGTGCTTGGCACGCGAGTCATGTTTGTTATACTTTGATAATTGTATATACATATTCAGTTGTTGTTGTGATTTGTCGTAATTACTTTGAGGTGTGAAGTTAGGTTGATCAAGTTTTGATGTATTTATGTGTTCATAATTGATTTAATGAATATTCGATGTGTGATTAAGGTGTGAATTTGTGGAGATTAATTTGGTGTTAATTATGTGTTCATAGTTGATAATATTAATGTTTGAAGTGTTGATTGATTCAGAGCCATTTTAGAATTGAAAATCTGCCTTTTCTCAATTGTATTCGGCTACGACAATGCAGTTTGTCAAAACTTCATTTTTCAACATTGTTTATGCATTTTTGGACATATGAAAACCCTTTCGAGGAGTATGCTAAGACGAAAGGTTCTTTTGAGCATTTGAAAATATAAGAATTTGGTTATGTGATGTTTGTTAATTTCGGTTGGTGACCTTTACAATTATTGTGGAAATTTGGACTTTGCCCTCAGATAAGAACCAGGATCATCCTACCGGTTAGTACCCTGGAGATGGGAAAGTAGTTAGTCATACTTGACCAAAGCTATGTCAGGAGGATCTTGCGGGGCGCGTGGAGATCACCAGGGTGGTGTAGTTTTGTAGCATGATCAGATTAGGTGGTTGTATAAGGACTAGATGTCTTTCTCTTGGGATTGTATTTATTTCATTTTGGAAGATTGTATCTAAGCTTAAACTGTCTGATGACTTTTTCTTTTAATGGGTCCATGTTCCACATTTTGATGTGATGTGGGGAAAGTAGAGATTCTTGGGGCAGTGCTTTTATGCAGGTGTCTGCCGAGAATACTCCAAGGGTATGGGCTATGTCTGATGGGTCTCATAGCCCCGTTGTATTTTCTATTTAAATACTTTGGATTTTGTTTCAAAAACTATTTCCGCTGTTTGTAAATATGGTTGACTTTTCTCGTTGTGTTACGACTTAAATATTTATCCAAAAGTATTTTCTTCTTTAGCTCTTCATTTTTATGAATTTGTTTAAAAAAAAATACACTCACTTAGTGTAAAAAAATCGGGGTGTTACACTCATCATTCTGAACATTACCATTAGTGGTATCCAAATCAGGAATATGTGACTGAACTGGATCACCATCAGCTAAGACGTTATTTCTCTTATAGTCTTCTCCACCTTATCAATGTCTTCAATAGTTTGGTATTCCACGAACACTACATCACGACTTCTGATAACCTTTTTGTCTATAGGATCATACAACTTGTAGCCAAATTCATCCTCCTCATAACCAATGAAGATACATTGCTTTGACTTTGCATCCAACTTGAATCTTTCATCCTTTGGAACATGCACAAAAGTCTTGCAACCAAAGACTCTCAAATTATCAAACTTGACATTATTGCCAAAACATACCTTGTCTGGCACCTCACTATTCAAAGCGACAATAAGGGTAAGATTTATAACATGCACTGTCGTGTGCAGTGCCTCACCCTAATAATGCTTAGGTAACTTAGCTTCAGAGAGCACACACCTCACTCTCTCAACAAGTGTTCAATTCATACTCTCTGCTAAACCATTCAGCTGAGGAGTTTTAGGATGAGTCTTTTCATGTGCTATACCCTGTTGTTTGCAATAGACATCAATGGGTCCATAATATTCAATATTGTTGTCATTACGAACACGTTTCAACTTCTTGCATGTCTGCCTCTCAACCAAAGCATAAAATTGTTTGAATTTCTCTGAAACTTGGTCTTTTGTCTTCAGAACATAAACCCATAGTTTCCTGGAACAATCATCAATAAAAGTAACAAAATAAAATGCACCGCTAAAAGATTTTACCTTTAAAGGGCCACAAACATTAGAATGCACCAACTAAAGCAACTATGACTTTCTAGAAGGAAGATGCCTTTTGAATGATACTCTAGTTTGTTTACCAATTATGTAGTGAGAATATTTCTCCAAATCTACATTGTTCAATCCTAGAAGCACATCCTTTTTTGCTAAACAATTTAAACCTTTTTCACTTATATGGCTAAGCCTTCGATGCCATAAAGAAGATTTCATATCCACGACATTCACACCGTCTTTAGCAACCAAAACTTTTGTCTAATACATTTTACTAAATTTCTCTTCTCTAGCCACAACCAAGTTACCTTTACTGAGTTTCCACCTTCTAGAAACAAAAGGATTATCAAAATCACTTTCATCAAGCATATGAACGAAGATCAAATTGAAGCGAACATCTGGAGCATATTTGACTCCTTTAAGAAACATTTGCATTCCCATGTGGGTTTGCAAGCATACATCACCAACATCAATTACCTTAGATACACCATCATTATCCATCTTCAAAACTCCAAAGTCATATGAAGTATAAGATGTGAAGATCTCCTTCCTCGGTGTAACATGTAATGTAACACCACTATCAATTATCCACATGCTCTCATCAAATCAAGATTAATTGACTCATAGTCACGGAGAATAATAAGATCATCACTAGTAATTGTAGTAACATGGTCATCATCGCTATCGTCATCACGACCCCTTTTTTTCTACCCTTCTTGCCTTTGTTCTTCTTTTTCCACAAAAAACAGTTCCTTTGTATGTGCCTTATTCTATGACAATAATGACACTCCATATTTTTGTATCTAGACTTGGAGTTGCTTATGCTATTTTCTCTACCACCCTTCAGTTCCTTTTTCTGATTTCTCCCTTATTTTCAGTGATAAGAACTTCAAATTGAGATGAAGAACCATGTGCATTCCTTCTCATCTCCTCATTCAAAACACCACCCTTAGTCGTTTCCAAAGAAAAATCATTAGGAGTTGAACTCGTTATAGAAACCCGAAATGTCTCCCAAGACTCTGGTAAATATAACAATAGAAATAATCCCAATAGCTCATCATCAAACTTGATACCCGTTCCCTCCTTATACTTCAAACTTATGAAACTATTCAGTAAGAATAATTTATTATTCCCTGACTTAGAAGCAAACAAAGTATGTATCTTATCCCACATAGTTTTTGCATTTGTTTCACTAACAATATGATTATAAACATTACCTTCTACGTAATGCCTAACAAAACCACATACTTGTTGATGTTCAAAATATAACTCTTCTGTCGATTTATCATCCGACTTTTTAGAACATAAAATAGGAAGATGCATTTTCTTCACAAATAACAAATCTTTCATCTTGCCCTTCCAGAAATGGTAATTAGTACCATTCAAGCATACCATCTTTATATTCATATTTTCCTCCATCCTTCAAGCAAGTCAAATAATCCTTTAACCAAGAGCTTTGATATCAATCTGATGGGGAATAAACACAGAAACACAATAACAAGTAATATGCAGCGAATATAAAATTCCCCCAACTTGGAAGAACCCATGAAGAGCAAGAACAAATAAATGAAAACAAATTATTCAAAATGAAATAGCGTAAAGAACACTGATATTTTAACGTAGAAAAACCCTCAATGCAATGGTAAAAACCATGGGTCGTCCAGATCAAAGAAATAGCTCCACTATAATAAAATAAAGGTACAAGAGAGTCTTAAAATGATGCACAAATTGTGCCTACAACAAGCCAAAATAGCAAAGCACTAAAGCCTACAAATGAAAAGTAAGAAGAAGAAAAACATCCAAAATATCTGATGTTGTGCGAGCGCGATTTCTCCATCCAAACGTTGTTTCTCCGATCCGGCTATTTAAAACGAATACTTGAGTGTTGCGAACCTTCTGCCCAAATATCAACCTCATCCAACGGTTAACGAATGCACAATTAATGTTTTTTTAGACTGATTTAACAAAATATTCTCTTTTGGTGGTTGTCTCTCCTTTCAAAATATTCTATCTCTTGCCACCGTAATTAGACTACTCTTTATTTAAATAAGTGAAACACATGAGCTACAATATTAAAGGGAGTCCAATACCCAACAATTCTTCTTCTTTTTCATCGATCCCTAATGGAAGCTATCAAAAAGGCATGATTGATATCTACCTTAAGCATGCAAGTGATAAGCCATGAATTTCTCATCTCTCCTCGTTTGAATGACACAAACTTTATTCATGGTCTTTGTAATGTCTTAGATTTTGATTCAAAACATTACTTAAAAATACTTAACTTTCAAAAAATTACGACAATTTTTTTTAAAATAAGAATACCTACACTACTTTTTATTTAAATAATTAGTAACCACAACGTCACATAAATAAGATAATTAGAAACAATGATGTTTCAGTTATTCATAACGAAAGAAAACCCACTATTATTCATTAGGGTTTAGGATGACATTTTCAAAGGATGTCATTGCATTTCTTCAAATGATGTCATTGCATTTTCAAAGGATGTTTCAATTATTCATAACGAAAGAAAACCCACTATTAATTCAGATTTATAAATGAAGAAAATCCTTGACTAAGTTGAAAAGAAGATATAGTCAAGATTTGAAGAAAATATGATCAACATCTTATTAACAATGTGAATTATTTACATGAAGATTTGATCAGGATTTATTTACAATAAGATATGAATTATTTACAAGAAGATTTGATCATGTTTTATCTATAAGAAGATATGAATTATTTACAAGAAGATTTGGTAGAGATTATCACAATAAGATATGAATTAATTACAAGAACATATGCTCAAGAGCTGTTTACAACATGAAACACTCACAAATACATTTATTATTTTCAAAGATATGATTCAGATTTTGACCAAGGACAAACTAGTCAATTGAAATATTCCTACTTGTGAAAGTTCAAGAATTGGTCCAACATTATATTTCTGCCCAGATCAAAGCAAGCAAAAGGAATAAATTTTCATTTGAAGAATTTGTGAAAGCAATCTTAAAATTGAATCAATCTAAAGAATTTAAAAACTCAATCTGAAAAAAATACGAACATAATCAATCTAGAAGACTTGCTCATATTGGATTCAGAAATAAGAATTGGCTAAATAACATATTATTAAAAAACATCTTGTTCAAAATTATTTTTGAATAAGATCATTGTTAACCAAGCTAAGAACGAAGATACAATTTAGAATTAAATATAGAATAAATTGAAACCATAATTTTATCTATAAATAGATACTCAAGACTGAAGATGAAGATATTGGATCTTACAGTCAATAAAATAAAAAATATAATATTAATCGCTACATCATACCAAATGTACATCAAATAACCACACCATTATAAAACACACATATAAAAAGAACACTAAGCATTATATTATTAATATATCAAGATAATCATTCATGTATAAAATAATTAGAATAAGAAGATTTTGAGAGAATTAACATAAGAAGATAGTTAAAATGAATTATAATATAATAACTATGCTTATATTTATTATTATTCTAATACTACATAGAGACTATTATGTCACTAGACTATTGACCATATTGCACGGGTCATGGACATGAGATATCAATTCTTCACATAGGTATAAATATTAAGAGTGGTGTTTGTACTAGGTTGACCTGCAATGATAATGCTACATAATAGTTACACAAGTTTCATTATCTATTCTTATCTGACCATAGTGAGTAGTCATTCGACTTGAAGTCACTACGATCTCTACTTGGAGAGTTGTAAACTTTAAAGCCACCACACACTGTCTATAACAAGAAAATCATAATAGTGGTTATTAGATCTACAATAGATCATGTAAAGGGATGTGAGTGGTGTAGATATGATTCATCCCTTCAGCATAACAAGAGTTATATCTTGGGACTCTCTGTAACACCCCGTTTTTCAAAGCGAGGGTATATATTTTTTTTTTCTAAAAGTAATTAAAAACGAACAAAGAAATAAATCAGGAAATGCTTTTGGATAAATAATTGAGTCATTATAATTTACAAACAGCGGAAAAGTTTCTCCAATTACAAATCCAAAACATTTCTACATAAACATCAAATGGTACATGGACCCCATTCAAAGATGATATAAAACTGATAATATTTGTATAAGTACAGTTTTCCAAAACTAAAATACTCCAAACCAAAAAGAAGGACCCCTAGTCCCTATACATCATCCTAATCTGATCATCCTACCAAAAACTATACACCCTGAGTAATCTCCACGCGCCCCGTGAGATCCTCCTAACACAACCGCAGTCAAGCATTCCCATCTCCATCCCTGTCCGTAGGGTACGAACCAGTAGGGCCGTCCTGACTCTCATCTGAGGGCAAAGCCCAGATTTCCACAATAGTGTAAAGGGTCACCAACCAGAAAATAACAGTTAACACATAGCAATTAAGTTTTTGAATGCTCAAAACAACTTTTTAACTAAGCATGCATCTTAACAGGATTTTCCATGTGCGAAAAGTTCATGCAGTACATTGCCAATGAAAATGAAGGTAAAATGCAGTTCTCGATCTCCTAATTAACACATGATAAAACAAAACATGGATAGATTCATGAGCAATTAATCATACAACTAAAAATGAGGATTTTCACTGAGCCAATCGATTGGGCAATCGATTGGGGTGAAGATTTTTAATGAAAACAGAATCCTGGGCTGAATTCAATCGATTGGTAAATCGATTGATTGGTTCCTGAGCCCCTGGTTTCGAGCCAATCGATTTCCTAATCGATTTGGTGAGGGATTCTTAATGAAAACAGAATCCTGGGCTGAATTCAATCGATTGGTAAATCGATTGATTGGTTCCTGAGCCCCTGACTTAAGGCCTAATCGATTGGGCAATCGATTTCGAAAGGGATTTTAAAAAGGCTGATTTACAAAATCGATTGGCTAATCGATTTTGTGAATTGGCCAAGTCCCTGTTTACCCATCCAATCGATTGGGAAATCGATTTCCCTGATCAGTTTTCCAAAAATTCATGAATTAACCTAAGTCATTCCTAATCAAGTTCACCACTTAACACTTAGCAATTTCTACGCGATTACTACGACACACAAAGGTTCGATAACCATCATACTCACACACAATACACAACACATAGCACTTAACACCTTCATCTCAGTTATCACGATAAATCAAAATTCGAATCACTCAATCATAAACTCAAATCAAACATGACTCGCGTGCCAGGCACCCTAATGCAATGCGTATATGCCAAAATGCATGGACTCGGAATTCCAAACCAAAACCCTCCTCGAAGGGCCGTAAATCATAATTGTACCGCCTATCGCAGGCCAAAGTACCAATTACCGAGGTGCCACCTATCACGGGTCAGCACGATTTACTAAAATGCGTAAATCATAAACGTACCACCTATCACGGGTCAGTACAGTTTACCGAGGTGTCACCTATCACGGGTCAACACGATTTACTAAAAGAAAAAGCGGGAATCGTAAATGTACCACCTATCACGGGTCAGTACAGTTACCATGGTGTCACCTATCACGGGTCAACACGATTTACTAAAATATAAATCGCAAACGTACAACCTATCACGGGTCCGTACAGTTTACCAAGGTGCCACCTATCACGGGTCAGCACAATTCACCAAAAATGTAAATCGTAAATGTACCACCTATCACGGGTCAGTACAGTTACCATGGTGTCACCTATCACGGGTCAACACGATTTACTAAAATGTAAATCGCAAACGTACAACCTATCACGGGTCCGTACAGTTTACCAAGGTGTCACCTATCACGGGTCGACACAATTTACCAAATGAAATGCATGAGCATACACAGACTCCATTCACAACAATCGTTAAGCAAATGCAGATATTAAAAGATTCCCCATTTTTAATACCCATTTAACTTAAACGACTTTCAAACAACATTAATTAAATAAGTCATTAAGAGATTCCCCGTTCTTAATACCGATTTAACTTAATGATTTTCAAAACAAAACGTTAAGCAAACAGTCATATTAAGAGATTCCCCATTCTTAATATACTTTTGACTTAAACGGTTTTCTCGCAAAACATTCAGTAAACGAGTCATTGAGAGATTCCCCATTCTTAATACTCATTTACCGAAACGATTTTCAAAAACGATAGTTAAGTAACCGAGACATTAAGAGATTCCCCATTCTCAACGCCCAGTTAACTTAAACATTTTCCTCAAATACACATTAAGTAAACCGAGGTATTAAAAGATTCCCCATTTTTAATACTCGTTTAACTCTAATGGTTTTCAAATTCCACAGAAACAAATTCAAACATACTTTCACATTCAAACCATAATTCACAACAACCACACCAATTAACAAACATCAAGTTTCATTTACCCATAATCATACACAATGACATTCAAATTCATTTACCACGAAACATTCATCACTATAAACAAAACCTAACTCTTAGGGTTTTACCCGTAACGCACTAGTTTGGTTTTTCCCCAAATCGACACATTTAACCCTAACAATTTCCTTCCCACACAACTACAGATAAGTCCCTAATGCAATCTAGAAGTTTGGAAGGAGCCCTTACCTCAAAGTTAGCTTTATCGAGTGTTTCCGGTTCCGCGAGAAATTCAGGTAAAATCTCCGCTTGCAACGCCGCTTCCAAAGTAGTGCACTAGCACCGTAGCACGGAGGTGAGCAACTTTCCCTTCTATCTCTTCGAGAAAAGAGGTTTGGATCTAGGAGAAACGGAGGGGTTTGTGTTTGGATCTCAAAAACCGTATTTCTTCGTTTTCGAATCAAAGAGGAAGAGTGGAGTTACGAAAACCTTGATCTAACTCACACCCAACCTTGGGTCACTAGCTTTGAAGAAAGGAAGCAACGAAAACGAAGAATGGAGAAAGGATGGATTTTTGGTTAAAGCTCACGTGAGTGCAGAGGAAGAAGATGGAAAATTCAATTTTCCCTCCTTTCTATTTCTTTCCTTTGCTTTTCCTTTCTTCCTTTTTCCTTCCTTCCTTTATATACTATTTTCTTTTCCTTTTCCTTCCTTCTAGTTTTCCTTTCTTTTTCCCTCCAAGCAAACATATGAATATAAAATAAATATAACTTAACAAATATCTCAAAATCTAGATATTTATTAAATTACCGTTTCACCCGAAACGCCTTAAATTAACCGTAAAGTATTTTCCGCAGTTAAATTCAATTTATTTATCGACGAGAAATTCTAATTGGCATCGAAATATCTTTTTGATTATAAAACTCCAAAATATTATTAACTTTGGCTTAAAAGCCTCCGAGCCAAAATCCAAAATATACCAAAAATACATAAAAGGTACTTTAAAATTATGGGTCTTACACTCTCGATAGAGTGATACGTGAAATATGCATGACCATGCCAAAATAGAATACTATAATATATTAGATTCATTTGTGATTGCACGTATACTCGAAAATCGAAAGACAAATTATTGGACCTAAAGAGGATGACACTTTTTTCAAGTCTTATGTTCAATTAAGGAATTTAGATGAACAAAAAATTGTTGCACACAATAAATATTGATCGTGGCAAGGTTAAAATTGTATCATTGATTGTCTCATTAATTGGGTAGCAATGATGCATTGCTAGATGTAACTCATTCTTTATAATATTTAATGTTATTTTAATATTTTATTTTATTGCCAATTAAATGGGAGTCTTAAGAGTCACACGATAGAACAATTAAATCTAAAAGTAAAAATTTAATTTTCGAATTATTTAATTAAATAAATTGCGTTGGGCTTGGACTATGGCAGTAAGATAGAAAAACACACTTTATATATGATATAATGTGCCTCCTCGTAATCAAACCCTAATAATCCTTTATTGTAGCTGTTAGCTAGCACCGGGTAACCACTCGCTTGGACTGGAAAGAGACGTTGCGAGATTTGGGTGTTGGTGATTTGTGTATGTAACACCCTGATTTTTAACAGCGATAGTGTAATTTTTTATTTAAAACAACTAAATACTTTTAGAGTGAAATATTTATTTATAATATTCATTTCCAAAAAGGAAGATTAGAATCGTTGTTGCATTATATAAAATGATTTCGACACAACTAACTTACTTACAACTGAACAATTCACATTGACCAAAAAAGTCACAACTGTTTCATATATATAATTTCCATTGCGATAACTAAATTGCAATAAGGAAGGGAAAATAAACCCTTAAATAAAACCCTAAACTAATCTTGAGCTCTAACCGATGATGACTAGATATTAAGAACCCACGGGTGGCATCAAGTTATGCTTTGTATATAAAATGTATCAACTATGCTTGGTATATAAATATCCACACACAAACCACATTTTCTCATCAACACAATATTTCTCAAGTTCACAATTTTCTTTTAAGTCTTCAACTAAAATCTTCATTCCTAATAAAATGACATATCTAAATCCAAAATTATAATCAACCATTGTTTCTCAAAATACCTAAATACTTCTTCAACCTCAAATTTTTGCATAAAATTGATATCTTTAGTATAAAAAACAAAAGTTTCAACTTCAAAACTTAACATTAAAACTTTGTTCATAAATTGATTATTTGTCCTTCAAACCTTTTTGATATCCAAAGCTTGAACAATTTTTTAATTTAAATATGAACTATTTTCAAAGTAATAAAGTTTGAAAATTTGTTTCTCAAAGTTAAATCTCTTTATCAAAATTGGAAATTTAATATTAAATACTAAATTTTTTTGGTTCTAACTATAAATATAAAAACCTTGTTTTCACCAACACCTTAGAGGTAGAAATTTTAACATGTTAATCACAAAATCAACTTAAAACCAACATTTAAACAAAATTTTGAATTATCTTTCTATATATATACAATTCAGATAAAACTCATTTTATTCATCAAAGTCTTTCAAAAAAATTTTAGAATCCAAATATAGTTTAAAACACCTTAAATAATCAAGCACAACAACTCATATGTTTCAAACTTTATACGACTTCAAATTTTAATTTATAACACCATTAAAAATCACAAGAGAACTGTTTCTTAACTTCTTTAAAGTTCATAAAATTTCTACCGCTCTCAAATACTTTTGAATTTAAACAAACCACAACAATTTATTTACCACTTTATTTCAAAACTTATTCCCAAAATTTTGCCATGACCTTTCTAGTTCTATCTCGTTTCCTTCAAAATTTCAACACAACAACACATAACATATTAAGAGTTATCCCCACCTCTAACTCGTTGTCAACAATCTCAATTGATTTACGAGACTGAAAGAGTTAACATAATAAACATAGGGAATTATAAAATTTACTTCAAGGTTACATTATTGAGGCAAAATCCCAAATCAAGTGTTTTGAAGATAAACAAACAAGTTAATTAATCTCCAATCATGATTCTGATTGTGTTGCTATTTAACTTGTGTTTTTTAAGTGATTTATTCAAAGATAGATGATCAAATGCATTCATACAATAATCAACAATCTCACCATGATATAAATCTTAGAACATCATGCCTTAATTGAATTGAAAATCGACTACAAGATCATTATGGGTAGTCCAAATCATTCTAGTTTATCAAAGGATCATTGTGGTTTACGAAATATCAATTATGGGTGATTCATTTTAAGGACATAAGTAAAACGAATCATTCTCCATAGTCTAAATCTCAAGATAGAATCAACTTTAGAATTCAAGCTGAAAGCCCAACGAAGAAAAAAAAAACTCAAGATCAATGACCAGATCGTTCTCCAAATTGATGAGTTGTGAGTAGGGATGGGAATAGGCTAGGCCATCCATCAAGGGCCTATGGCCTGACCTATTTAATAAAAAGGCTAAGCTCATGCTATTTTTAAAGCCTATTTATTTAAATAGGTCAAGCCCAGACTTATAAAAAAGCCTATTAAAACTGACAGACCGACCTATATATATTTTACTATTTATTAATGTTATTTTTTATTATTATATTAATAATATTATTTCCTATTTTAAATTTTATCAATTAGGCAATCACTCAGTAGTCATTCCATATTCGGTAGCCGTTCCATATTTGGTAATTGTTCCATATTCGGTAGTCATTCAATTAGTCAATCAATAATCGTTGCATATTCGTTTGAGAGGTAATAATGGGTGCGTCTGTTTCAGAAAAAAAAAAATCTATTATTTGAAATAAAAAATTATTTTTTAGGGTTTAAAGGATGTTTGTTTCAGATTTTTTTAAAATTATTTTTTGTTTAATATATATAGATATGTACATTGATATTGGTATGTGGAGAGCATCATGTGATATGAGTAGAACATTAAAATGTTTAAATGTGAATAAGGTTTTTAAATAGGCTTTCAGGCTAGGCCATGCTTTTAAAAAGGTCAAACCACTACAAGAATTTTTGAAGTTTGCGACACTTGGCCTGCGACGGTTCTGAAATAACCGCCCTCACCACCACATTGCGACGGTTCCTGGGGCAGTTTTCGTCAACCGCTGCCACCATACCACCATATAAATCACACGATTTTCACCTCACCACCAGTTAGCGACGGTTCCTGGGGCGGTTTTAAGCAACTGTCGTCATTTAGGCCAATACACCTCTCTTTGTGTTTCGTTTTCCAGATTTTGTAATGTAATTTGTCACTCCCACGTGTATTCCTTTCTTAGCCCCGCACATATCCTTCCTCAACCCTAAAATTTCTAAAAACCCCCAAATCTCTCAACCTCTGTCAACCCTAAAACTTCTGAAGGAAACGAAATCAAAGAGAAACGAAATCGAAGACAAACGAAATCTACTCTGTAAAAGAAGGTGATTTATCATCTTGGAAACAAAATCAACTCTTGCAAAGATAATCGTTTCGTTTCGTTCTGTTTCGTTCCATTTATGTTAGTGATTGGTTTGTTTGAGATTGATTTGTTTACTGTTTTCAAATGACTGGAATAGGAAAGGGCAAGATTATAGGTTAGTGATAACAACGACCTCGCTGTGATTGAAGACAAAATTGCTTGGATTGTCCACATCGTAGCCGCAATTCTTAAGATAAAACAGTGTACGGGTTCGTTTTGTTCCGTTTTGATTCGTTATGTTTCGTTCCATTTATGTTAGTGATTGGTTTGTTTGTGATTGGTTTGTTTACTGTTTTCAAATAACTGGAATAGGAAAAGGCAAGATTATAGGTTAGTGATAACAACGACCTCGCTGTGGTTGAAGACAAACTTGCAAGATTACAGGTTAGCCGCAATTCTTAAGATAAAACAGTGTACGGGTTGTAGGTAAAAACTTTTTGGCTCTTAACCTTTTCATCTATTGGAATGTTGTGGATTGTCAAAAAAGTGCTGGGCAATGTGCATAAGCATGTCAACCTGTTTTTAATTTTATTTTTCACTATAAATTTTTTATATGTAGCGTGGAATCCCAAGAAGTGCTAGATGCTGAAATTTCAGCTCGGGTTCTCCAGTTGATCAACGTAACTGACAGTGGAGTACACAGTCAGGTATACCAGCACGAACATTAGTTTATGCTTTGCTTGAGGCATGTATTATCTCTCTCTGTTTTTTTATAAAGTTTATATTAATCCTAAAGCTATTGGTAGAAACCAAGCCAAATAGAATGAAATATTGAATATTGATTAACACATTTTTTACCGTTGATTGATTCATTTTTCAAAATGTCGTGCACTTTTTAATAAGTGATAAATTGTGCTCACTTTTGGAAAAATGAATCAATCATAAAGAGTATGGAGAGTGAGCTTATTGCTTTTATTTCCTCATTTTATATGAGCGATTTAGGAATAAAAGCTTTTGGATACCAAAGGAAACATTTATCAACCATGAGAATCATCTGTTTTAGGACTTAAATCTGTATTTTCTGTACTTCATATATATTTTGCATGATAAGGGTTGCAGTAGCTGGAAATAGATTGTTAAACCTGCTGTATATGGTATTGTTTTTTGTGCAAAAATTAGCCAATGAAAGTTAAAAATAGATTGTTAAACCTGATGTATATAGATTGTTAAACCTGCTGTATATAGATTGTTAAACATGTTGTATATGGTATTGTAAATCAGCAAATGAAAGTTAAATCAAAGGAGAAACTGATATGGGGGCAATTTTGGAGTTTCCTGTTCAGTAGGGACAATTAATGAAAGTTTTTCACAAGCTTTATCTCTTCTTTGATTCATACTGAGTTATGTTTATAATTTATTTGAGCTTATCCAACAAATAATTTGCAGCACTGATATAATTTGCTGAACTGTTATCAAAATTTGCACTTTACTTTATGGAATTTAAGACTGCCTTGTTATCAAATTTAAGACTGCCTTGTTATCAAATTTCAGACTGCCTTGTTATCAAAATTCAGCATGTTCTACACTTTGAGTGCTAAATTCTGCACTTTCAGCTGCAGTGCCTATAATGGAGGCTGATACTTAATCCTTCCAAGTCCAAAGAATACACAGGTTTATTTACAAAACTATGCAAATTTTGCTGAGTCAAATAACCATATATATATTAAAATAATTTCAAGGTTTATTATTACTTATAAAATTTGATGAGTCTTAAATATTTTTTTAAAGTTATATAAAAAATTGACATAATCCTCATTGACAATGGAACAATGTTTCTTTTCATGAAATCACAGGGTACTTACAAACAGTTGATTAATTAAAAAAATAATCCAAAGGAATCACATTTACTACTCTGCTTCATTGAATTAACAATCCAATGTTCATACCTTGCTGAATTTGATAACATATTTTGCTTCATTAATCTACATTCTATAGCCTTGCTTTTTTGCTTTGTTGTTCCTTCTACACCTTTCGAATGTCTTTGTTTTGGTTCACTCCTACACCTTTGTTTTTGCCTTTGTATTTGTGGCAAATTTTATCTTTGAATAACATTACACAATTCTTTTTCACTTTTTTTTGCACATTATATTGGTTGGAGTAATCATTTTTTCTGTCTTTAAACTTTGGACTAGAAATTACATTTGGTTTTGAAATGAATTATAATAAAATCTTAGAATTATGATTATTTGAATTATGATTAGTGATTGGTTTGTTTGAGATTGGTTTGTTTGTTTTTAAAAATAATTTTCAGATTGATTTGTTTGCATTTGAAACTAGTTTACAGATTGATTTGTTTGCATTTAAAACTAGTTTTCAGATTGGTTTGTTGATGATTGGTTTATTGATTGAATTAGTTTCCAGTGACAGTGCTTCTTCGTTCCCATCTCCGGTGACGGCGCTGCTTTCAGCCTCTCTCTGGTGACGGTGTAGCGTAACACTTCTCCATCGACCGTGCAACATAACACAATAGGTAAGATAATTTTATTATGTAAAAGCTGATAGAGTTATATAGAGATATACATGTCGTATTTATTCTGCACGTGTTAAATGCGCAAGGCTATTTATGTCATGCTGTCAGCTTCTGTTATAGTCAGTTATGCCATGCCGGAGTTGGTAGTTAAAGCTATACCTTCATCATCTTGTATATATACTTACCTCTATAAATAGTCAGAATGATTTCTATATCATTTTCCTCTCATGATTATCTTCTATTCCCTAGTTCATGTTATTGTTTGATCAAGTTCCTTCATGAAAAACTCAAAACACCACTTTATTTCTCAGTAGAATGAAATAAAATTTCAAATTGCCTTGTTTTTGCATATTGTTATCAAAATTCAGCAGGGACAATTTTTTTCTTCTTTTTTTTTTTGTACTAAAGATGTTTGAGTGCTATGTTCTACACTTTGATTGCTAAATTCTTCACTTTCAGTTCTAATATTTGTTTGCATTTAATGGATAAACTGAAGTAAATAACATATGTTAATGATTGGTTTGTTTGCTTTTAAAAATAATTTCTAGTTTGATTTGTTTGTCGAGTACTATATACCTGTATACCTGGTCTAGTTCTATATTTTGAATGTTTATCGAGTACTATTTTCTATGAGTATGAGGTTGTTATGTTTTGTTCCTTTATGCCTAGTGAATCTATTATGTTTAAGGTCAATCTTTTTTTTGTTCTAAGTTGAAATATGTTCTTTCTGTGTCAAAATAACATATGTTAATCTTCTTTATAGAAATGGATAAATCATGGATTAAGAAGCCACACACATCAGGTGAATATGATCAAGGGATAAAGGAATTTATTAATTTTGCCTTTCGAGATGAATTAGAAAATGGCGAAATAATATGTCCTTGTAAACGTTGTGGTTTCAAAAAACCGCAGAGTAGAAGTGTAATGTATGATCACTTAAAGTGCAAACCATTTCCAAAGGGATACACCTTTTGGGTACATCACGGAGAGTCCATAGGAGAAACTAGTACTATTTCACCTATTAGTATTTCTAATATAGTTCAAGACACAATTGTCGTTGATGATCAAATGCAAAACATGATTAACGATGCTTTTGGAGTCGAAGATCATGCAAATGAAGTACCCATTGAATCAAATGCAGAGAAGGAGAAAAACCTTTGTATGAAGGGTGTGTTAAATATTCAAGACTATCTTTTTTGGTAAAGTTGTATCACATCAAATGTTTATGTGGCATGACTAATAAAGCCATGATAATGGTTTTAGAGTTATTAAAAGATGCATTTGAATTTGCAAATATACCAAATTCATTCTATGAAGCCAAGAAAACAATCACCAAGCTTGGTTTAAATTATGAAAAAATCCATGTTTGTCCGAATAATTGTATGCTTTATTGGGGTAATAAGGAAGATGAAGAAAGGGAGACCTGCAAAACTTGTAACACTTCGAAATGGAAATTAAAAGCAAAAGTTGGTGCAGTTGGAGTGTCTGGTGATGGCAATAATCGAAAGAAAATTCTTGCAAAAGTTCTTCGTTATTTTCCATTAAAACCACAGTTACAAAGATTATTTTTGTCCTCAAAGTCGGCCGAGGATATGAGATGGCATGCAAATGATAGTAAGAATGATGGAATGTTGAGGCATCCTAGAGATTCTGAAGCATGGAAACATTTTGACTTGACACACACTTGGTTTGCATCAGACCCGCGAAATGTGCGTCTTGCATTAGCTAGTGATGGTTTTAATCCTTTTGGTATGATGAGTACAAATTATAGTATTTGGCCAGTTATTCTCATTCCATACAACACTCCTCCATGGGTGTGCATGAAACATACATCTTTTATAATGTCAATGATAATTCCCGGTAAAAAATTGCCAGGAAATGATATTGATGTCTATTTACAACCTCTAGTAAAAGAATTAAAGGAGTTATGAACAACAGGTGTCGATACATACGATTCTTTTAAAAAAGAGATGTTCACATTACATGCAACTTTGATGTGGACAATTAGTGATTTTCCAGGGCTGGGTACACTTTCTGGGTGGAACACTTACACTGGACTTGCTTGCCCATCGTGTAACATGGACTCTACTCCTCGTCGTCTTCCACATAGCAAAAAATGGTGTTTTATGGGTCATCGTCGTTTTCTTGATCAGAGACATAGATTTAGATTGAACAAGGTTCGCTTTGATGGTCAACAAGATATGCGTGGTCCACCTAAAATGTTATCTGGGCTTCAAATTCTTGAACAGGTTCAAAATATTGATGTCACATTTGGTAGAAAGCCAGATAAAGAAAGGTCGGGAAAAAGAATACGTGGTGGACGACCTACACAAGGTGTCAATCAACAATGGAAAAAGAAAAGCATATTCTTTGAACTTCCATATTGGAAGGATAATCTTCTGCGCCACAATCTTGACATGATGCATATTGAGAAAAATGTGTGCGATAATATCATATTTACTTTGCTAAATGATAGCACAAAAAGTAAAGATCATCTTAATGCAAGAAAAGACCCTAAAGCTATGGGCATAAGACTTGACCTTTGGCCCAATGAAAATGGAAGAATTTCTCCACCCGTCTTTACTCTGACTACTAAAGGTAAGAAGAGATTTTTAACAACTTTAAAGAATATCACTGGGCCTGATGGTTATTCAAGCAACATTTCTAGATGCATTGACATGGAAAATCTTAAGTTGAATGGAATGTTGAAGAGTCATGATTGTCACATATTGATGGAACAACTTCTACCGTTAGCCATTCGAGCAACATTACCTGATGATGTTTCAGCTATAATGATTGAGTTTTGCTCACTTTTTAGACAATTATGCAGTAAAGTATTGAATGTTGATGATTTGGAAAAATTGCAAAATCAGGTTGTCCTCACTTTATGCCACATGGAAATGATATTTCCTCCCTCATTCTTCACTATTATGGTTCACTTGGTTTTTCACCTTGTTGAACAAGTTAAACTTGGAGGTCCTGTTCATTATCGATGAATGTATCCTGTTGAAAGGTAAAATATGTGGGTTCTTGTTCCCTCAATAATTAGTAGTTGACAATTTTGTTCTAACTAATATTATTGTGGTTCAATAATAGGTACTTAGGAACACTTAAATCATATGTACGTAATAAAGCACGACCAGAAGGGTCTATTGCAGAAGGATACCTTGTACAAGAGATTCTTACATTTTGTTCAAGGTGTATAGAAAACATTGAGACTAGATGGAATCAACTTGGTCGTGTAGATGATGAGCCTATTAATGACATACAAACTGACTCACGTGTAGCTGAATTATTTCCTAGAGTTGGAAAATCGGTTGGTGGTTCTTCATACTACACCCTTACACCAATTGAAAAGTTACAAGCTCATAGACACGTTTTAACAAACTGCATCATAGTTGACTACTATCTAAGGTAAGTAATTTTATTATATTTGTATTATTTACCACTAATTTTTTTTCCGTATACATCTAATTTGAAATAACCAAATAGGCAATATAGAAGTATTATTCGAAGCCAAATGAGGAGTGGTGCAAGGAGTACTTCTGAGGTAGACAAGAAGGTTCATAGAGAGTTTCCTCATTGGTTCCGCAATCGTGTTAGTGTTCATGACAAAATTGGTGATTGAGTTGCTTTGAATTTTAATAAGAATGTGACTAATTGTATATTTTATGGTGTTCAGATTTGCAACAATCTCGACAACATTAGTGGATCAGATAAAAATGTTCTCGTTAGTCTTGCTCAAGGTCCTTCTGATAAAGTTAGAAGGTTCACTGCATTTAATGTCAATGGTTTCAAATTTCGAACATTGGCACGAGACAATTTATTAAAAACTCAAAATAGTGGAGTTTTTGGCATGTTCGGAACACGAAGTTACTCAAGCAATAGTGATGCCCAAATGAGATTTGGAGGAGTGCCTTACTATGGAAGATTGATAGATATCATTGAGGTTTCCTATGATGGCTTCAAAGTGCCCATGTTTAAATGCAAATGGGCGAATACCACAAATCCAAGAGGCATTAAGACAGATAAGTTGGGTTTTACCTCTATAAATTTTGCAAGACTAATACATACTGGGGAGCATGAAGATGATGAGCCATACATTAAAGCGTCAGAAGCTCAAATGGTTTATTATGTGGATGATGAAAAGGAACAAGGATGGAGCATACCTATTCATTTAAAGCCACATGACTTGTATGACATGGGTGGAGATGATGAAATTATGGCACCCATTGAACCATACCCATCTCAAAATTTGGAACACATTTTTTCTAATGAAACCACACATATACAATTGGCAAGAATGACTACAGATGATGATCCTGAAACTTCAACTTTTAATGATGATTTTGATGACAACAATCATGATATGAATTTATGATTGTTAATAATTCTTGTTTGTTGTTTATGACATGGTACTCTTCAATCTATGTTATTTTTTTACTACTTTCTTTTACTGTTGCGTTGTGTTTGATGTGCTCCTTTTTGTTATTGTTTTCATTTTTGTGTTTAGCTATTTGAAAATCC
>NC_021162.2:33081850-33110754 GCF_000331145.2 Cicer arietinum | reverse complement strand
AGAGAATGAAAAAAGGATGGAGGCTCTCAATCTAACTCATCTCTCTCAATCCCTTCACAAATCTTCTTCCACCATTTCAAAAATCTCACCAGTTAGTAATAACTAAAAATACTAAAATTACAAAATGTTTCTTATTCGTATTATATGTTGATTTCTATTTATTTACATTAATAATAAATGATTGTAGCGTTTCACGAAGGGTCGGTCGAGGCTTATACTACCAGGAGATCTTGAAGTAACCAAAATGAAGCACTTGCGGAGACATGGTTTACAACCAACGTTCCAAGTGATAGAACCACTACCATCTCCGATAACAACACCACCAACTGTAGTGCAACCGACAAATCCACCACCTTCTCCAGCACCACCTTCTCAAGCAACAACATCGCTAGCTGTGCAAACGATAAAACCACATCTTTCTCCGGTGACAACAACACCAACTACTGTGCAAGCGACAGAAGCAACACCTTCTCAGGTGACACCACCAAGATCAGTGCAAGAGACAGAAACAACACATTTCCAAGAGACATCCTCTCACTCTGAAGATGTGGTAGAAGATGAGCCAGAAATTTCTCAAAAAAGGAATTCTACATTTTGGGATGTAGAAGTTATTAGTATGTTATCTCAAGTGACAACACCAAGATCAGTGCAAGAGACAGAAACAACACATTTCCAAGAGACATCCTCTCACTCTGAAGATGTGGTAGAAGATGAGCCAGAAATTTCTCAAAAAAGGAATTTTACATTTTGGGATGTAGAAGTTATTAGTATGTTATCTAATGTTTAATTATATTTATAAAATTTAATTGTTTTACATGACTGCAATATGACATATTTCATTGACTTATGTGTTAGATGAGGCGGGACATATTTCAAAGACACACTGAAGGGTATCAGACGTGCTTGAAGCTCCTCTTAATGTTAGCAGAATAATAACTAGATGGAATTCAAATAGGCAACCGGTAGGATCAGCTGCTGGTTTGTTAGGCGGTTTTTTGGGTGAAATTGCGAGGAAGTTTAAGGATTTTCCTATAATGTACGACAGTTGGAAACTAGTTCCATCGACAAGAAAAAAATCAAATTTTTAAGGATAAAATACAGGTATCAATTATAAACAACTGAATATTCTTTATTGTTTTGATTATATCAGGCTATGGAGTATGGTGTTCGTTATTTGTTCATTTGTTTAATTTTTGAGAAAATCAATCAGGAACAAAGTACTGGTAAAGAGAGATTAAAAAATTGTAGCTCAACTTGACAAAACAAATAGACTCATTTGTAAGAGTATTGTCTTTTTAAAAACTGTTGATACCCTTGATTCTAATTTGACACATCACTAATTGAAGGTTTTTGGTATTTGCTTGGGATACCAGTGTGAAATTAGGAAGGATATATTAAACATGCTTTCTCCGCTTTATGAAGATGAATTTGAAATTTTCATTGCTCTGAACTGAATGTAACATCAATCCAGGATCTTCTGTAATATTCTAAGTGAACTGTGTGGGATGTAAATCTGAACGCCCAGTATTTCATCTAATTTTTTTTTTGTTCGCCAATTGACTGCTCAGAATATAGTCTACCTCATTTTTTCTCACTTGTAGTGCAATGCGTTTTTCACAATTTTGATTGAAGGATTGTTAATGTAACCATGTTTAGGATGATGGACATGAAAGTCATGGAATATAGGAGAGCGGTGAAGCAGGTGAAAGCAGCGGATCTGAAAAGGAAGAGGCAAATGACCAGGTATGCTAATTTCTATTGTTTTTATTGGGTTATGATTATCTCAGTGTTTTGCTCTTCCTCTTCATTATTCTTATGTCTTCCTTATTAAAAAGTAATGCTAAATATTATTCAAGTTCAAATGAAAAGGCAATGGGAGTTGAGTTGATTTAATTTTTTTGTCAAGAATGAATGAATTTTTATTGAAAGTAAACTAATACTGTTCTAGTAGTTTATAGAGTCCTTGTTGTCTAGCCTTTACATGAAAAGCATAATGGTATTAATTTTGATTTACAGGAGGAAAACAATGAAATTGAAGCTGAACTCACAAAGAGCTTGTAAATCATAAAGCATAATAGAAGTGTTATGTAATTATAACTATTTGTTATTGACCACCTTACAAATCAAAGATGCAACTGTTAGCTGTGGTAATAGTGAGTTGCAAAGTTAGATATTTCTGTTACAGAAAATTATTTTCATAGCAAACATATTTAAAAATCTTGTGAGAATTGTTTGTCTTTGATTAAAAATATCAATTGTGTAAAGATTTCTTATAGCTATAAGAGAAATTTAGTTAATTAGTTTTGACAATATAATATTCATTGAGGTTAATATATACTTTTTTTTTCTTCAGGCAATGGACATAGAATCGCCAATAGATGGTAGACGTTCATCTGAGTCCAACCACCAACCTGATGATCGTGGAACAACATCATTAGGGACTAATTAGATATTTGGATGAACTTCTAAGTTTGGTGGAGTTGTTTTGTATTGTTAGCTACTCCACTAATGTTTTGAATATTTAAACTACTTTATATATTGTTTTAGTTAACTTCAATGTATAAACTGGTGTTATTTCTTTTGAAAAAATTATATAAATTGGATTTGGGTACAATAGTTTTTAATTATGTATTTAAATTATGTGGATTGTATTTATGAATATTTTTTATTTTAATTGATTAAAAATAGGAAAAAAATTGTATCATATTTTTTTATTTTAAATTATTAGGTTTGCGACGGTTCAAACTGCCTCAAAGTAAATATAGCGACGATTGATAACTGTCGTAATTGTGCAGAAATAAATAAATTTGAGTTTGTTTTAGCGACGGTTCTAACTGTCGCAAAATGTATTTAGAGGCGGTTGTGAACCGTCGCAAAATTTGGCGACGGTTGGAACGACGGTTTTATGAACTGTCGCAAACTGGCCTCGCGACGCACGAATTTGCGACAGTTGCAGAACTGTCGCAAACATCAAACTACAACAGTTACAACCGCCGCAAACCCTTTTTTTAAACGCCGCAAAACGTTTTTTTTCTTGTAGTGAACCAAGCCGGAAAAAAAAGCCTATGATAGGCCGTAGGCCTAAAAAGTTAATCGTAAGCCAGACTCAGGTCTTTCAAAGCATGGCCTGTCCTGGCCTATTCCCACCCTTAGTTGTAAGAAAAAACATCAAGGATGAAAAGACATTGCTGCTGCATCTTTTGCAGAAAGCTCAACATGCTTGTGAGACAAAGGGCTAGACAACTACTAAATCACTCATCCACGTTTTCCATACAACACAAAATAGAGAACATTCTGGTTTCAAAGAAGAACTTTACGGATTGAATAATCCATATGTCTTTTAATTTCACGCTGAATAGACATGATTAGTAACAACTATAATAAGTCATTTCTTAACTTTCTCCATGACTATAAAAGGAACATCAATGTGAAGACAATAGTAAGTTTTTAGTGCAATCATTCCATTACTCAAACAATCATACTCGAGCAAACAAAATTCTTCAATCCAACCAAAACTACCGCTCTCTCTTAATATATTCCCGGATCTCTTTATTGAGTTATCGCTGACAATCAATCTCAAACAAGTGTTGAGTAGATTCTAATCCTACAATCCTTTATCATACACATCATTTAAAAGGTATTTGTAAAAATCCTTTCAAGGTTGAAAGGTGAATTATGTAACTGATCAAGAGTCATCAAGAAAGATTGTGTGAAAGCAAGAACATTTTGTGCTAAGCACATTAGTGAAAAACTCACAAATTATGAGGACTAGACGTAACCCCTTTGGGTGAACCAATATACAACATTGTGTGATCGTCTTTCCCCTATCCTCATTTATTTCTCACTCACTATCACATATACCTAGAAATAATTTTCTTTATTCATTTTTAACTTACCCAGAATGTTCTGGATTTTTATTTGTAACTAAGGTCGATCTTGAGTTAATTTAAAAGCAGAAATTAACATTTAAAAAATAGATCACAATTCAAACCTCCTTCCTTGTGATTGATATTTCTATTTCATACATTACTCAAGAAAACTTATCAATTTCTTTTTTATCAATCACTCACTTACTTTAAAATCCTTGTTTCATAACTTTGAGTTTTTCTTAAAAAAATACATTACTATGGTGCCAAACACATTAACATCTAGTAGTAATTTTAATTATAAAAAATATACACTTGCAAAAGTCTTCATAAGTTAACTAACTTAAATCACTCTAATAAGATTTCTATTATCAGTTCAAACTGATTTATTTAAAAAAACTCATTACGTTACTCAAACACATATGAAAATCAAATTTTTCACATTATGACACATCACATTTGGTCTTACTAATTTTTTTTTGGGGTTTGGCTTCATTTTTATTTATTCAAGTTACTAAATTTAAATTCAATATTAACAAATCACCAAAGCAAAGAGACACTTTCATTTTACTCCCTTACTTAGGGTTTTTGATTTTTGAAAGAAAAAGAGTTGAAAATGTTCCATTTAACTACCTATACATTAATAGGCACCATAGTAGTGATAAACAAGCGAGATTAAAGCTCAAAACATAAGAATATCACTATTTCCCACTCTATATACATGCTTACAGGTTTGAGAGAAAAGAAGGGAGAAAAGGTTACCTCAACTAGTGATCCTTAGCTCTCAAGTAGCGAGACAACTTTTTAGCTTCTAAGTTGATAAAAAAATGAAGGATAAGGTTTGGGTTTGGAGAGAAATGAGAGAAGACATGTTTGAAAAATTAAAGAAAGTGATAGTAAGATGATGATGATGATAGCCATGAATTACTTTTATAGGGAGGGGGAAATGTTTTTTCCCGTTTCCTTAACTAATCTACTATCTCAATTCCAAATTAATCTCAAAAAAAAATTTAACCACAAAAAATTAATCACAATTATCCTTTGAGAGATAAATCTAACAGTAATGTTCGACGTCGTAAAATAGTTGTTGATAATAATCCTATGTAATTCAATTAAATTATTCTCCGACGAATAATTTTAATCGGGGCTTCGAAAATATTTTCAAAATATTTTACTAACTTATCACTTCCCATCTAATCCTTCTTACATAGTCATTCTTGTCCATACACAAAAAGGGATAGTAAGTGGCTCATTTTGGTCCGTATAAAGTCTTACTATATAATAAGAAACTCATTTTGGTCCTCATTAAAATATAGTAAGTGGCTCATTTTAGTCCTCATTAAAATATTAATATCCTCGTAAAATATACAAAACTCTCGGTTAAATTTTTGTGTCATTCGGAGTCCTTCAAAATTTAAACATTAGGTACATATTGCCCATTTTCAAAAAAAAAAAAAGTCAGTAGAAAGTTATTTTGAAATTTCAACAGTACCAAAATATTTAGATAGTCACTTAACATTAAGGAAACCTCCAAAGGAGAGTCATATGAAGATATTTCAGAGATTAAGTCATTGACAACCCGAGCTGGTATCTTTAATGTTGTGGGATAGGATCTACAAGTAATGGTGAGTTTGGATCAAAAGCAAGAATGGATAAAAACGGTGAGGTTTGAGAGTTGCTTTGGGTAGGTGTTGGAGAATGGTTATTTTGAGAAGTTGATTGTGTGGAGTTGTGTTTGATTTAGGTGAGATTAGAAATTCAATGTTTAAAGGATATGGGTTCCTTTTGTAGCCAAGTCTTCTAAAAGTGAATCATGAAAGGTATTTTAGTAAGATGATACGTTGATTTCCTTTGTGGTTTACTGGTTTAACGGTGAAACGTTAGGTGAAGGTTTAGAGGAAAATTTAGGTTCAAATGGGGATGCAATTATGGGTAAAGCAAATGGTTTGTTTGCACACCACACATCGAATCAAAATCGCCTTTGCTGACATGAACAACAGAACCACCTTTAGACACCACACATCAAATCAAAATCTTGAAAAGAACCATGTATCTAGGTTGCAGATGAACAAATTTAGTGTTGACTTTGGGGTCTTCAAACAATTCCTTGTTGATTTAAGTAGTTCCAAACTTTAGTTCGTATCCATTTTCCATTACCATGCCTTCATCCCAACATCTTGTAATAGCAGCTATGGTTTGTTTAGTGACGTTGACAAAAAAAAAACCAAAGTTCACACTTAAAACTGGTCCATATTTGTTTGCATCAACAAACCTTTAGAACTCTCTTTAACCAAAACATCAAGAGAAATGAGTTTGTCTAGGTTAACGTAATCGAACCATCCAATTCTAGAAATATATTTAATAAAGTCTAACCCATTTGCAACAAGGTTAGCGAAGGCGACTTGTGGTTCGTGAAGTATATCCAATTGATTGACATTGCATGTCGTTTTAGGAGTAGAAGTGACATAAGCAGAAATACAACTTGAGGCCATTGTTAAATCAAGAAGAATTTCAAAGAAGGATTTGAAAATAGTTTCTAGGTTTCAACAGTAAGGGAAAATAATTGTTAAAGTAGTGATTGAATGAGTATCGGTGTTTTTGTTAAAACATTTAAGTTTCAAATTAAAGAAAGGGAAATAATTACCATCTTGTCATTAAAAGACAAAAGATAACATGTGTCAGGATACCTCGTAAACACACTTTTTTCAAGAAAAATAAATTGTTTATATAATACATTGTCACGACCCAAAAATTTAATGTAATGACCAGCGCACAAGCTATACTTCTAGTCTGGTAAGCCTATCAATTAACTTAACAATTAAACCGCTTTTTAACCGTTTAAAAATATATATATGTTTTTTCTCGAAATTTCGACAGAGTATCCTCTGTAACTTCAACATTCCCAAATTTTGTAAAATCCCTGTTCCGCTCTCAATCCAGTCATAATTTAAATAACATAATCAAATTGCTTAATACACTTCTCAAAAGAAACTAAATAGACTTTCTAGACTCCAAAATAGCTGCAATTACATAGACTCAACAAATGTTACAAAACGGTCCTCGATCAAAGAGGCCTACCAAAAAAAAGAAATTTGTTGAGACTTGAACCAAATAATAGATTCCTACTCAGCTGCTTGCGAATCTGAAAAATAATAAGCAACATAAAGGGGTAAGTTACAAAGACTTAGTGAGGAGACAACAACCACCATCAATTAGAAGGGAAACACAAAATGCACGAATAACTGTTTAACCACTTGACAGAAATATTAAAAATCCAGTGAATAACGAAACGAAATCAAAATGAACAACCTTAAAATCATTATAAAAATCAAACAAGTAACAATACAAATTTTTAGAACTAAGAGGCGGCTTTATCTCATTGATAGCCCTTTCCTCCTAAGGGTGGCCTTTCCCTTAGGGGTGGCTCCATCTAACGGATGGCCCTCTCCTCTCAATCCCGCAACGCATCATCACGTATCAATTAGGGAGTTTACATCGCATTGATAGCCCTCTCCTCCTACATATGACATTTCTCATAGGGGCGGCTCAATCTAACGGGTAACTCTCCCTAATCAACACGAGGTAACTAGGTGCACCTAACGCAGTTAACGATTTAATAACAATAACACCGATTTTCTAAAGCATGCATTTAAAATCATTTCATCGTGATTCATAAAAAAACATATTCAATCGCATAACAAATTCAAGATTTAAATACTTTAAATCATACGTAAATCAAATTAATAACATATTATATAACAACGACTGTTAAATTAAATAATTGACGAAATCAAGATAAAATTCAAAGGTTGTGTTTCCCAAATTTTTCAATAAATACTTTAATATAGAAAACAAGTAAAATAATAATAATAACAATATAAAAATATATGACGATGATCGTCGTCAACTCACAGTTATGGAGAATCGTCTAAGTTTGCTCTCTAACAACTCTCAGAGTAGCCGACAATGTCTCAGTTGACAAATCTGAGTATCAAAAATATTTCGAAGGCTTTAGAGAAATTTATTCTAAAGTTTAACTACCTCTAGGAAACCATCAACATCATTTAAATATACTCTAAGCACAAAATAAGATTTTTACTCAAAACTACATTTTTCTATGAATTCATACTAGGATTAGAGTTGTGCATTTACCTCAATGAGTCTCAATAAACCACTTTCAAGAGATGGGTACCCTTTTCCTTCCTTAGAACACAAAGCTTAACCCAAAAATCCCAACCAAAAGAATTTGTAGGAGTTTGAGAAATTAGGCTTGTGGGGATGTAAAATCTCTTTTAAGGATTGAGGCTTTGAGTAATAGAGTGAGAAGAAGCAAGGAGAAGAGAAGGAAAAGAAAGAAAGAAAAAAAAAACAACAAAAGGGGGGAGGGGAGTGTGTGCCGAAAGGGAGAGAGAGAAAATTAGGAGAAAATGAGGGAGTGAGAATGAGTGGGGTTAATTTGTTTTTATTTATTATTATTATTATTATTATTATTAATTATTATTATTATTATTATATTTATTTTATTTTTTTTAAATTTTTGGCACGGGACGTGTCATACATGATAAATTGAATTTTAACAAGTTAAAGGCATAAGAAAATTCAATTTATTAGAGGCAGACTCAACTTGCTTATGGAGGGAAAACCGAGTATGTTTCGACCAAAGGCAAGAGTTTATAGAGATTGAAACATCACACCTTTATGAATTGAATGTTCAAATTTTTCTTTATAAAGTTAAATCTATCTTCAACAAGGAGTTTTACAAAAATATATGCTGAATGATTATCAGTGTCCATAAATTTAATTTCTAACATACCCTTCTAAACATAGTCTTTGATAAAATGATGTTTAATCTCCTTATGTTTTGCTCTCGAATGTTAAATAGGATTTTTGGTTAAACAAATAGCGGCAGTACTACCATAGAAGATATGAATGTTACTCCCATTTATTTTGTAGTCTTCTAGTTGGTGTTTCATCCATAACAGTTTAGTGCGGCAATTGGTTGTTGAAATATAATATGCTTCTGAAGTAGATAAAGAAATGGTTCCTTATCTTTTGCTTAACTAGGAGATCATGCTCACACAAAGGAAGGTGCAATTCTCACTGGTGCTTTTTTTTTATTAGTTTATTTTCAATATAGTCAGCATCGCAAAAACCTACTAATCTATATTAAGAGGATTGCTTACAAAACGAACTAAGATTAGTGGTACCTTTCAAATATCTAAAGATCCTTTTAACAAAATTTAAATATGATTCTTTAGGATCAAATTGAAATCTTGTACACACAAACACACTAAATATAATATCAGGTCTAGATGCAGTTAAGTAGAGGATAGAACAAATCATCCCCCTATATACCTTTTGATCCACCTTTTTACTTGATTCATCCTTATCAAGATAATATGTGGGATGCATAGGGATGAGAATGGATTTGCATTTACCCATCTTAATTTCTAAGGAACTTCTCTTGTATATTTGGTATGGTGAATGTATACACTTTGGACATAACTTATCATTAGTAGAACCAAAAGTTATACCATCAACATAAACTTGGATGATGAGAATGTCATTTTTAGATGATTTTCTAAACAAAGTAATGTCTACCTAGTCTTTTTGAAATCTTGTTTTCAAAAGAAAACTTCTTAGTCTATCATATCAAGCCCTTGGAGCTTGTTAAGACCATACAGAGATCTTTTCTGATTAAAAACATAGTATAGAAATTCATTATCTTCAAATATATGAGGTTGTTGAACATACACTTCATTTAAGTAACAATTTAAAAATGTACTTTTCACATAAATTTGATGTAAGATAATTTTATTAAAAGCTTCAAATGAAAGTAAAATCTTGATTTCCTCTAACCTTTCCACACGAGCAAACGTTTTAGTCTAATCAATACATTCTTATTGATTATAGCCTTGAGCTATAAATCTAGTTTTATTTCTTACCACTTCACCATTTTCATTTAACTTGTTTTTGAAAACAACCTTTCTTCCAATAGGTTTCTTTTCTTTGGGTTTCGGTACCAAATCTCATACATCATTCCTCTTGAACGGGTTTAGTTATTCTTGCATGGTCGTCATCCATCCATCATCTAATAAGGCTTCATCAATTGGTGCAGGTTCAATTTCAGCAATAGTTAATTACTACTTCTACCTTGAATTTCTTTGCAACATTCAGTTTGTGAATCATGGTCATGCCATTTCTTGAAGAGATCTATTTTTCTTTTCTATAAAACCATTTTATTGGGGTGTTATAGGAGAAGAAAAATTATGTAAAATTACATTCTCTTCACATAAGTTTTTAAAAGGTTTCTTTTCAAATTCGACACGATGATCACTACAAATTGTTGTAATAAAAAAACCTTTTTTTTCATTTTGCACTTGTTTGTATAAAGTAGTAAAGACTATATGTGACTCATCATTGTGTTTAAAAAATTTAACCCTTGTCCATTTGAAATAGTCACTAACAATAACCAGTCCATACTTTTTACCACCAATTTAGGTTGTCCTTACAAGACCAAATAAATCATTGTGCAAAAGTTCAAGTGATCTAGAAATGGAAATAACATTCTTTGAGCAAAAGATGATTTTGTTTTTTCTCTTTCTAACATGCCTCACAAAGAACATTTGATTCGTACTTCAAATTCGGCAATCCTATGACTAGTTTGAGCATGTTCAACTTAGAGATTAATCTCAAATTATCATGTCCTAACCTAATGTGTCAGACAATTTTTTCTTCGTTCAATGACATGAGACACTTTACTGCTTGTTTTTTCTAAATCTGATAAATTTATTTTGTAAATATTATTTTTCCTTTAGCCAGTTAATAGTATTGATTCAACAGTTTGACTAATACCTTATAGGACTTTTGATTTAAGATAACATCATAATCATTATCAATAATTTGACTTATGCTCAATCGGTTATGCATCAGTCCTTTTTGCAAATAAAACATTTTTAATAGAGGGACGAGAATGGTTACCTACGGTACCACAACCTATGATCTTACGCTCCTAATTTCCTCGAAATCCTACATATCCTTATTCCTTGAGTGTCAGGTATTAAAACACACACTTTTATTCCAGCACGTGTCATGAGCTTGCACTGTCCACGTACCATAATTGACGTTTCAACTTTGTTGCTAAGGATATCTCAATTTCCTCATCAACAAATTCACTATCAAAGCGAAAGTGAATGTTTTCCATAAGAGCCATGTTCTCTTATTCTTCGTCTTCATTAAAGGATTCATCAAATTAGTCTCTCGTAGTCATCAAATTTTTCTTCTTTCCTCTAAGAGCTTCCTTTTTCAAGGTTACTACATTATGATTTGAAGTGTCCTAGTTCTTTGCATTCATAGCAGGTGATCTGTTTCTTCCCTAATGTTTTTTTTTGTTGCTATCTTTGTAAGGTCTTAAATATTTCCTTGAAAATGATTTCTTAATGTTATTTAATATGTGTTGTAATTTCTTTGAGATCAATGACAATTCTTCATCATCTGAATATTCACTATAATCATCAAGTTCACTTTCTTCTAAGTCTTCCTTAGCTTGTTGAGCCTTGGAATTTTCTTTCTTCCCTTTGTAATTAAGAGAAAGAGACTTTACTTATCCTTTGGTTCATAAGATCTTTAGCCTCTTGAATAGCTGTTACTTTTGTTCTCCATTTGGTGGGTTGACCTCTAACGATTTTGTTGACATGATTAGTCATAATGTAACTCTTTGGGAGAACCTTAAGCCTAGAGACTAAAGTTTAGAATCTAGAGAAAATTTTCTCGATGTCCTAATCCTCAACTATGAAGGGAGAAAACAAGTGAAGGAAGCCATGGCAAACCTGCTTTATAAACTTTTCTGTTTCTTTGTTACTACACTTGTCAAACTTCTTGAAGGTGATAATGTTCATCATAAAGTTTTTGGCTTTGTGATGTATCTTGTACTGCTTCTTCTAATCAATGTTGAGCTCTTTTTTGGATATTTCAATACCATCATCATCCTTAGGAGCCTCATATTCATCTTCAACCATGTCTCATAGTTCAGGATCATGTGAAATGTAGAAACTTCTTAGCATATCCTTCCAATATTCGAATCTTTCTCCAATAAATAGATGAGGTATGTTAATGTTATCACCTTTATATTCATCACTAGAGTTAGATACAATAAAAATAATAATACAATCTTTTCTAAAACACAGTTAAGTGTTTAGCCGTAAGACCAAACTATGATGTCAATTGAAGAGTGAAAAACACAAGAAGGGGGTTTGAATTGTGTTTTGTTTTAAAAAAAAAATTCTTGAAAACAGATGCTAACATAAACAAGATAAAGCAACAAAAAATAAAGAGATAGAGCAAAGAAACACAAATCCAATTTATCCTGGTTCACCACCATCAAAGTATGCTCTCAAAATATAAGTATAGTTTCAACGCTAAAGTGATAGAACAATGTTTCTTAGGTTGCTTTGTATTTTCTTTGTTGGTATTCTCGTATCTTTTCCAGTGAAGATCACCTATCTTTATATAAAGACACTCCAAGACAATCTCGACATCTATGTTGGATGTTGCCGAGATTTCATGAAACCCACACGTATAATGAATCGTATCAATCTTTAGTAATTAAAATTTCAGATGATGTTTTTGGAACCAAATTAGTTTTATACTTAGATTTTTAATGATAAAAAAAAAAGTATTTTATGAAAACAATATATTTGACTTCACAAAGTATGAAAGAAGATTCGGGTTTTTGAAAAAAATCTATAATAAGATTTGATTTAGATTTATAATTGAAGAAAATCTAAAATAAGATTTTATTCAAATTTATAATTGAAGAAAATCTAAAATAATATTTGATCCAAATTTTTAATTGAAAAAAATCTAAAATAAAATTTGATATAGATTTATAATTGAAAAAAATCTTTGACCAAGTTGAAAAGAAGATATGGTCAAAATTTGAAGATTTGTTTAAGATTTATTTGCAATAAAAAATGAGCAGTATCAATTTGAATAATTTACAAACTCAATCTAGACAAAATACGAACATAATCAATCTAGAAGAACTGCTCATATTGGGTTCATAAATAAAGAATTGGCTAAAGTACATATTGTCAAAAAACATCTTGTTCAAAGTTATTTTTTAATAAGATCATTGTTGACCAAGCTAGGAATGAAGATACAATTCAAAATTAATCAATGAGTAAATTGAAGCCCTAATTTTATCTATAAATAGATCCTCAAGGACGAAGAAGAAGATCATTGAAAAATCAAAAAAGAGTAGAAGAACTTAGGCTCAAATTTTAAATTCATCTTAGAGTTCAACGAGAGAAACACTTGTTCGAATGAGAATTATTTTTTAAGTGTTTTTTCTTAGAGTGTGAGATTTATTATTATTATTATTATTATTATTATTATTATTATTATTATTATTATTATTATTATTATTATCATCTTTGTTAGAAGCCACTACTCAAGTTCCAAACCTTTGTATTCAAACCCGATAGTGATGTTAGTGTTCCTTCAATAATCTGGGGTTGTCAGGTTATGTGGAGAAGACTTGGCTTGTAGGGTCAAGGTGATAGTGTACCTTCAACAATCTGGGGTTGTCAGGTTTTGTGGAGAAGACTTGATTGGTAGAGTCAAGGTGTTTGTGTTCCTCAATAGTCTGGAGTTGTTAGGTTGTTTTTGAAGATTGACTTGGAGGGTTAGGTGTTTTGTAATTCAAAGTATTTGAATTAGTTGATTAAAGTATTCTTAATGAGGGGTATGAGTGTAGCCAAGTTAGTGTTGAACCAGAATAAATCTATGTTTCAAATTATTTATGCTTTCATATTTTGTTGCCTCTAAACCTGATTGCTTTTTATCTAAGTAATTCATAAAAATCAATCAACCTTCATCAAATTAGAAAAAAGTTATCAACTTTGTCAAACACAATTCAACCCCTCCCCATTCTCGTGTTTGCACCTTCAGATGTAAGAGGATAATTCTAAATTTGAACATCAAAGAATATTGAAATGTTGACTTCTTCAAAATAATGGGCTCAAAGGATTGACTGAGATAGTTGACTTTAACACAATGTTGACTTAAAGTGTGGACCAGACGATCAATTGGGTTTCTAGAACAATCTAATGCATAATTGTTAGAGTGAGCTTGCATTAGTCAGATTCACTAGACGAGCATTGATCAAAAAGTTACATAGACGCATTGAGAGGGTGTTGCTAAGAATCAAACAAGAGTTTGATTTTCCATAGTGCATTTTCCTGGATTTATTGATTCTCTTTTTTTGTTCATCAGAGGATGTAGTGCAGAGCCTTTAAACTATTATAAGAGAGGGTCTACAAACTTAAACATATTCAATAAAATATATATTGTTCTCATAAAATAATTTTGTTATCATCAATATAATTAAGGGTCGTTGTTTTCTTCAAACCAACTTCATTCTAACAAAAATGACAAGTAGTAGGCTTTTGTTATCCCTTGCCTCTATCAATAATCGGTTTTCATTTTGACATGACAATAATATATATTTTCTCCATGGGGAACTTGATGCGGATGTTTGCAATAAAAAATTGGTTTGCAAACATAGGAAGACCCTTTATCCATTAAATCAGGAAAGCCGACAATGGGCACCAAATTATGTTCTTCCCTTGTTCAGTTTGGGTTCTCTCAATCCAAAGCATGACTACTCTTAATTTACTAAAACTTATAATGCTAGTTTACCATTATTTTTATTCAAGCTAATGATCTTTTCATAACTAGAAATGACTTGCATGAAATAGATTATATTCGTAATTTGTGAAGGTGTGAACACAAGAAGGAAACTTGAATTGAGTTTATCTACGTTGAATTCTTTTTAATTATTTATTCAAAAACTGATTCGAGTTTGGTGATTTCAACTAAAACATAGGCATTTGCAATCAGGCTTAAGTAATCAGAGGCATTGGTAACGTAAAGAGTGCATAATTAAAGTGACACAAGCTGATATATCCTTATTCAACACGAACTTGATAGCTACATCTAGTCTCTTCGCTTCGAAGTATTGGAACCAATACAGTGCAGGTTTACCAGAACTAGAGGAAGCAAATGCAAACAAAACTGAAAAACTGAAAAAAATCAGAGGATACAAGAAAATCAGAAGAATTTGACGAATCATTAGAGAATGAATCTACTTAAGGAAGAAAGAGTCAAGATAAGTTCGAAGAAAGATCTGAATGGAGGTGCAAGTCATCTCATCTTGAAACTCTAATCATTGGAAGTGCAAGTGATCGTTTGATGACCAAATCATTACTAAAAGATATCACTTTGTTTAGCTTACTCTCATCAATTAATCCTACCTCTGTTGATGAAGCATTGGCTAATGATGGATAGATTCTTGATATGCAAGAAAAGTTAAATGAATTTAAGAGGAATGATGTTTGAGATCTAGTACCTAGACCAAATTAGAACATTATTGGAACCAAGTGGGTTTTTATGAACAAGCTAAATGAAAAAGGTGAAGTGATTAGAAATAAAGTAAGACTTGTCAGAAAAGGCTAAAGTCTGCAACAGGGCATTGATTACACTGAGACATTTGTTCCTGTGGTCAGGTTAAAAGCTACTCGTATCTGTAGTACCCCAATTTTTTCCATTTTCGTTAAAAATAAATCAAAAAAAGTAAATATGTATTTATAAAAGGAAATAAAAATAATTACAATAAATAATTTCATTATATCTCAAATTACAATTTTAATTTACAATTACAATCAAATTTAAACCAAATTAAGCCAGCCTGCTTTGGCTCTGTTTTGCTAGCCTTTCTGTTCCTGATGCAGTGTCATGGTTGAGGCACCAACATTTGCTTTGTAACTAATTGGAGAAACAAAAAAGCTTTTTTTTTACTAGTCAACCTTTGCACACATGATAAAAACTAAATGACAAATTTTTTAGTTTTAAAAAAAAAAACTAAAGGACAAATAAAAGCTCAGCAATGAAGATCGAAAGCAAAATAATCTAAAAATATGAAGGCATCAAAGGTTTAGAGAAATGCAGATTATGAGCAAAGAAATTAAAACATCAAACAAAGATTTGGAAAGCTCAAACTCAAACAGTGGCACAGATAAGAAAGCAACTAAACATAAAAATAAACTCTATAAATACACTTTATCAAATTTCAAAGAAGGAGGATGGATCTGAAAAAAAAAAAGAAAACTACTGATATTAAAAAATCACATCTAAAGAAGAGAGTTTTAGTTTTTTTTTTTTTTTTTCGAAAAGAGAAGTAAGAAAAAGAGAATTTTTTTTTTAGAAAATGAGAGATTCTGAAATAAAAAACAAGTCACAGAGAATATTACCGTCACTATAACTTCCATCGGTAACCGCCGTCAACCACCATCAATCATTACACCCCGCCATCTTCTTCTTCACCACTATATACAAATGTGTGTCTCTCAAGTTAGTCTTTGTTCTTCATATCTTTTAATATAGTGTTTCATTTGTTTTGTAGTTTATTTGGTGAAGCTTTCATTTCATTGCTCAATATTATTTTCACTTGCTTTGCTGCCTTTTAACTAAATATGAGGTTATTATTAAAAATTTCAAATGATATATTGGAAGTTGGAATTTGTCTTGAAAAATGAATCCCGTAAAAGCAACTAGTGCATAGCCTGCTTTTGATTAGTTTGTGCAGGGATGAATAGGCATGGTACGATGTGTTTCTAGTTTGCATTTAAATCCTTAAGTTTTTATTATTTTGTTATCTTTAATTTTTAGTTTGTTTGCAAAAAAAAAAATCTTGCAAAAATTAAAATAAGATAAATCTTGTTTTAAGTTATTATAATATGAGTTATGATAACTTAATAATTCTGAAATTTTTTATTTTGAATACATTAATAATTACTAAAATTTAACTAGATGTGTTATTTTTTTAATTTATTTTTTTGAGTTATTAGGACACAAGTTGCGACAATTTGGCGGTTCTAAATCTCAACTTATAAATTAATAAATTAAAACTCATAAATAAATTAATAAATAAAGATTATTAGAGGTTAACTAAGAATGACATCCTTTAATCCATGAGTAGAAGTACATAATTTACACAACTTGATAATCGTAAAATTTATTTTTTTAAATAAATAAATATAAAATTTAAATTTTTAAATTTGATTATTTAAATTTAACTTGTTTTTTTTTTTTTTTTTTTTTTATCTTTGAGTTGATAAAACACAAGTTGTACTACTCGGTGGTTTTGAAACTCAATTTAAAAACCGAGAATAATAAAATATTTTTTTAGAGGATTAAATTAGATGTGACATCTTTTTTATTCCTTGAGTTTTAGGACACAAGTTGTATTACTGGATCGTCTTAAAACTTATATTTTAAAATACTTATTCAAATCAAACTCTTATTTTTTCCTTTTCGTCAAAACCTTTTTTTTTTATCACAAAACATTTTTTTTTTTAAAACAATCAATACATCTGCATTAACTAAGAACTACGTAGCTTTGATTTCTCCGTCGCATCGGGAGATATGTAGGAGCAAGATCACATTCTTGTCAAGCACATAAATAAAAATTTCTTCTTTTGTCCTTTATTTGTTAAGTACATATTTATTTCAAAAGCATATTTTAAAAATAGTAATAATTGTTATTCATATTTAATAATAAAGAAAAATATATATACTTAAGTTAAAATTAATCTTGCACAATTAATTATAGATAACCGTTTTTAACGGATGTCGTAGGGTGCTAATACCTTCCCTACGCATAATCGACTCCCGAACTCAAAATTTGGTTTCAAAGACCATTTTTTTTTTTTTTCTATTTTTAAGGGTTTCCCAATATTTTTCCTACTTTAAAATAAATTTTGGTGGCGACTCCATTGAATTCGAGAAACACTCAAAATTTTAGGCCGCGACAGTATCCTACTTTCTTGTGCTGCAAATAATAACATTGCATTATTTCCAATGGATGTTAAAAGTACCTTTCTAAATGGTTATATAAGTGAAGAAGTCTATGTTAAACAACCCCCAGGTTTTGAAAGTTCTGAATTTCCAATACATGTTTTTAAACTTAGAAAATCTCTGTATGGTCTAAAATAAGCACCTAGGGTATGGTATGATAGACTTAGAAACTTCTTGCTTAGAAATAACTTTGAAAGATGACATTCTTATTATTCAAATTTATGTTGATGACATTATTTTAGGATCTACTAATGGCAGTCTTTGCTAAGATTTTTCTAAATTAATGCAGCTTGAATTTCAAATGAGTATGATGGGAGAACTTAAGTTCTTCTTAGGGATACAAATTCAGGAGAGTAAAAAAGGTTTATATATTCATCAAACTAAATATACAAAAGAGCTACTCAATAATTTTTAAGATGAGTGATTGCAAACCTATGGATACACTAATGCAACCTACCTATTCACATGAAAATGATGAATTAGGCCAAAAAAATTACCAAAAACCCTATAGGAGAATGATAGAATCCATACTTTACCTTACTATTTCCAGATCTGACACCATGTTTAATGTATGTGCAATATTTCATTTTGACCCTAGGGAATCACATTTAACTGTTGTTAAGATAATTCTTAAATGCCTAAAATGCACTACCAACATTACCTTGTTGGGTATTGTGGTTTTGATTATATTGGAGATAAACTTGAGACAAAAAGCACAAGTGAAAATTGCACATTTCTAGGTGACAACTTAATCTTTTTGTCAAGTATGAGACAAAGCACAATTTTCATGTCAACAGCAGAAGCTAAGTACAATTCAGTAGTTGGTTATAGCTCCCAACTACTTTCGATGCAACATAAACTAGAAGACTACAAAATCCTAGAAACCAACAATCTCATTTATTGTGATAACACTTATGCCAATTGTCTAACCAAAAAAATCCTATACTTCATTCTAGAGCTGAACACGTTGAAATAAAACACCATTTCATTAGGGAATCAGTTCAAAAAGGTGTGCTTAATATCTAGTTTATAGACACAAAATATCAATGGGCTAACATATTCACCAAACGAGTAGCTGAAGATAGGTTTGACTTCATCAAGAACAACCTAAGTCTTATTATTTTACCTAACGGATGTTGTGCCAACCTTAGAGTAGTTTGGTTTTATACTTATTTATGTTTTATTTTTATGTTATTTTCATTATATTACATAAAAGGGCAAATAAAGACAACAAAAAAATAGAGACAAGTTTCAATTTTAAATCTTTTTGTCTGATGACAAAATTGGAAGAAAGATGTTTGCTAATGTTGGAAGAAAAACTACTTAGACGTAGGGGAAGCCTTCAGTAAGGGGGCGTCAAAGTATTTAAAAGAAAAAATATGGTTTTGTCATCATCTAAAAAGGGGAGATTGTTGGAACCAAGTTGATTTTATACTTTGAGTTTTGGTATTAACAAAAATATTTCATGAGAACAATATATTTGACTTCACATAGTATGAAAGAAGATTCATGTTTTTGAAGATAATCTAAAATAAGAATTGATTCAGATTAATAATTGGAGAAAATCTTTGATCAAGTTTACAAAAGGATTTGATCAAGATATATCTACAAGAAGATATGAATTATTTGCAAGATGATTTGATCAAGATTTATCACAAGAAGATATGAATTATTTACAAGAAGATTTTATCAATGTGTACCACAAGAAGATACAAATTATTTACAAGACGATTTGATCAACATTTATCTAAAAGAAGATATGAATTATTTACAAGAAGATTTAATATAGATTTATCACAAGAATATATGAATTATTTACAAGAAGATATGATAAAGAATTGTTTACAAGAATTAACACTCACAAGAAGATACATATATTATTTGCAAATATATAATTCAGATTTTAACAAATGACAAAATATTGAATTGGACTTAGTCATATTCCTACTTATGAAAGCTCAAGAACCGATCTGACACTATGTTCCCGCCTAGATCAAAGCAAGCAATAGGAAGGAAGTTATATCTTAAGAATTTTAAAAAGCAATCTTAAAAAAATACAAACAATATCAATCTGAAGAATTTACAAACTCAATTTGAACAATATCAATCTGAAGAATTTACAAACTCTATCTGAAAAAAAATATGAACATAATCAATATGAAGAATTTACAAACTCAATCTGAACAAAATACAAACAAAATCAATCAAGAATAACTGCTCATATTGGATTTGCTAAAGAACATATTATCAAAACACATCTTAATCAGAATTATATTTGGACAAGACCATTGTTGACCAAGCTACAAATGGAGATACAATTCAGAATTAAATAAGGACTAAATTGAAGCCCTAATTTTATCTATAAATATTTACTCAAGGATGAAGAAGAAGATCATCGAAAAATCAGAAAAGAGTAGAAGAACTCAAGCTCATAATTCCAAATTCATCTTAGAGTTCAAATAGAGAAACACTTATTCGAAAGAGAAATATTCTAAGTGTTCTTCTTAGAGTGTGATATTCATTGTTATAATTAGTTTGTTAGAAACAACTACTCAAGTTCTAAACCTATGTATTCAAACCCGATGGTGGTGTTAGTGTGCCTTCAACAATATGGGGTTGTCAGTTTGTGTTGGGAAGACTTGGTTGAGGTTGTCATGTTGTTTGAGAAGACTGACTTGGTGGGGTTATCATGTTGTTTGAATTAAATCCTTTGAGTGAAGCGACCGGATGTAGTCAAGTTAATGGCGAGCCACTATAAATTACTTGTGTCACTTTATTCATGCACTCTTTAGTTTTAGTATTGTTTTTGAAGTAGCAATGTCAATTTACAAGGAAGGAGGTTTGAATTGTAAATTCACCTATTTAAAATTTCATGTTAAAAACTTAAGGAAATAACTCAAGATTGATCTTGGTTGTGAAAACAGAAAACGGATAACTTTCTTGGTTCTGGAAACAAAAAATGGAGAATGTTCTTGGTTAGTTAAAATCACAGTTTTAGCTTATCTATTTAACTTGATAATCAAAATTACTGAAATTAAATAGAGATAAGAGAAGAGATACCACACAATGATATTTCTTGGTTCACCCAACTCGAGATGCGTCCAGTCCTCGCAACTGTGAGATTTTCCAATAAGTGTTCCAACAGAGAACGTTATTGGTTTTACAATGTTCTTGGTTTTACACAAGTTTGTTCATATCAACCTTGATCTGTAACAATAATTCTTTTCCACCCAGAAAGGATTCAATCAGGTCACCTATCAATCTTTAGAGAGGATTTTACAATTCACTTTTTCACCATAAAATGATTTTTACAAAAACTACTCAAGCTATAAACAACCCTTATTGTCTTGAGTTTACACAATAATGATTTAAAGAGATTGGTAGAATATGAGTATGCTCAACTCGTGTTTGAGAACAAGTTCTTGATAAAAGAAATCAATAGTATGATTCTGATATTTGAAGAGAGAACATAACTGATTTATTTTGCAATTGAGAAGCTGTCAAGTATGTAAGTGTATGTGATTGATGGATTTTCTTAACACTTGAAGTTCTTATTATTCCTTGAGCTTGGGGTTCCTTTTATAGGCTTCAAGGATATTGATGACAACTATTATAACCGTTGAAAAGGTGTATGGTTGTCATGTGTCAGACTTGACCAAAGACCGGACTTTTAAAACCTTGAATATTCTTGACTTGAACATTATGTGTTTCTGCTTATGTGATAATAATATCTGATAAGTAGCTTCTCATTCTTGACTATGATGATCCTTTGTTTATGCACACAAACATCTCAAAGATGTATTTACTCGATTCCGATTAAGGTTGCTTTTTGATTCGTGCAAAATAGGTTGGAGAATGATTGTATCATTTTGGGACTGTTGTCAACATACTGGAGAATGTTGTTAATCATTATGGAGACATTTGTTAATCATGTTAGAGATTAATGTTTGTTGTTGAAGATTAGTTGTAACATGCTGGAGAAGGTTTACCATTCTGGAGACTGATGTCACTATGTTGGAGAATGATCATTCGTCACTTTTTCTTTGAGTTATGTCTTTTAATCTTTGATCTTTTTAAGTGTTTCTTTTGCTCATGTGAGAGCTGTATATTCCTAGTATATGAACCAGAAATTCATTTGTATTTAGCAGAAGCTTTTCTTGCATTAAAAACTGATTTGATCTTGCTTGTTGAAAATGATAGAAATATGGAGAACGTTCTTGGTTTTCCAGATTTTGTCAAGAACGTTCTTGGTTCAATGTTGTTCATTTTTGGTTCTTTCTTTAAACTGATTTGGCTTGCTTTTGCTTAGTACCTATTTGGGATTATTACACTCAAAATCACATGTTAAATGAACACATAATTTCGAATTATAATTAGAGTCTTTAATTAACCTTTATTTGTTTACATCAAAACATTAATTTGGGATTTTTCTTCAACAGTTTCTGCTCCAAGTAAATCATCAAGTCTGAATCAAATTAGTCAAATAATGAAAAAGTTATTAACTTATTGAAACCCAATTCAACCCCTTTCTCGGGTTTGCATTTTCAAGAAGAATTTAACCACTAATTCAAGTTCTTGAATTACACGACACCTGACCCTACAAGTCAGTCTTCTCAAAAGAACCTGACACCTACATACTTTTTGAGGCAAACAATCTGAAAACCACATATTGTTGAAGGCAACTACACCTTGACTCTACAAGTCAAGTATTCTTAACATGACCTGATAACCACAAATTTCTTGAGGAACACTAAAGTCATTGTCAAGCTGGGTTACACATGTTTGGAACATATTGTGTTTTGCTTCTACTAAGTAGATTGTTCAAATTGATTTCTCACACTAAAACTGTAAGACCCGTAATTTTAAAGGGTGCTTTATGTGTTTTGTGTATTTTGGATTTTGGCTCGAAGGCTTTTTAGCCAAAGTTAATAATATTTTGGAGATATTTGTTAAAAATAAGTAATATATATATATATATATATATATATATATATATATATATATTTATGTTTATATGTGTTTGTTTGGGGGGAAAAAGAAAAGAAAACTAGAAGGAAGGAAAAGGAAAAGAAAATAGTATAAAAGGAAGGAAGGAAAAAGGAAGAAAGGAAAAACAAAGGAAAGAAAAAGAAAGGAAGGAAAATTGAAAAATTCCATCGTCTTCTTCCTCTCCTGCGGCCAATTTCCCTCCTTTCTCCCATTTTCATTTTCATTGCTTTCTTTTCCTCAAAACTAGTAACCCAAGATTAGGTGAGAGTTAGATCAAGGTTTTCGCAACTCCACTCTTCCTCTTTGATTCGAAAACGAAGAAAAATGGTATTTGAGATCCAAACACAAACCCCTCCGTTTCTTCTAGATCTAAGCTTCATTTCTCGAAGAGATAGAAGGGAAAGTTGCTCACCACCACGCTACGGTGCTAGTGAACTAATTTGGAAGCGGCGTTGCGAGCGGAGATTTTACCGGAATTACTCGCGGTACCGGAAACGCACGTTAAAGCTAACGTTGAGGTAAGGGCTCCTTCCAAACTTTTAGTTTTCATTTAGGGACTTATCTGTGGTTGTGTGGGAAGGAATTTGTTAGGGTTAAATGTATCGATTTGGGGAAAAACGAAACTAGTGCGTTATGGGTAAAACCTTAGAGTTAGGTTTTGTTTATATTGATGAATGTTTCGTGGTAAATGAATTTGAAGTCATTGTATATGATTATGAACAAATGAAATTGGTTGTATCTGGTTGTTATGTTGCTTTGATTTGTGTTCGTTGTATTTGGCGTGTTCATACTTGATGTTTGTTAATTGGTGTGTTTGTTGTGAATTATGGTTTGAATGTGAGAGTATGTTTGAGTTTGTTTCTGTGGAATTTGAAAACCATTAGAGTTAAACGAGTATTAAAAATGGGGAATCTTTTAATACCTCGGTTTACTTAATGTGCGTTTGAGGAAAATGTTTAAGTTAACTGAGCGTTGAGAATGGGGAATCTCTTAATGTCCCGGTTACTTAACGATCGTTTTTGAAAATCGTTCCGGTAAATGAGTGTTAAGAATGGGGAATCTCTTAATGACTCGTTTACTGAATATTTTGTGTGAAAATCGTTTAAGTCAAAAGTATATTAAGAATGGGGAATCTCTTAATGACTCGTTTACTGAATGTTTTGCGAGAAAACCGTTTAAGTCAAAAGTATATTAAGAATGGGGAATCTCTTAATATGACTGTTTGCTTAACGTTTTGTTTTGAAAATCATTAAGTTAAATCGGTATTAAGAACGGGGAATCTCTTAATGACTTATTTAATTAATGTTGTTTGAAAGTCGTTTCGGTAAATGAGTATTAAGAATGGGGAATCTCTTAATATGACTGTTTGCTTAACGTTTTGTTTTGAAAATCATTAAGTTAAATCGGTATTGAGAACGGGGAATCTCTTAATGACTTATTTAATTAATGTTGTTTGAAAGTCGTTTCGGTAAATGAGTATTAAGAATGGGGAATCTCTTAATATGACTGTTTGCTTAACGTTTTGTTTTGAAAATCATTAAGTTAAATCGGTATTAAGAACGGGGAATCTCTTAATGACTTATTTAATTAATGTTGTTTGAAAGTCGTTTCGGTAAATGAGTATTAAGAATGGGGAATCTCTTAATATGACTGTTTGCTTAACGTTTTGTTTTGAAAATCATTAAGTTAAATCGGTATTAAGAACGGGGAATCTCTTAATGACTTATTTAATTAATGTTGTTTGAAAGTCGTTTCGGTAAATGAGTATTAAGAATGGGGAATCTCTTAATATGACTGTTTGCTTAACGTTTTGTTTTGAAAATCATTAAGTTAAATCGGTATTGAGAACGGGGAATCTCTTAATGACTTATTTAATTAATGTTGTTTGAAAGTCGTTTCGGTAAATGAGTATTAAGAATGGGGAATCTCTTAATATGACTGTTTGCTTAACGTTTTGTTTTGAAAATCATTAAGTTAAATCGGTATTGAGAACGGGGAATCTCTTAATGACTTATTTAATTAATGTTGTTTGAAAGTCGTTTCGGTAAATGAGTATTAAGAATGGGGAATCTCTTAATATGACTGTTTGCTTAACGTTTTGTTTTGAAAATCATTAAGTTAAATCGGTATTGAGAACGGGGAATCTCTTAATGACTTATTTAATTAATGTTGTTTGAAAGTCGTTTCGGTAAATGAGTATTAAGAATGGGGAATCTCTTAATATGACTGTTTGCTTAACGTTTTGTTTTGAAAATCATTAAGTTAAATCGGTATTAAGAACGGGGAATCTCTTAATGACTTATTTAATTAATGTTGTTTGAAAGTCGTTTCGGTAAATGAGTATTAAGAATGGGGAATCTCTTAATATGACTGTTTGCTTAACGTTTTGTTTTGAAAATCATTAAGTTAAATCGGTATTAAGAATGGGGAATCTCTTAATATGACTGTTTGCTTAACGTTTTGTTTTGAAAATCATTAAGTTAAATCGGTATTAAGAACGGGGAATCTCTTAATGACTTATTTAATTAATGTTGTTTGAAAGTCGTTTAAGTTAAATGGGTATTAAAAATGGGGAATCTTTTAATATCTGCATTTGCTTAACGATTGTTGTGAATGGAGTCTGTGTATGCTCATGCATTTCATTTTGGTAAATTGTGTTGACCCGTGATAGGTGACACCTTGGTAAACTGTACTGACCCGTGATAGGTGGTACGTTTACGATTTACGTTTTTAGTAAATCATGTTGACCCGTGATAGGTGACACCTTGGTAAACTGTACTGACCCGTGATAGGTGGTACGTTTACGATTTACGTTTTTGGTGAATTGTGCTGACCCGTGATAGGTGGCACCTCGGTAAACAGTACTGGTATGTGATAGGCGGTACGTTTACGATTCACGCTTTTTCTTTTAGTAAATCGTGTTGACCCGTGATAGGTGACACCTCGGTAAACTGTACTGACCCGTGATAGGTGGTACGTTTATGATTTACGCATTTTAGTAAATCGTGCTGACCCGTGATAGGTGGCACCTTGGTAATTGGTACTTTGGCCTGCGATAGGCGGTACGATTATGATTTACGGCCCTTCGAGGAGGGTTTTGGTTTGGAATTCCGAGTCCATGCATTTTGGCATATACGCATTGCATTAGGGTGCTTGGCACGCGAGTCGTGGTTGATTTGAGTTTTATGATTAAGTGATTTGAATTTGAGTCGTTGTGGTAATTGCGTTGAAAATGCTAAGTGTTATGTGTTGATTGTTGTGTGTAAGTATGATTGTTATCGAGATCCCAATTGCCGTGGTAATCGCGTAGTAATTGCTAAGTGTTAGGTTGTGGACTTGATTAGGAATGACTTGGGTTAATTCATGAATTTTTGGAAAAATAATCAAGGAAATCGATTTCCCAATCGATTGGATGGAAGTCACGGACTTGGCCAAATGGACAAAATCGATTAGCCAGTCGATTTTGTAATCAGTTTTCAAAAATCATTTACGAAATCGATTGCCCAATCGATTGGGCCTAAGTCAGGGACTCATCCATATTCGACCAAATCGATTTGGAAATCGATTGGCTTAAAACCTGGGGGCTCAGTACCCACTCAATCGATTGCCAAATCGATTGATTCAGCCCAGGATTCTGTTTTCATTAAAAACCTTCACCCCAATCGATTTCCCAGTCGATTGGCTCAGTGAAAATCCTCAGTTTGAGTTAGATGATTGATTTCTCATTAACTTATCCATGTCTTGATTGGTTATGTGTTAATTAGGAGATTGAGGACTTCATTTTACTTTCATTTTTAATTGGCAAAGTATTGTATGAACTTTTCGCATATTGGAAATCCTGTTAAGGTGCATGCTTAGTTGAAAAGTTATTTTGGGCATTTAAAAACTTAATTGCTATGTGTTAACTGTTATTTTCTGGTTGGTGACCCTTTACAATTATTGTGGAAATCTGGGCTTTGCCCTCAGATGAGAGTCAGGACGGTCCTACCGGTTCGTACCCTACGGACGGGAATGGAGTTGGGAACGCTTGACTGCAATTACGTTAGGAGGATCTCACGGGGCGCGTGGAGATACTCAGGGTGTATAGCTTTTGGTAGGATGATCAGATTAGGATGATGTATAGGGACTAGGTGTCCTTCTTTTTGGATTGGAGTATTTTTAGTTTGGAAAACTGTATTTATACTATTATTGTCAGATCGACTTCTTATGTGAATGGGTTCCATGTACCATTTATGGTTGTGTAAATGTTTTGGATTTATAATTGGAGAAACTTTTCCGCTGCTTGTAAATTATAATGACTCAGTTATTTATCCAAAGGCATTTCCTGATTTAATTCTTTGTTTGTTTTTAATTACATTTGAAAAAAAAAATATACCCTCGCTAAGAAAAACGGGGTGTTACAAAAACACTTAGAAAATATTTCTTTGAGCAAATGTTTCTCTAGAACTTATACCTTTGAACTTTTAATATTAAGGAAATTTGGGCTCTCAAAAGTTTTTCTGAATCATATGGATTTCTGAGTTTATGGGTTCATGTTTTCTTCTTCAGCCTTCAGTATCTATTTATAGAATAGATAAGGGTTTCACTTTTGTTCTTGTAAAATTTGGATCATATATTTCTTGTGAACAAATTATGAGTGTATGTTCGTGTGAATAATTTTGAGGGTCTCTACTTGTGAATAATTATGAGGGTCTCTTCTTGTGAATAATTCTTAGCGTTTCTTCTTGTGAACAAATTATGAGCATGTCTTCTTGTGAGCATATCTTGTGAACAAATTATGAGCATATCTTCTCGTGAATAATATTTTGACAATATCTTCTTGTGAACAATATTTGAACCTTTATCTTCTTGTGGACAATATTTGGACCATATCTTCTTGAGAATAATATTTGGACCATATCTTCTTGTGAACAATATTTTGATCATATCTTTTTGTGAACAATATTTTGGTCATATCTTCTTGTGAACAATATTTTAATCATATCTTCTTGTGAACAATATTTTGATCATATCTTCTTGTGAACTATATTTAGACCATATCTTCTTTTCACCTTGGTCAAAGATTTCCTTCAATTAAGATTTTGAATCATATATAATTCCATATTGTGTTTAAAAACTTGTTCACGCGAATCTTCCTTCATATTCTTGATTAATTGGAGCGGGAATTCATTTAGGCTTGTTCTTAAATATTTAGAAATTCTAATTCGGCTAAGTCTTTTCTTCATAATGAATTATTTCAATCAAAGTCGTTGACTTTCCATCAGAGCCATTGACTTTCTTGTTGGAGTGAGATGTTGTGCTTCTTGGATAATAAAAGTCAGAATTACATGACTTAAAATTAGCTGCTTTGAACAAATCACATTGTTGAATCATCAAAGTCGGTGCAACATGAGAGGTTGCATATCAGAGGTAGCATTTTGAGTGTGTTGCAACTTTTGATTAGCGGAATATGAGCTTTGAATGCATGGCTTGAACAACTTCTTCATAGTTAATGATATCTTGATATAAATCTTCAGAGGCATATTGAGTTTGTGCACATCAGAAGCACATAAGGGCTTTAGAAGCATGCTTCAAATTAAGTATTTAGAGGCAGTATTCAAACCCAGTTTCAGAGCTAGTTTTCAAACCCAACTATCAAAGGTAGTCTTCAGACCTAAACTTTAGAGCCAAACTTGAAAGGGAGTCTTCGTAACCTTCAGAGGCACGTTGCTATCAGAGGCATATGTTCAGAGGTAGACGCGTATGCTTTTGTGTTCCTTTGATCTCATCCTCAAGTCACTTCTTATGGTGACTTCATCTGGTAGTCTCTTTGTAAGACCCATAATTTTAAAGTACCCTTTATGTATTTTTGGTGTATTTTGGATTTTGGCTCGGAGACTTTTTAGCCAAAGTTAATAATATTTTGGAGTTTTTATAATCAAAAAGATATTTTGATGCCGATTAGAATTTCTCGTCGATAAATAAATTGAATTAAGTGCGATGAATCCTTTACGAAGAATTTAATGCGTTATGGGCGAAATGGTAATTTAACAAATATCTAGATATTTTTAGATATTTGTTAATTATAATATATAAATAATGAATATATAGGAAAGGAAGGGAAGGAATTGGGGAGAAAAGAAAAAGAAAGGA
>NC_021162.2:33066807-33081455 GCF_000331145.2 Cicer arietinum | reverse complement strand
TGATGAATGTTTCGTGGAAAATGAATTTAAACTCATTATGTATGATTTTGAGTAAATGAAACTAGTTGTGTTTGAGTGGTAGATTGTTTTGATTTGTGTTCGTTGTTTTTGACGTGTTCTTAATTGATATTGATGAAATTTGATATGTGTATGGTTGAATTTTGTGGAAGAATGAATTGATGTGTTTTGATGTGGGTTGAAAGTATGTTTGAGTTTGTTTTGTGTGGAATTTGAAAACCATTAAGTTAAACGAGGATTAAGAATGGGGAATCTCTTAATGTCTTGTTTACTTAATGTGTTGTGAAAATCGTTTAAGTTAACTGGATATTAAGAATGGGGAATCTCTTAATATCTCGGTTACTTAATGTTTGTTTTTGAAAATCGTTTCAGTAAATGAGAATTAAGAATGGGGAATCTCTTAATGCCTTGTTTACTGAATGTTTTGTGTGGAAATCGTTTAAGTCAAAAGTATATAAAGAAAGGGGAATCTCTTAATATGTCTGTTTGCTTAACGTTTTGTTTTGAAAATCATTAAGATAAATCAGTATTAAGAATGGGGAATCTCTTAATGACTTATTTATTTAATGTTGTTTTGAAAATCGTTTAAGTTAACTGGGCGTTAAGAATGGGGAATCTCTTAATGTCTTGGTTACTTAATGTTGGTTGTGAAGGTCGTTTAAGTTAAATGGGTATTAAAAATGAGGAATCTTTTAATATCTGCATTTGCTTAACGATTGTTGTGGATGGAGTCTGTGTATGCTCATGCATTTCATTTTGGTAAATTGTGTTGACCCGTGATAGGTGACACCTTGGTAAACTGTACTGACCCGTGATAGGTGGTACGTTTACGATTTACGTTTTTAGTAAATTGTGCTGACCCATGATAGGTGGCACCTCGGTAAACAGTATTGGTCTGTGACAGGCGGTACGTTTATGATTTACGCTTTTTCTTTTAGTAAATCGTGTTGACTCGTGATAGGTGACACCTCGGTAAACTGTACTGACCCGTGATAGGTGGTACGTTTACGATTTACGTTTTTAGTAAATTGTGCTGACCCATGATAGGTGGCACCTCGGTAATTGGTACTTTGGCCTGCGGTAGGCGGTACAATTATGATTTACGGTCCTTCGAGGAGGGTTTTGGTTTGGAATTCCGAGTCCATGCATTTTGGCATATACGCATTGCATTAGGGTGCTTGGCACGCGAGTCGTGTTTGATTCGATTCTATGATTGAGTGTTTTGAATTTTGATTTATCGTGGTAATCGCGTTGAAGGTGCCAAGTGTTATGTGTTAATTATTGTGTGTAAGTATGATGGTTTTCAAAATCCCATTTGTCGTGGTAATCACGTAGGAATCCTATTTTGAGTAGGAATGACTTGAGTTAATTCATGAATTTTTGGAAAAATGATGAGGGAAATTGATTTCCCGATCGATTGGATGAGTTGCAGGAAGTTCACTATTTTAACCTAATCGATTTGCCAATCGATTGTATAAATATATCTTTCAAAATCTTTTAAGAAATCGATTTGGAAATCGATTGGCAGAGAGGCAGGAACTCAGCAAAACTGCCAAAATCGATTTGGAAATCGATTTGGCAACACAAGGACTCATCAAAACTGACAAAATCGACTTAGAAATCGATTTGGTCATGCAGAAACTCAGCAGAACTGACCAAATCGATTTGGCTCAGCAAAAGTCCTTATTTTGAGTTAGATAATCGATTGCTCAATTGACTTATCAATGCTTTGGTCAGTTATGTATTACTTGACGGTTTGAGAACTTCATTTTGAGTTCATTTTTAATTGGCAAGTATTGTATGAACTTTTCGCATATTGAAAATCCTGTTAAGGTGCATGCTTAGTTGAAAAGTTATTTTGAGCATTTAAAAACTTATATGCTATGTGTTAACTGTTATTTTTCGGTTGGTGACCCTTTACAATTATTGTGGAAATCTGGGCTTTGCCCTCAGATGAGAGTCAGGACGGTCCTACCGGTTCGTGCCCTACGGACGGGATTGGAGATGGGAGCGCTTGACTGCAGTTACGATAGGAGGATCCCACGGGGCCCGTGGAGATCACTCAGGGTGTATAGTTTTTTGGTAGGATGATCAGATTAGGTTGATGTGTAGGGACTAGGCGTCCTTCTTTTTGGGTTGGTGTATTTTTAATTTGGAAAACTGTACTTATACTAATATTGTCAGTTTGACATCTTATTTGAATGGGTTCCATGTACCATTTGTTGTTGTGTAAATGTTTTGGATTTATATTTGGAGAAACTTTTCCGCTGCTTGTAAATTATAATGACTCAATTATTTATCCTAAGGCATTTCTTTATTTATTTCTCTGTTTTAGTTTAATTACTTTAAAAAAAAAATATATACCCTCGCTTTGAAAAACGGGGTGTTACACTCTTCAAGTACCTTCCTCTAATTTTCTTGTTCTAATTGATGCACAATTAATGAAGTCATTAGTCCAAACAAATAGTTCTCATAAAATATATTTGTTAACATCAAAATCACAAGAGAAAAACCAACTTTATTCCAACAATTCTTTGCAATCGGTTCTTAATATGAAAGAGTGCGACTCACTTAATATTTTCTAGGCTTTGAAATTAATAGAAGCACAAGATGTATTTCTTTAATTCAATGGAAATATTCTCTTGATCTTTTTGAGGATAGATGATTGATGGGATCAAAACTGTGTTCCACTCCTTTTGGATCCGAATTTCAAATTCTCCTTATATACCCTTCTTCAAGATGCCACTGTTTTTCGAAGGTTAATTGGAAGGCTTTTATATTATACTCATACTCTTCCTGATATTTATTTTTCTGTTTGTAGGCTCAATCAATTCCTATATTTCCCATCTTTCATTTGATAAAAAAACAATCCATAAAAGACATTTTCTTTCCTACCTCTTCGTCCATTTCCTTGAAAGGTTTGGTGATTTAGATTAGAGAGCTTGTTCACATAAAAGGAATTCTACATCTAACTTTTCACTTGTATAGTTTGAGATGCTCTTCAACGTTGATTTTTGCACCCCGTTTTTTTTCTCAAACACCCTCCATTTAAATTTTCAGTTTTTAATTTACCATTGTTTAGAAGTTGACTCTCGTATGCCACTAAAATTTGGAAGTTATCTTTCAAATGCTACCACCACATATCATTATTTGTATGTCTTCTAAAATTGTAGGTTTTTGAAAGACAAGAAAGCCTAGTTTTAGATGTATGTTTTTAAACTTAACAAGTTTAATTCTTAATACATAATACATGTTATTGAAATCGTGATTCATTTTGCATGTATCCTTCTAGATTTAAAATTCTTATATTTGGAAACATGGGTCTTTTTTTTTAGTACCTTCTTTTTTTAAAAAAAACACCAAAATACCTCCATTTGAAAAAAATATACTAAAATGCCCCTTTTTTTAAAAATCAAGTAGGAAGTCGCCATTTGGAACTCGGGCTTCCTTAAAGAAGTCGCCATTCCAAATGGCGACTTGTAAGTAAAGAAAAAAAAAATGGAGCATTTTGGTATATTTTTTTCAAATGGGGGTATTTTGGTGTTTTTTTTTTCAAAAAGAGAGTATTGTAAAAAAAAAAACCTGGAAACATACTTTCATACTTTCATACATAGTGCAATTGAAATTAAATTTTGATTTTAAAATACGTAATTATATTTAAATCTTTCATGTTTTTCTTATGATTGTAGATATGGTAAGAACACATTTAATCAAAATTAGACCAGACTTACTAGTTCAACTTGTTGTACATAAATTAGACCTATGAAATATGAGAGATCAAACCACATTTATTTTGAAACCTAAAATTAACCAACACAAGCAACTACACGTTTCTCCTCTACCTATGAAACACTGATGCATTAAATTCTTGAGATGATATGTGTAGGTACATCGATGAACCCGCTTTTTTTTGCACCCTTTTTTTTTTTTTTTTTTTGAGATTAAAGTCTGTTTAAAACACTTTTGCATTTTAGTTTTTTAAAATTATTTTATAAATTTGATTTTAGAAATTGTTTTAAAAAAAATTGTCTGAGAGACTTATTCCTAAAAGCAGTTTTAAATATGAGAAAAATAAAAAAACCTATTTGGTAATCTAATTTTTTAAAATAATTTTTGAATAGAGAATTAAAAAAACTAATACAATTTCAAAATTTGTTTTTTTTTTATATTAAATAATAAATAATAAAAATAAATATTTAGAAAAAATTTAATTAATAACATTTAAATACAAGTAAAATATTTTAGTATAATTAATAAATATATTTTTATTACAAGATTTTAATAAATACTTGTCCATTATTGTTCAATTCCTTCATTTTTTTTTTATAAAATAAGATTAATTGCAAGTGAATATAGTTTCAAATCCAATTGTAATTTAAAAATATATAATTTGATCACTATTATTAAAATTCAATTAAAAAGAAAGGTATACAAAATTTAATATAGATATTATCCACCAATAACATAAATATTAAGTCGAACCAACCCAAGTATTTAGGAAATATCTATGAATATTGTATATATTATAATCTAAAATATAGTAATATGTGAAACTAAATGTGATGGTGTATCCACATCCTACCTCTAATACAATTTATACTCATTGACGTTTCAACCGCACCTTTATATATCAGATAACTTAGTTAAGTTGTTATCGTTGGAGCTTGTTCCTTTTATATTTGGACCTACATTCACCTTCTCAAGTTCCATAGGATCTATTGTTTCCCATGTTGAATAATTCATTTAGTAAATTCCACTTATGTATGTAGTTATGAATAGGACAACAAGCTACCACAATAAGTCATTGTCTGGAGGGTTTATAAGGAGAGCTCAACTTCAAAATATGAAATCTATTTTTCAACACCTCAAAAAACGCTCAATTGTCAACCATATAGATGAGTGTTTGTAGTTAAATAACTCTTCGGCACTCCTAGGTTGTCTACTTTGGTCTCTATATTTTATGGGCATAATATCTTTCACCCCTATAAGGAGGAAGCAAACCTCTAGTACATAGATACCCATAATCAACGAGATAAAATGAGACTTTATAAAGAAAAATATATTAGCTCTACTTGTCAAATTAATAGACATATTGTAGTTTTATTATTACATTATGATTTACCTCTAGGCACTACGCCAAAAATGACATTTAACAGCGCCCATTTTACAGCGCTTGCTAAACACATGCGCTGTTGTAATTATATTTTAAAAATAACGGAACCTTTTACAGCGCTTTTGATTCAAAGCGCTGTAAAACAAGCGCTGTAGTAGGTCATATAACGTTTGCGCATCACGTTATAAGGCTTTTACAGCGCTTGTCAAAAAAGCGCTGTAAAAGAAAGCGCTTTCGCGTATCAGTTACAGCGCTTTTTTCACAAGCGCTGTAAAACACATGCGCTTTCATTGAATTTAACTACCTATTACAGCGCTTTTTTCACAAGCGCTGTAAAACACATGCGCTTTCATTGAATTTAACTACCTATTACAGCGCTTTTTTCACAAGCGCTGTAAAATACATCTTTAAAATAATTATATACGTTGGAAACCCTCATATCCTCTACATCTTTCAAATAATTATATACGTTGGGAACCCTAATATCCTCTACGTACTGTGCGGCCATCTACGTTGTCTAAGGTATTTTTTACACATGATCTGTTATGTTTTGAAATTGTCAAAAATTGTCAAAAACTCATACCACATGATCTGTTCTGTTTTGAAATTTTTAGTTGATATTGGTTTCTTTTTGAAACTTGTTGATATGTTTTGAAAGCTTATTATTTTTGTTACTGCATTTATATAGGTGGTATAATATGGATAGGAAATGGATTTCAGCCAATCGATTGTCAAAAGAGTATGAAATTGGAGTGAAGGAGTTTGTTGAGTTTGCAGTGAAGAATGCAAAAGATCCAAATAGAGTAGTTTGTCCTTGTTTAAAATGTTGTTTTGGAAAACGTGTTAGAGAAGATGAATTAGAAGGACATCTAGTATGTAATGGAATTGATCAAAGCTACACATGTTGGATAAGACATGGTGAGAAAAAAAAAGGAAACATTAATTTTGAGAATAGTTCGACATATGCTTCAACTGACTTCGATACAGATACATATGAGCCGGACCGAGTTGATGAGATTGCAAAAGCAGTTGAAGAAGATCTTCGAGATTGTCCTAAAATGTTTGAAAGTTTGTTGAGTGATGCAGAGAAAGAATTATATAATGGTTGTACTAAATTCACAAGACTGTCAGCGATATTAAAGTTGTACAACTTAAAAGCGAGTAATGGATGGTCTGATAAAAGCTTTACAGAATTATTAACACTCATAAAAGATATGTTGCCAGATGATAATGAACTTCCCAGTCGAACCTACGAGGCTAAACGGATTTTGTGTTCTATTGGAATGAGTTACGAAAGGATTCATGCGTGTCCTAACGATTGCATTTTATTTCGAAACGAATATGAACTACTTAAGGCGTGTCCGAAATGCAATGTCTCTCGATATAAGAAGAAAGAATCTACTCCAGCAAAAGTCGTGTGGTATTTTCCTATAATACCAAGATTTAGGCGCATGTATCGCAGTGAAGAAGATTCAAAACACTTGACATGGCATGCAGATGAAAGAATTAGAGATGGAATGTTTCGACACCCTGCAGATTCCCCACAATGGGCAAAAATTGATCACGAGTATCCTGAATTCGGGATAGAGTCAAGAAATCTAAGACTTGCACTTTCTACTGATGGAATGAATCCACATGGTCTTCAAAGCATCTCACATAGCACGTGGCCTGTGATTTTGGTAATATATAACCTACCTCCATGGTTATGTATGAAGCGTAAGTTTATGATGTTGTCTCTGTTAATTTCTGGACCCAAACAACCGGGGAATGATATCGACGTATACTTGACTCCTCTAATCGAAAATTTAAAAAGTATGTGGGAGACAGGTGTGGAAGTTTATGATGGGTATAAGAAAGAATGTTTCAATTTGAGGGCTATGTTGTTCGGCACAATTAATGATTTTCCAGCATATGGTAATTTATCAGGATATAGCATTAAAGGTCAGTGTGCATGTCCTATATGTGAAGAGAGTACAAATTGGATGCGGTTGAAACATTGTAAGAAGAATGTGTTTCTTGGACATCGTAGATTTTTACCTTATAGTCATCAGTATCGTGGGTGGAGAAATGCATTCAATGGAAAATCAGAGGAAGGTAAAGCTCCTTTAGCACCGACTGGATATCAAATACTTGAAAAAGTACAAGGTTTGACCAATAAATTTGGCAAACCTTTTGCGGGAGAGCTGGTGAAAACTGGGTGGAAGAAAAAGTCAATTTTCTTTGAATTGCCATATTGGAAGTCATTGTATGTAAGACATTTCCTCGATGTGATGCATATTGAGAAAAATGTATTTGAAAGTGTTATTGGTACGTTACTCAATGTTCCAGGAAAGTCTAAAGATGGCGTCAATGCAAGATTGGACTTGGTCGATATGGGAATAAGAAATGAACTGGCTCCAGTAAAGAAAGGAAATCGCACATATCTACCTCCAGCCGCTCATACTCTATCTAGAAAGGAAAAAATTGTTTTATGTAAATTTCTACACGAAGTTAAAGTTCCAGAAGGATACTCTTCGAACATTAAAAATTTGGTTTGTATGAAAGACCTCAAGTTAAAAGGTTTGAAGACCCATGATTGTCATATTATAATGGAGCATTTGCTACCAATAGGTATACGTTCCATTTTACCTGAAAAAGTTCGACTAGCCTTAACTAGATTATGTTTCTTCTTCAGGGAAATTTGTAGTAAAGTGATCGACCCTCAGAAATTACCGACATTGCAGAGGGAAATTGTTGTTACTTTGTGTGAGCTTGAAATGTATTTCCCACCATCGTTTTTTGATATAATGGTTCACCTTACTGTTCATCTGGTTAAGGAGACACAACTTTGTGGGCCAGCTTATATGAGATGGATGTATCCGATAGAACGATATATGAAAATATTAAAAGGGTACGTAAAAAGTAGAAGTCGACCAGAAGGTTGTATTGCTGAACGATACATTGTTGAAGAGGCTGCTGAATTTTGTACTGAATATCTGTCCAATGTTGAATCCATAGGGCTTCCCATGTCTCGTCATTCGGGAAGACTATCAGGAGAAGGGATAACTGGAAGGAGACTACTGACTATATCAAGGACAGAATGGGAGCAGGCACAATTGTATGTTCTGCACAATGATGATGAGGTTCAACCGTATGTTACAATACACATTGATCAGTTATCTCGTTTGAACATGAATAGGAATCAAAATTGGATAACTCGAGAGCACAATCGAAGTTTTGTAACATGGTTAAAAAATCACATAATGTCAAAATTTGATATAGACCCCGGATCAATTTCAAATAGATTGAGGTGGCTAGCAAATGGTCCGAGCTTACATGTCTTTTCTTACACTGGTTATGTTATTAACGGCTACACATTTTATACCAAAGAACAAGATGATCAGACCACTATGCAAAATAGTGGAGTCACTCTCGTAGCTGAAGCGATGCATGTCTCAAGTGCAAAAGACAAAAACCCAATATATGCAAATCTATCATATTTTGGGGTTATCGAGCGCATATGGGAGTTAGACTACACAATGTTTCGTGTTCCCATATTTGGTTGCAAGTGGGTCGATAATAATAATGGCGTTCGGATTGATGAGTCAGGATTCTTGCTTGTCGATTTTAATAGGGTGGGATACAAAGACGAGCCTTTTATTTTAGCGTCGCAAGCTCAACAAGTGTTTTATGTCACTGATCCTTCTAATGATAAATGGTCTGTTGTCCTATCGACCAATAAAATAAGTGATGATAACAATAATGATGAAGATGTTGGTAATGATCTTTTATTTGCAACATCACAACAACCACATGAAATTGATTCAACTGATGATGGTTTATATCTTAGAGATGATCATGATGAGGGAATTTGGATTAATCCATCGTTTCGTATTGTAAATGGACAAACAAATGTGAATGTCACCAGGAAAAGAAGAAGGGCATCTTAATGTATATATATGTTTAATTGTTTTATATAAGCTATGCATGTAATCTGAACTGTGTTATTGTAAATATGCATGTAATCTGAATTGAGTGTTTTATACTAAGTTCTGATTAATTTATTTTCTGATTAATTTATTTTCTGCTTATATTTAGCTTGATTTGAGTGTTTTATACCAAGTTCATGTAACAATGAGTGTTTTATATTTAGCTTGATTTACATGAACTGAACTGAATATAAATTAGTAATTTACATGAACTGAACTGAACTGAATAGAGAGATTCTCTTTTGCTCAGTGCATATATATATATAGATTCTTCAGAATACTCATTTCTAATAATTCATCATCTCCTAAAGTATTGTGATAAAGACAATGATAACAATATTTTTAATCCAATAAACAATGATAAAAATGTTTTTAATGTCATCCCAACCCAAATAAACCAAACACAAAAATAAAATAAAGAGACATTTTACAGCGCTTATCTTAAAAAGCGCTGTAAAAGATCCTTTTAAAAATAAAATAATGAGTGTTTTATACCTTTTACAGCGCTTTTCACACAAAGCGCTGTAAACGACTCTTTTGAAAGTGAGTAAAAAAGACATTTTACAGCGCTTATTTGACAAAGCGCTGTAAAAAAGCTTTAAAAATAATATTCATCAGACACCTAATTTCTTCAAACACCTTGTACGCATCATGGGAATCCAAAAAACATCAGACACAAACCCATTTCTTCAAACACCTTGTACGCATCATGGGAATCCAAAAAACATCAGACACAAACCCATTTCTTCAAACACCTTGTACGCATCATGGGAATCCCCAAAAACACCAGACACAAACCCATTTTTCGCAACATGGCAATGATCCTGAATACCAATTAAGTTTCGATTTAAGAAGGAAAGAGAATGTAAAGAGATAAAAAGGGTGTTGAGGTGGAGATTGAATTGTGAAAGAGTAAGCTTTGATGTTTGTGAAGAAGATGCATAAAAGGAGAAGAGTTTGGTGAAGAGGAAGGGATTTTTGTGGTGACCAGTTACTACTATGTGGGTTTTGCATGCATGTTGAGCTTGTTTAAAAAATAACATAACATAACAAAACACAAAAACAATAAGGCCTTTTACAGCGCTTATTTGGAAAAAGCGCTGTAAAAGAGCCTTTTAAAATTAACATAAAGAGACATTTTAGAGCGCTTATGTGGAAAAGCGCTGTAAAAGGCTTTAAAAAACATTCATATAACATAATAACACACGGAGGTCTTTTACAGCGCTTATTTGGGAAAAGCGCTGTAAAAGAGCCTCTTAAAATTAACATAAAGAGACATTTTAGAGCGCTTATGTGTAAAAGCGCTGTAAAAGGCATTCAAATAACATAATAACACACGGAGGTCTTTTACAGCGCTTATTTGAAAAAAGCGCTGTAAAAGAGCCTTTTAAAAATTTAACTAAAGAAGCCTTTTAGAGCGCTTATGTGTGAAAGCGCTGTAAAAGGCATTCATATAACATAATAACACACGGAGGTCTTTTACAGCGCTTATTTGAAAAAAGCGCTGTAAAAGAGCCTTTTAAAAATTTAACTAAAGAAGCCTTTTAGAGCGCTTATGTGTGAAAGCGCTGTAAAAGGCATTCATATAACATAATAACACACGGAGGTCTTTTACAGCGCTTATTTGAAAAAAGCGCTGTAAAAGGCATTCAAATAACATAATAACACACGGAGGTCTTTTACAGCGCTTATTTGAAAAAAGCGCTGTAAAAGGCATTCAAATAACATAATAACACACGGAGGTCTTTTACAGCGCTTATTTGAAAAAAGCGCTGTAAAAGAGCCTTTTAAAAATTTAACTAAAGAAGCCTTTTAGAGCGCTTTACAAAATAAGCGCTGTAAAAGGCTTATAAAAAGCGCTGTAAAAGTGTTACGTATATATAACAGTTACCTCTTCAGTTTCCTCTTCATTACGTAACCTTCATCTCAACCTTCATTTCTTCTCTTCTTTTGCAAACCCTATCATCCCGTCCTTTACGAACCTTATTTCCACGATCATCTCCTTCATTTCGAACCTTATTTCCATCCAAGATCATCTCTCCCATTTCACACAATATATTTTCATTGAAATACGTAACCCTCATTACGTATTTCTTCAAACCGTATTTCTGTGAACCATATTTCTGTGAACTTTCTGCAAACCCTCTTTTCTTTGCATTTCGTCTTTCTTCGAACCATCATTATTCAGGTATTGATGTTATTAAATTTTTGTAATCATTAGAATGCATGTTGAGCTTTTTTAAGATATACTGATACATGTTGAGTTTGTTTATAATAATGCATGATCCATGTTGAGCTTGTTGATGTTATACTAAAGTGCATGTTGAACTTGTTGTAGTTAAATGGATACAAACAAAGATTTAGAAGTTCAAAATGAAGAAGTTGGCACCTCTAAGACTTACGAAAAAGAAGTCAAACGTGGTGCAACTATCATGCAAAGGGTGATTAAAGCACGGAGCAGTGGCATTAAATTTGAGGTATACTATATATACTCTGTTTGCTGTGTGTTTTTTTATCTTTTTTTAGGGTTTAGGGCATGTACTTACTATATGAGTTTATTAGGTTGGCTGGAACGAGAGTGGTCAGCCAGTTGACCCCAACAGCTCCATGTTTGTAAGCTACATTGGGGCTGTTGTTCGTCAAAATGTCCCAATAACAATAGACAACTGGAGAGATAAGGCGTTGAAGGATGCCAAAGATATCATCTGGAATGACATTCAAGTAAATATTTTGATCTACTCTTTTGTCATTTATAATTTTTTTTCTGTAAAATACATTACTTATAATTGTTTTCATTGCAGACCACTTTTGTTCTTGATGAGGAACGAAAGTCATATGTTTTGAGAGTTGCTGGGAAAATCCATCGTGGATTTAGATCCCATCTCTCAAATTTCTATCTAAAAGATAGAGAAGGAAACACAAATGCTGAACCTCCAAAGATATATCAACATTATATATCAAAGGATGAATGGAGTGCATTTGTTTCCAAACGTTCTGACCCGGCGTTTGTCGTAAGTGATTAATTTATTAGCATTTGTGTTTTATTATTCATATTCGTAGCGTATTTTAAATTTTTACACAATTGCTATTTTTTTTTTATATAGAATATTAGTAAGGCAAATCGCGAACGGGCAAGCAACCCAAAACACCCATACAAGAAATCACGTATGGGATATGCACGCCTTGAACAAAAAATTGTAAGTAATTAAACATCACTTGTAATTTGTATTATAAACTATAGTGTGTAACTAATTTGTATTATTTTGTTTATGATTTTAACGAATAGAGAAAAGACACCCAAGCCGATCAACCCTTGGGTCGTCATATCTTATGGAAGGAAGCGCGTGTTAACAAAGAAGGAGTGGTTGATAATGAAAATGTCAAGAAAGTTGTAGAACTTTGTGTAAGTATATTATCACTTTAATATTTTTTAATATTGTATTTTAAAAATGCTATTGAACTTATCTTTTTAATGTTACATGTATTTTAGGAAACTATTGAACAAAGTTCTGAAACTCAAGAGGGCAACAAGGATACGTGCAGGGACATTCTTGGGAAAGTGTTTAATGTCCCTGAGTATTCCGGTCGAGTGAGGGGGAAAGGATTTGGCGTAACTCCCAAAAGCTTTTTTCCTCAAGAGAAGCGCCAAAAACCTTCCAACGAGGAAGTATTAGAGAAGCTCAGAATCTTATCGGAGCAAGTGGCACTCTTGGTGAATACGAATAAAGACAAGCAACTTCCGGTTCAGCTCCAACCTGATAAAATGTGTGTGTGTGTGTGTTTTTTTTTTTAAACGCTGTAAATTAATTATTTGAAATGAAAAGCGCTTTTTAGCTTTTTATGGCATTTTTTTTAAAAAGCGCTGTCTTTTATCTTTGTATCCAAAATTATTTTGATCCAAAATCACTTCACAATCAGTGCACACAACAATAAAATATATTCAAATACCATAAGCAGTTCACACAATCAGTAGAACATAAATCAGAACTCTGTAACTTTTTTAACATATATGTAACTCTGTAATTTACAACCTAAGTAACTACATTCAGATACATATATACAACCTAATTTACAACCTAATTACCTACATTCAGATACGTATATATATATAACCTAATTTACAACCTAAACTACATTCAGATCCATATGCATGTTCATATATTGTGTCCTATGATCATTTACATATAATAACTAACAGAATATACATTATATGCACTAGCTACCATATAATATTCAGATCCCTTGCCCAGCAGCAAGCTATTTCCCAGAAAATCAAATAATTTTCATGTCAAGCACGTACTGACACCATTCTTCCTTTAATTCCATCAGATCTTCCTCAGAATATGATGGACTGGAATTGGCAAAGTACTGCAATATAAAAATTGAACATATTATATTAAGTTAGTATCAAATATATAGATAATTTATATATGAAAATCATATAATGCAAATACCGTACCGTTTCTGGGATAATAGTTTTATTCTTCTCAACAATCTCCTTCATGAATCTCAATATGTAGTACCCACAGTCGATGTTATTTGTTTGACGAGGGCACTTTATTGGGATCCATGTAATGTTATTAGACTTCTGCTTCGACACTTTAGCACCTCTTTGAGCTCGATAAACTTTTAAGGCACTATCGAATGAATAAATGTGATTATTAGAGCATGAATATTTATATATATATATATATATATAAATATTCATGCTCTAATAATCACATTTATTCATTCGATAGTGCCTTAAAAGTTTATCGAGCTCAAAGAGGTGCTAAAGTGTCGAAGCAGAAGTCTAATAACATTACATGGATCTCAATAAAGTGCCCTCGTCAAACAAATAACATCGACTGTGGGTACTACGTATTGAGATTCATGAAGGAGATTGTTGAGAAGAATAAAACTATTATCCCAGAAACGGTACGGTATTTGCATTATATGATTTTCATATATAAATTATCTATATATTTGATACTAACTTAATATAATATGTTCAATTTTTATATTGCAGTACTTTGCCAATTCCAGTCCATCATATTCTGAGGAAGATCTGATGGAATTAAAGGAAGAATGGTGTCAGTACGTGCTTGACATGAAAATTATTTGATTTTCTGGGAAATAGCTTGTGCTGGGCAAGGGATCTGAATATTATATGGTAGCTAGTGCATATAATGTATATTCTGTTAGTTATTATATGTAAATGATCATAGGACACAATATATGCATATAATGGATCTGTTAGTTATTATATAATGGATCTGAATGTAGTTTAGGTTGTAAATTAGGTTATATATATATACGTATCTGAATGTAGGTAATTAGGTTGTAAATTAGGTTGTATATATGTATCTGAATGTAGTTACTTAGGTTGTAAATTACAGAGTTACATATATGTTAATAAAGTTACAGAGTTCTGATTTCTGTTCTACTGATTGTGTGAACTGCCTATGGTATTTGAATATGTTTTGTTGTTGTGTGCACTGATTGTGAAGTGATTTTGGATCAAAAATAATTTTGGGCACAAAGATAAAAGACAACGCTTTTTAAAAAAA
>NC_021162.2:33065286-33066492 GCF_000331145.2 Cicer arietinum | reverse complement strand
ATTACAGCGCTTTTGTGAGAAAGCGCTGTAATATGCCCACCCATATATGAAATTATGGTTGGGCATATTACAACGCTTTTTTGAGAGAGCGCTGTAATATGTCCACCCATATATGAAATTATGGTTGGGCATTTTAGAGCGCTTTTTTCAGAAAGCGCTGTAAAATGCACACCCATAACTCATATAATGGGGTGCATATTACAGCGCTTTTTTGTGAAGAAGCACTGTAAAATGTGCATAACAAGCACGCGTTGTATTTATATATTTTATAGCGCTTTTTTAAAAGCGCTGTTGTATCATTTACAGCGCTCGTTTCCACAGCGCTTATTTTTTTTGAAAAAGCGCTGTAAATGGCTTAAAAAAAGCGTTGTAATATGCGTTTTTTCGCGTAGTGAGGTGGCCAAGGAAATCATGCATTTGGATTTGTAATTGCATCCAAAAAATATTTTGAATCATGTGCACTTCCTTCCCACCCAGAATATAAATATGTAAACATCATATTGAAATCACAAGCACACATGATATTTTGGGTGATTATTATCTTTTACCTCTACATGAAATTCGTTTCTCTGCAGGAACCCATGCACTTATATGCGTACCATCTATTGCCCCAATGCAATTCTATAAAACATAACACAAACAAATAGAATCAGAACAAAATAATATAGATAAGTGAATCGAACTCAAATAGATTTGATTATTTCCTAAGCTAAATACATAGTGAAAACTAAGTAAATGTATGACTTTGGATTTTTTTTTTCTCAAACTTCATCTCTTAACACATATAGTGTAACACACCGATTTTTAACAGCTCGAGTGTATTTTTTTTTTCAAAAAAAATTCATAAAAACAAAGAAATAAAGAAGAAAATACAATTGGATAAATATTTAAGTCGTAACACAACGATAAAAGTCAACAACATTTACAAGCAGCGGAAATAGTTTGAAATAAAAATCCAAAGTATTTAAAACAGCAAAATGCACTGGGGCTATGAGACCTATCAGACATAGCTCATACCTCTGGGGTATTCTTGGCAGACACTTGTACAATAGCCCTGCCCAAGAATCTTAACTTCCCCACGTCACATCAAAAAGTGGTACATGGAACCCATCAAAATAAAATATCAAGCTGACAATATTGGTATAGGTACAGTCTTCCAAATTAAAATAAACACAGCCCAAAAAGAAAGACATCTAGTCCCTACAC
>NC_021162.2:33033796-33064214 GCF_000331145.2 Cicer arietinum | reverse complement strand
TACACGTCAACCTAATTTGATCATTATACAAAAAACTATACATCCTAGATGATCTTCACGCGCCCCGCAAGATTCTCCTAACACAACTCCAGTCAGGTGTGTCCAACTACCTTCCCATCTACAGGGTACTAACCGGTAGGATGGTTCTGGTTCTCATCTGAGGGCAAATCTCATATTTCCACAATAGTTGTAAAGGGTCACCAACCGAAATTAACAATTAACACATAACATTTAAGTTTTTAAATGCACAAAATAACCTTTCAACTTAGCATGCACCTTAATAGGGTTCCATATGCCAAACATGCATAAACAAGGTTGAAAAATGAAGTTTTCAACAAAACAACATTGTTGTATTCGAATACAGCATCTCTGTATTCGAATACAAGGTTGTTTCAGCATTCAGCAGTAAAAACAGCATGTCTGTTTTCGAATAGAACAGTCTGTATTCGACTACACAGTAAGTCAGTAGTGCAATCAATCCCAGTTACACACAATTTTAAAACATTCATACTTAGCAATTATAGCACAATCACCATGACGCTTAAGCTTTCGAAAAGGTTTTGCAATCAATCACAGTTACACACAATTTCAAAACATTCACACTTAGCAATTATAGCACAATCACCACGACAACTTGAGTTTCGAAAAGGTTTTGCAATCAATCACAGTTACACACAATTTCAAAACATTCACACTTAGTAATTATAACACAATCACCATGACAACTTGAGTTCAAACACTCAATCATAATATTGAAGCAAACACGACTCGCGTGCCAAGCACCCTAATGCAATGCGTATATGCCAAAATGCATAGACTTGGAATTCCAATCAAAACCCTCCTCGAAGGGCCGTAAATCATAATTGCACCGCCTATCACAAGCCGAAGTACTAAATTACCCAAAAAGTGGTACATGGACCCCATCATAATAAAATGTCAAACAGACAATATTAGTATAGGTACACTCTTCCAAATTAAAATAAACACAACCCAAAAAGAAAGACGTCCAGTCCTTATACATCAACCTAATCTGATCATTCTACCAAAAAACTACACATCTCGGATGATCTTCACGCACCCCGCAAGATCCTCCTGACACAGCTCCATTCAGGTGTGTCCAACTACCTTCCCATCTATAGGGTACTAACCGGGAGGATGGTTCTGGTTCTCATCTGACGGCAAAGCCCAAATTTCCACAATAGTTGTAAAGGGTCACCAACCGAAATTAACAATTAACACATAACATTTAAGTTTTTAAATGCACAAAATAACCTTTCAACTTAGCATGCACCTTAAAAGGGTTTTCATATGCCAAACATGCATAAACAAGGTCAAAAAATGAAGTTTTTAACAAAACAGCACTGTTGTATTCGAATACAGCATCTCTGTATTCGAAAACAAGGTTGTTTCAGCATTCAGCAGCAAAAACAGCATGTCTGTATTCGAATACAACAGTCTGTATTCGACTACACAGTAAGTCAGTAGCAAAACAGCATGTATGTATTCGAATACAACAGTCTGTATTCGAATACACATCAGACAGCAGCAGAAAAACAGAAAAATTCAGCTTTTAGCCACCTATCACGGGTCAGCACGATTTACCAAAAATGTAAATCGTAAATGTACCGCCTATCACAAGCCGAAGTACTATTTATCGAGGTGCCACCTATCACGGGTCAGCACGATTTACTAAAAACGTAAATCGTAAATGTACCGCCTATCACAGGCCGAAGTACTATTTACCGAGGTGCCACCTATCACGGGTCAGCATGATTTACCAAAAATGTAAATCGTAAATGTACATTCGAAATAGTTTTGCAATCAATCACACTTACACACAATTCCAAAACATCCACACTTGGCAATTGAAACACAATCACCATGACAACTTGAGTTCAAAGACTCGATCATAATCTTAAATCAAACACGACTTGCGTGCCAAGCACGCTAATGCAATGCGTATATGCCAAAATGCATGGACTCAGAATTCCAAACCAAAACCCTCCTCGAAGGGCCGTAAATCATAATTGTACCGCCTATCACAGGCCGAAGTACTATTTATCGAGGTGCCACCTATCACGGGTCAGCACGATTTACTAAAAACGTAAGTCGTAAATGTACCGCCTATCACAGGCCGAAGTACTATTTATCGAGGTGCCACCTATCACGGGTCAGCACGATTTACTAAAAACGTAAGTCGTAAATGTACCGCCTATCACAGGCCGAAGTACTATTTATCGAGGTGCCATCTATCACGGGTCAACACGATTTACCAAAAATGTAAATCGTAAATGTACCGCCTATCACAGGCTGAAGTACTATTTACCGAGGTGCCACCTATCACGGGTCAGCATGATTTACTAAAAACGTAAGTCATAAATGTACCGCCTATCACAGGCCGAAGTACTATTTACCGAGGTGCCACCTATCACGGGTCAGCACGATTTACCAAAAATGTAAATCGTAAATGTACCGCCTATCACAGGCCGAAGTACTATTTATCGAAGTACTATTTATGATGTGGTTGGATAAATTTTGCTGCTGAACAAAATTTTATAAATCTTTATGTTTATGTAGTTAGCTCCTTAAGTCTTGAAAAGGAATCAAGACCATGGACACTTGAGTTACCGGTGGGGAGAACTCTAAAATATTAATGTTGTTGTGGTGAATAAAGAAAAAAATGATTTTCTTAGTTTATGCTATCCAAAGATAGTTGTTATGGTTGATGATAAAGAATGTATACATGTTGTTAGTAAATCTTTGAACTTGTGTTTAAAAGAAATTAGGGAATTGTGGTTCAAGCTTTATATGTATAATTTTAATCTTTAGAAAGGTTTTCAAGATTTTAATTAAAATTTCAAGTTTATTAAGTAAAGGTTCAAGTCTTAAGTTAGAATTTTGATTTTTTTTTTTTTAAAGATCTCAGGTTTCATAAGTTAAAGGCTTACTTGCAGTTTTGGTCCCTCTATTTTAGCTGAATCGCGAACGTAGTCCCCTCATTTTGTTTCTCCCTAGTTTTGGTCCCCAAATAGAATTTTGGTCCAAAACTTGATGAAATTTCATTTTTTTTAAAGCCGTACTACACCATTTATGATCATAGATTTCAGGTACAATTGTTGCAAATGAGATGTTGAGACATGGTGTGACTTAAATAAATGCAAAAATAATGAAATTTCATCAAGTTTTGGATCAAAATTCTGTTTGAGGGACCAAAACTGGAGAGAAATAAAATGGGGGGACTACTTTTGTGATTCAGCTAAAATAGGGGGACCAAAACTGCAATTAAGTCTAAATTAAAAATACAATATATATATATATATATATTGGAAGGAATGAAACTATTTCAAAGAGTTAGAACTTTGAAACCTGAAAAATAATTATTGATATTTTTTGTTATGTTGCCATGAGGTAAATACTTTGATTGATCATCTAGTCTTTAAAAATGTAGTAGATCAAATTTGTAGTTATGTGAATAAAACTTAGAAAAATAATTTAAGACGCATCGAAATGATTGTTAGTGAATTCTCAGAAAAGTTTGAAGGATGTTGATTTTAAAAAATGTGTTTTTATATGATGAAAGTGTGTATTGTGAATAATAATAATAATATTAGTTCTTACTCGTTTTAAAATCTTTTAGAAAAATATATTCTAAGGGAATTAGGAGTGGAAAAGGGTTTGTAAGGTAGTTAAAGTTTGAGAGATTAATTTGACTAAGTCAAACACTATTTGATTAAAGGTGTTGGCATGAACGAGATTTTCGTTGTGTTTAACTGTGGTAGCGATAATTGTTAAGAAAGTTATAATTAAGGTAAGGGCTCCTTCCAAATTTTTAGTTTGCACATAGGGACCTTATATGTTATGTGATGATTGATATTGAGGTGATTATGCATTCATGATTGATAATGTGTATTGCTACATGTTATGAATTTTATTAATGAGAATATGTCTTGAGTATGCTCTGGGATAAAGTATTAAAAATTATTAGTGTTTAATGAGTATTAAAAGGAGAGTCTTTTAATTGTTGCATTTAAATAATAATTGTTGAGAAATAGTCAGAGTATGCTCATGCATTTCAAAGTTAGTGGTGACCATGATGGGCCAAGGTGTTAGTGGTGACCGCGATGGGTCACAGGGTGGTTCCATGAGTTGATTGATCAATCTTATCCTTATGGGAATTTTGAGTCTTGTGGGTATGTGTTATATTGCACTCTAGTAAATCGTGTTGATTTATGATATATGGCACCTTAGTAATTAGTACAGGTACGTGAGAGGCAATACATTTATTATTTACGTCCTTCGATGAGGGTTTAGAAATTCTGAAATCATGTGCACTGGCATATAAGCATTGCATTAGGGTGCTTAGCACACGAGTCATGTTTGTTATGATATGATATATCTATCTACATGCCATGTTATCATGACATAATTTTTAAATGTTAACTGTTAATTTCGGTTGATGACCTTTTATATTATTGTGGAAATTGGGCTTTGTCCTCAGATGATACCCAAATTTATTCTACTGGCATTTACCATGACGAAGGAAACCTCGTTAGACTTTCCTGATCGGCACTCGCCGACTGCTTAGGCATACGATCCCATCTCAAGCAGTGATACATATACAGGGAGAGTAATGATGACTAGTAAAAGAGCTAAGGCAGTATTTCACGTGGGGCTCACACATGAGAGGATCGACTATCGTGTACCCTCATGATTGGTACTTGGGGAGAATGGAGCTTGGGCAGATGCATAGGATGCTTTATTTAGAGGTGAGACGGAAGCCACAGTAGGTGTGGTGACTCCCACTATAGGAGCAGGGGATACGATGCTTGGACAGAGGACTAGCGAGAAGGGTAAGAGGTCGATGCCGGTTGTAAAGGATATTGCAAGACTGTCTAGGCGGGTTGGGGATCAGGGTTTCTTTGATGGATCACCACTATCTTGGTTGGTGCCACCCAAGGTCGAGTCATAGCTTCCTTTTCTACTGAACAATCCTTTATTGACTGTTGAGAGCTACAATCAGTTGCTGAAATCTATCCAGCTTCTGCTATTGACATGGAAATTGTGATTTGTCTCTTAATTGACAAAGAGATTAAGTTGTCATCTAGAAATGTGAAGTTTATATTTGTGCTTTCTCTCCCAGGATTGGTAGTTCCTTTTAGGTATCTAAGGATTCTCTTAACAACAGTTAAATGTGATTCCCTATGGCCAGCTTGAAATCTTGCACATACACATACGCTAAATACGATGTCAGGTCTAGAAGCAGTAAGGTAAAGTAGGGATCCTATCATTGCTCTATAGGTTTGTTGGTCAACTTTTTTGCTTGGATCATCTTTTTCAAGGGAACAAGTAGGGTGCATTAGTGTAGATGTTTACAATCACTCATCTTAAACTTCTTGAGAATATCTTTTGTATATTTAGTTTGATGAATGTATATAACTTATTGACTTAGCTGAATTTGTAACTCTAAGAAGAACTTAAGTTCTCTCATCATACTCATTTGAAATTCAAGTTATATCAATTTAGAAAATTCTTGGCAAAGAGTCATTAATAGATCCAAAAATAATGTGATGAACATAAATTTGAATAATAGGAATGTCATCTCCTATTGATTTTCTAAAGAGTGTATTATCTATCTATCCTTTTTCAAAATTATTTTTAAGAAAGAAGTTACTAAGTTTATCATACCATATCGTAGGTGTTGTTTTAGATAATAAGTAGATTCCCTAAGTTTAAAAACATGATTTGGAAATTCAGCACTTTCAAAACCTGGAGGTTGTTTAACATAGATTTCTTCACTTATATAACTATTTAGAAAAGAATATTTAACATCCATTTAAAATAATGTAATGTTATATGAATAGCTTCTAACCTAGTCACTAGAGCAAATGTCTTAGTGTAATCAATGTCTTCTTGTTGACTTTAGCCTTGTGCGAAAAGTCTTGCCTTGTTTTTGACCACTTTATCTTTTTCGTTTAACTTATTTAGGAAAACCCACTTGGTTCCAATAATTTTTTTCTTTGATCTAGGTACTAGATCCCAAACATCATTCATGTTAAATTTATTTAACTCTTCTTGCATTGCAATAATTTGTCTACCATATGTCAATGCTTTATCAAAAGTGGTAGGCTTAATTGATGACATTGAGCCAAAAAAAAGTAGTATATTTTAATGATGATCTGATCTTCAAATAATCACTTGAACTTACAATGAGATAAGATGTCTTGTAGTTCTCATCCATATCTTCCTTTTGACTTATCTTGATTGATTCTAACTTGATCAGATTCATCCTCTGAAGATTTGTCATCTTCTGGCTTATCTGCATCTACTTCCTCTAGTTACAGCAAACCTGCAGTATCCTCAACTTGCTTTGACTTTTTAAGATCAATGTATTTGTCATATAACATAATATAAATAAGATAATTGAAGAATGAAATCAACACAACCAAAACATCAGTTTTGTTTCTGGTGGTTTCTGCTTGTTTCTAAAAGCCAAACTTCTACTGAAGTGTTTAGATTATGTGGATCTCCTTGTTCCTCTAAATTTTTGAGAACTTGCAAAATAATTATCTAGCTTGGATTTTTAAGACCAAGCTTCTTGTTATCATAGTAAATATAACATCAGACAATGATTAAATTTAAAGAAAGATATAATCTATATGTCAACAGTTTTAGTTTCACTCTGAAAACCCTCTTATTTCTTCTTTTCTGATTTTCAGGTTCTGATTAGAAGGTCTGGATGAAGGGATTTGAATTCCCGTCTAGGTTCGTAGTCTTGATGAATTTTATTGGAGTGTTCAAATAACTCTTTTAATTATGATTGTTAATCTAACACTTCTGTTTGTGCTGATGTATCAAGTTCCTCTAATAATTTATGAATTGATGGTAATTCTAATTATTCTGGTAGTTCCAATTATGTTGGTATGTGTAATTTCTCTACCAGTTTTGATTGCGTTGATACTTCATATTTTTCTAATATTTATGGTTCATCATATGGTTCTAGTTGTGATAGGTATTGTTTTGACCAATCCTTCTTCCACCAAAGTAAGTTGGCTTTGGTTTGTTAAGTCTTGGAACATAGACCTTTTTCCCTTCATATATTTCAAGTATCCATTGAACAGGAACCATGGTTGGTGTTTCAATTTGGTTGCATAGAACATCTTTCAACATAAACAAATCTGGTTGGGTCCTAGTTTGTTAGTTCTTAAAGGTTTCTTGTCTTTCCATGTGGTTAGCATAGGACAAGATATTTTAGTGTGACATTTCTTATAGCAAATAATACATAAATCATAAGGGGGAACAAACATAGGTTCAGTTACTTTTTCTTGAAATCTTATTCCTACTAACACCATAAACCATAGATGCATAATTTTTGTTGTCTCCTTGTTGGTGCACTTGTCAAACTCCTTGAAGGTGGTTGCATTTATCATGAATGTTCTGATCAACATTCATCTTCTTCTTATCAACATTCATCTTCTTTCTTGGAATTTCAATACCATCAGTATTTATCTGAGAAATATAACCATCTTCCACCAAGTCCCAAAGTTCAGAATCTTTTCAAATATAGAAACTTCTCAACCTGTCCTTCCAATACTCAAAACGTTCTCCATCAAACATAGGTGGTTTGTTGATGTTTTCTACAGTAGCTTCTTCACTAAATTCAGACATGTTGAACATTTGAATCTTTTTTCAAACACTGTAAAGTACTCAGCCTTGATATCGAGCTTTGATGCCAATTGAAGGTGAAAACATGAGAAGGGGGTTGAATTGTGTTTGAAAAAGTTGATAAGTTTTTGCTAATTTGATGAGGACTAGTTGGTTTTTATGAATTACTTGGATAAGAAGCAATCAGATTTAGAGGTAGCAAACAATAAAAGCATAAATAATTTAACACATGGATTTATTCTGGTTCACATATAACTTGACTACATCCAGTCCCCTCATTCAAAAGGTTTTAATCTACTAATTCAATTACCTTGAATTACAAAGCACCTAACCCTCCAAGCTAGTCTTCCCAAACAGACTGACAACCACAGACTTTTGATAAACTAACAACCTTGACCCTACAAGCCAAGTCTTTTCCTAACAACCTGACAACCCCAGATTGAAGAAGGAACTAAAACACTATCGAGTTGGATACAAAAGATTGGAACTTTAAGTATTTGCTTCTAAGAAAGCTGATAATAATAATAATAATAACACTCACACTCTAAGAAAAGAACACTCAAAATATTTCTAACTAGAACAAGTGTTTCTCTGTTTGAACTATAAGATTACTCTTTTATGCTTTTTGATACTTTTCTTCTTCAACCTTGAGTATCTATTTATAGTTAAAATTTGGGCTTCAATTTAGTCCTTGTTTAACTCTAAATTATGTCTTCTTCAGATTGAGTTTTTAAATTCTTCAAATTGATTATGTTCCTATATTCAGTAGATTGATTTTGTAAATTCTTCATATTGATTATGTTCATATTTTGTTGTAGATAAATCTTGATCAAATATTAATTAAATATTCTTCAAATCTTTATAAAATCTTCTTCAAATCTTGATAAAATCTTCTACAAATCTTGTTCAAATCTTTTCAAATCCTGATCAAATCTTCTTTAAATCTTAATTAAATATTCTTTAAATCTTGATCAAATCTTGACCATATCTTATTTTCAACTTGATCAAAGATTTTCTTCAATTGTAAATTTGAATCAAATCTTATTTTAGATTTTATTCAAAAACATGAATCTTATTTCATACTCTTTGAAGTCAAATATATTGTTCTCATAAAATACTTTTGTTAACATCAAAAATCTAAATGTAAAAACCAACTTGGTTCCAACAAGAGCTTCGTCTCATAGTTGAGCACATGTTAAGTAAATGTATGTGTTCTAATGACTAACTCTGGTGACAAAGTTAGAGGTGGAAACATTAACAAGCCTCCTCTATTTGATGGAGGGAGATTTGAGTACTAGAAAGAAAGGCTCAAAAGTTTTTACATCTCTCATGATCCTGAACTCTCAGACATAGTCGAAGATGGCTATGAGGCCCCAAAAAACGCTTATTCTATTGAAATATCTAGAAAGGATCTCACATTGATCAAAAGAAATAATACAAGATGCATCATAAAGCCAAAACTTTAATGATGAATGTTTTCACCTTCAAAGAGTTCGAAAAATGGAGCAACAAATTAACAACAAAAAGTTTGTGTGTTTGAAGACAATCTAAAATAAGATTTGATTTAAATTTATAATTGAAGAAAATATTTGACCAAGTTAAAAAGAAGATATGGTAAATATTTGAAGATATGGTCAAGATTTGAAGAAGATATGATCAACATCTTATTAATAATAAGATATGAATTATTTAAATGAAGATTTGATCAAGATTCATCACAAGAAAATATAAATTATTTACAAGAAGATCTGATCGTGACTTCTCACAAGAAGATATCAATTATTTACAAAAGATTTGATCAAGATTTATAACATGAAGATATGAATTATTTACAAAAAGATTTGATCACGATTTATCACAAGAAGATATGAATTATTTACAAGACGATATGATCAAGAATTGTTTACAAGAAGAAACACTGACAAGAAGCTGCATTTATTATTTGCAAAGATATGATTCAAATTTGGAGAAATGACAAAATACTGAATTTAACTTAGACATATTCCTACTTGTGAAAGTTCAAGAACCGGTCCAATACTATGTTCTCGCCCAAATCAAAGCAAGAAATAGGAAGGAAGTTTCATTTGAAGAATTTGCAAAAGCAATCATAACAAAAATATTAACAATATCAATTTGAAGAATTTACAAACTCAATCTTAACAAAGTCAATCTGAAGAATTTACAAACTCAATCTGAACAAAATACGAACATAATCAATCTAAAAGAATTGCTCATATTGGCTAAATAACATATTATCAAAAAGCAATTTGTTCAAAATTATTTTTTAATAACATCATTGTTGACCAACTAGGAATGAAGATACAATTCAAAATTAAACAATGACTAAATTAAAGCCTTAATTTTATCTATAAATAGGTACTCAAGGCTAAAGAAGAAGATCATCGAAAAATCATAAAAGAGTAGAAGAACTCAAGCTCAAAATTCCAAATTTATCTTAGAGTTCAAATAGAGAAACACTTGTTTGAATGAAAAATATTTTCTAAGTGTTTTTCTTAGAGTGTGATAGTCATTGTTATAATCAGCTTGATAGAAGCAACTACTCAAGTTCCAAACATTTCTATTCAAACTCGATAGTGGTGTTAGTGTGTCTTCAACACTCTTAGGTAAGGGGCATGCGATGGCTTTTGGTGACATGCTTTGCGGTGTGGGCTGATTGGAAAAGGCAAAATTGATGGAGTGGTCATTTGTCGGAAATAGTGACAAAGTCAATAGGGAACTGAACAGAAACGAGTGAAATAAGTGTGGTTTGAAAAAGTAAATGATCACATCGAAAAAGAGAAACTATGATTATATTTCCTAAATGTTGAGAACTCGAAAGCGGAATAATGGCAAGATTGTTCAAGGAGGATTGAAATAGGCTCTAGATAGCATGTTGAAGTTATAGGGTTTTAGAAAAAAAAGGAGAAAATAATACTGATTTGAATTTTATTGATAATAGATTTATACTAACTTGATTAAAAAAGATTTAATATTAATCTCTATTTATAGAGGAACGTATAGTCAATTCTAAATCAAGAACTAATCATAATAATAATGAGAGATATTCAAAGATATCTCTATTATTATAAATTGATCCAATGAAATAACTAAAGATACTATAATAGATATTATAAAATATTTTTTAATATTACAAATATAATCAAACATATTTTGTTGGAAGTCCATTTCTAGTGGTTCTTAATACACCATTAGTATCGTGGTCTTTCAATTTTTCTGGAATCATTTTAAGTGATTTTTTTAGGGAAGAAAATAGATAAACTTAAAAAGGTCTAAAGGCTAAAAAGCCCAACTAACAACACTTTAAAATCTAAATTAATAATTTATTTCAATCTAATTTCACACTATCATTCAGCTGCACTTTTAGTTCTTTATACATGGGAATGGCATGATTTTAGTTCTTCCTTTTCGATTGCATGAATTAAGAATTCAACGTTTATCCCATTTACATCAAATTTCTCCTCATTTTCTCCAAATTTTAAGCCTACATGACTCCTGAAGTCTCATCTAGCAAGCGGTCAGTAATGCACGGCTTTTATGACAAAAAATATATTAAATCATAGAACAAATCTAGGATAAAATTTGATGAAGGGAAAAATTTTGGGTACAAATTTGAATACGTATATTCTCTTTTCAGCTAATTTTATATGATGCGCGGCAAGAGATATAAAAGTCTTGCACACCTGGCAAGTTTTTTAAACCATTGAATCGATAATAAACCTCCCATCGCAAATACTACACAGCAACACCATTCGCATGTCCGTCGTTTATTTTCAAAATCTCAATGGCAAATATGAATCCAATTGTCTTGCTCTTGTAAAAAAACTTGAATCAAGTTAAAATATCTGCTTGAATTCTGTTTAACTTGGCATAAAGCCCATCCTTGACCAGAAGCTCATCATGGTTACCCATCTGCAAAACAAAAACACCTTTATGCATTTGTCTTTAATCTTAAACTGTCTATAAGAATCGAATGGGTAATGCCAAATTCTTGCATAGCACCAGGGCATTAACCACGCCTTAAAAGCTTATATAGACTAAAATATAATTTTGATTTTTTATCTTTTATCTAATATTTTTTAGTCCTTTATCTTTTTTAAGATTTATTTTGGTCTTCTATATTTTTAAAGTGTATAAATATTAGTCTTTTACTCAATACATTAAATATAAAATGGAAAAAAATTGAATCCTTGACAATGATTGTTCGAGATGATATAATTACTGCCTCGATTGGCATCTGAAATCTCAAAAAATATCTTTAAATTGTTATTTTCTTCGACGAAACTTTACAATGAAAATATCAATTTAAACACAACTATCAACGATATAGACAATTTGCGAATTTTAGATGTCAATTGAGATAATAATTATGTCACATTGGACAACTATTACTAGGTCAGAATTATTTCTATTTCATATTTTAGTAAAAAGAGAGTGAACAAAAAATATATTTTAGCCAAATATATAATCTATTTCTTAACTTATAGATGTAAACAAAAACTTGCAACCATCATATAATTGCACAACTAATTTACATGTATTTTTTTTGTGATGCAACTGTTACATGTCTAAAACATAAAGTATTATCCCCTTTTTTATTATAAAATCAATGCGGTGCAAAGGCATCATTAGAAAAGAAGGCATCCTAACTACGGTTGGAACCCCAGCTCTTCACAATCATATGTAGCACCTCGAGGCAATATATTATTAAAAATTAAGTAAAGAAGAAAAAATTTGGAGCAACTAGGCCAATACTCAATAAAGTAGAAAATAGAAGCAACTGCCTCGTCAAAAAATTTATAAAAAAATCCAATGAGATAAAATCTGAAGAAAGATTACTCCTATTGAATATAAAGAGTATTGAGAGACATACTGTGAATAACCCGTGTGTTTCAACTACACAGCGGAATTTCTTTATATAGACAAAGGGTATTAAACAACCCTAATTTACAGTAATACTAACGGGGCAAAATACTTACAGTGTATTTAACACTCCCCCTCAAGCTGGAGCATATAAATCAAATGCACCTAGCTTGTTACATATATAACTAATTCTAGGACCTCGCAATGACTTTGTAAACACATCTGCTAACTGATCATTGGATTTGACAAAGCTGGTGATGATGTCACCTGATTCAATCTTTTCTCTAACAAAATGGCAGTCAATCTCAATATGCTTGGTCCTCTCATGAAAAACCGGATTCGAGGCAATGTGCAATGCAGCTTGATTATCACATATTAATGTCATTGTGCTGGTCTCTTCAAATTGAAGTTCTTTCAGTAACTGTTTCAGCCAGATGAGTTCACATGTTACTAGTGCCATGGCCCTGTATTCTGCCTCAGCGCTGGATCTTGCTACAACATTTTGTTTCTTACTCTTCCAAGATATTAAATTTCCTCCTATGAGTACACAATACCCGGAAGTTGATCGTCTATCTATGGGTGAGCCTGCCCAATCAGCATCTGAGTAGCCAATTATTTGAGTATGTCCTCTATCTTCATAAATGAGACCTTTTCCAGGTGCACTTTTGATGTATTTAAGAATCCGGATTACAGCATCCATATGTTCTTGGCAAGGAGAATTTAAGAACTGACTTACCACATTGACAGCAAAGGAAATGTCAGGACGAGTGACTGTGAGATAGTTTAATTTTCCAACCAATCTCCTATATCTTCCTGAATCTGATAGAGGCTCCCCCTGATTGGGTAGGAGTTTGACATTTGGATCCATAGGAGTATCAACTGACTTGGCATTAAATAGGTCTGTTTCTTCAAGAATGTTCATAGCATATTTTCTTTGTGAAATTACAATGCCATCTTTGGATTGGGCTACTTCAATACCCAAAAAATAACGGAGTTTACTAAGATCTTTAGTCTGAAATTTATTTGAGAGATGTTGTTTTAAGTGGAGTATTCCTTGCTGATCACTACCAGTTATAACAATGCCGTCCACGTAAACAATAAGATAGATGCACCCTTGGGCTGAGTGGTGATAAAATACAGAGTGATCCGCTTCACTACGGATCATACCAAACTCTTGTACTACCGAGCTGAATCTGCCAAACCAAGCTCTAGGAGACTGTTTAAGACCATAAAGGGACATGTGTAGCTGCCAAACCATGTTGGAAGATTCCCCCTGAGCAACAAACCCTGGTGGTTGCTCCATATAAACTTCCTCTTCAAGATCATCGTGCAAAAAGGCATTTTTAATGTCAAGCTGATGGAGAGTTCAATGTCGAATTGCTGCAATGGAGAAAAACAGTCTGACAGATGCCATTTTGGCAACAGGTGAGAACGTGTCGCTGTAATCCAACCCAAAAATCTGAGTATACCCCTGGGCTACCAAACGAGCCTTAAATCGATCAATCTTACCATAAGGACCAACCTTCACTGTATAAAGCCAACGGCACCCGACTAACGACTTCCCACGAGGTAAAGGAACCAATTCCCAAGTGCCACTGCTTTGTAGGGCACACATCTCATCAAGCATTGCTTGCCTCCATTCAGGGTGGGATAATGCTTCACCTGTAGTTTTAGGAATAGAAATAGAAGACAAGGTGGACAAGCAAGTGTAATTAATGTAAAGGAGAAAGACGATGACAACACAAATCAATATAATGCGGAAATGGATTACGGGTGGTGCGAATATCCTTACGAAGAGCAATGGGAAGGTCAGCCTCAGGTGGCAAGGCCGGATCCGGAGGTGGCGTCGGAGGAGAGTCTGTAATGGGAGCAAGAACAGGCACAACAGAGGGTAAGCGACGACGCTGATAAATTGTTGACAAAACACGTGGACCCAAAGACACGAGGTGGTAGTGGGTGAAGAGGAGTATGGGGAAAGAGGACCGAATGGAGGATATTGCCATCAAGGACAGAAGATGGCATGTATTAAACAACCCTAATTTACAGTAATACTAACGAGCCAGAATACTTACAACCCATCTACTATAATATAATATAACGAGCAAAGGCTACCCTGTTTTGCTGAGGTGTATGAGGACATGATGTTTGGTGTAAAATACCGTTGGAAGCCATAAAATTTTGAAATTGATGAGATAAATATTCTCGAGCATTATCACTTCTTAAAGTACGAATGGAAATTCCAAATTGGGTTTTTATTTCTTGATAAAATTGTTCAAAGATGGAAAACAATTCAGTTCTATTTTTCATTAAAAATAACAACGTACAACGAGAATAATCATCAATAAAAGTAACAAAATACTTAGACTCTAAAGTAGACACAGTACGAGAGGGACCCCAAACATCAGACTGAACCAAAGCAAAGGGAAGGATACTCTTTTATTGACTCGATCGGGAAAATTACTACGGGTGTGTTTCCCTAACTGACACGACTCACAATGTAAATTAGACAACTTAGACAAACTAGGCACCAGTTTTTGTAGTTTGGAAAGGCTTGGGTGTCCTAGCTGAGCATGGATAGTATGAGCCCTCTGTGGCAGAGCACGTCTTGGAAGATGTAGAAAGGTAATAAAGGCCTTGTGACTCACATCCGAAGCCAATTGTCCGTCACGAATTTCGGTCCCGCAAGGTAACATTATCATTAGTGAAAGTAATAATACAATTATGAGACCGAGTCAATCGACTAATTGAAAGTAAATTAAAGGGGCATCCAGGTACATAGAGAACAGATGCAACTGAGATGGAAGGGAGGATGTGGACAGTGCCAACTCCTTAAGACCGGGTTTGAGTACCATTGGCAGAAGTTATAGTAGGTAAAAAACCAGATGTAGAGAGTGAAGAAAAAAGACCTTTATTACCAGTAACATGATCAGACGCACCATAATCAAGAACCCAAGGGCCGAGAGAAGATGATTGAGAGAGGTAAACGGATGAGTTAACAGTGTGTGCAACCGAAGTAGGAGAACTAGAGTTCGGATGACTCTGAACCCATCGGAGAAAATCTTCATAGTTTGCTGGGGAGCCTTGTGGAGATGGTGTAGTCTGAATAGTTGCAGAAGGATCAAGCTGAGTCGCATTTATCGAAGGCGAAGGCTTACCATGCAACTTCCAACAACGATCAATAGTGTGGCCAACCCGATGACAATGCTCACACTTGGGACGAGGCTTAGAGTTGGATGGTCCTCCACGAGAACGATGTTGATTATGTCCCTGAGATGCAAGGGCAGCAGTGTCATCCGGAATTGAAGTAATAGACTGTTCAACTGGATGTTTTGCTGGTACTCGAAGTAGGATCGCTGAGGTAGTAGACATATCCGGAACAATAACGGATCCCAAAATTTGATCACGAGTTGCAGAGTACTCCTATGGTAGGCCATAGAGTGCAAGAAGCATGAAGAAGGTGTTGCGTTGATCCAACTCCTTCTTCTGTTCAGTTGGATTACTAGCAGCAGGAGGGAGAAGCTCATTAAAGTCATGAAGTGCACTATGAACGGTGCCAAGATATGCAGAAATAGAGTCATCGAGTGACTTTGGAGTAATGATATTCAACAAGCGGTGACACACTCCATAGAGACGTTGTGTGTCGTTACTATAGAGTGTCTTTGCTTGACTCCAAACCGATTCACACGTGAGATGCGGACAGAAGATTGGTTTAAGATCTGGATGAAGTGTAGACTTGATGACACTACACAACTGAGCATCAATGTGACTCCATTTGGATGTTTCAGTCACAGTCACCTTATCAGGGTTTTGGGTGAAATGATCCTCGTAACCTTGACTACGTAGCCATAGTTTGATGTCGGCAGCCCAACTATCATAATTTGATCCATTCAACAGAGAGAGGAGAGGTGATGTAGTTGGTGAAGATGCTCTTTCTTTCAGACTGGGACGCCATGGTCAGTACAGATTGTCAGAAAACGCGTCGGAACCGGGAAAACAGGGGCTGTTTGAACTGGAACTCGTATATCTGTAACTCGAAACTAAAAACTGAGGGCAGATATGGAAGCAGGGGGCCGAGGCAAGTGCGGTGGAAGAAGTGGCACCGTGAACGGCTGCCGGACGCGCCGTCACGTGCGGCGGCAGTGGGCGGCGCGTGGGGGACACCCATCAACCTTGTAATATGAATACTTATATTTTTAAAGATAGGTGAAAGTAATGAAATCTATAATGAAAGTAATAGTAAATTATTAATTTATTTAGTTTTTAGAATTGGGGTGATACATAAATCATTCTCAATTGTATATTTTATTATAGATTACAAATTATAGATATGAGACAAATATTCCAAACTTGATATCTAAAAACTAAATAAATTAATAATTTACTATTACTTTCATTATAGATTTCATTACTTTCACTTATCTTTAAAAATATAAGTATTCATATTACAAGGTTGATGGATCAGTTGAGAGGTATAAGGTCAGACTAGTTGGCAAAGGATTTACACAAACTTATGGTATTGATTACCTAGAAACTATTGCTACTGTTGCAAAACTTAACACCATTAGAGTTCTTTTATCTTTGGCTGTTAATTTGGATTGGTCATTACAGCAGCTAGCCGTAAAAAATGTGTTTTTAAATGGAGATTTAGAGGAGGAAGTCTATATGGATTCACCCATAGGGTTTGAATTTAAATTCAACCAAAAGGTCTGCAAGCTTCAGAAGTCTCTCAATGGCTTTCGACAGTCACCTCGAGTATGGTTTGAAAGATTCGCCCAATTTGTTAAAAAGCAAGCAGGGATATTCTCATAGTCAAAGCGATCACACCATGTTTATGAAACATTCTTCTAAAGGAAAAATGGCTATATTGACTGTTTATGTAGATGATATTGTTATCATTGGGGATGATTCTAGTAAAATAAAAAGTTTGAAGGCATCTCTTGCTACTGAGTTTGAAATTAAAAGATTTTGGGTCTTTAAAATATTTTTTGGGAATGAAAATTGCAAGATCAAAGAAAGGGATTATTGTATCACAACAGAAAAATATTTTAGATCTTCTAAAAGAAACCAGGATGATGGATTGTAGGCCAACTGATACTCCAATAGATCCTAATCAGAAAATTGGTAGTAATGGCAATGGTGATCCAATGGATACATCTCGGTATCAAAGTTTAGTTGAAAGACTAATTTATCTATCTCATACTCGTCTAGGCATAGCCTTTGTTGTTAACTTAGTGAGTCAGTTTATGCACTCACCTCATAAAGAACATTTAGAGGTTGTTTATTGTATTCTAAGGTATCTCAAAAGTTCCCCAGGAAGGGGACTCTTCTTCCAAAAAATTGATTAACATGGCATTGAGGTATTTACTGACGCAGATTGGGCAAGGTCTATCAAGGATAGAAAGTCAACATCTGGTTACTGCATATTTGTTTGGAGAAACTTAGTTACTTAGAGGAGCAAGAAACAAAATGTAGTAGCTAGAAGCCCTGCAGAGGCAAAATATATGGCAATGGCCCAAGGTGTTTCTTAAATCCTATGGCTTCAAAGAATCTTAGAAGAGCTAAAACTTTCTATAACTCTTCTAATGAAGTTGTATTGCAACAACAAGGCTGCAATTAGTATTTCTCAAACTCCTGTTCAATATGATCGAACCAAAACTTGTTGAAATTGATAGACATTTTATAAAAGAGAAAGTAGATAAAGGTCTTATTTGCATGTCTTTTGTCCCTACTTCACAACAAGTTGTTGATATCCTTACCAAAGGTTTGTTCAGACCCAGTTTTGAATTTCTTGTAAACAAGTTGGGCATGCTAGACATATATGCACCAACTTGAGGGGGGTGTTGACAGATAGCAATCAGATCAAATATGATTGTGTTTATTAGTTGATTTTCTATTTAAGTTTATTTGTATTTTGGGAAACAATCAAATAACTCTGATTTGATTTGATTTTCCTTTATTCTCTGCATTCATTAGTGTTGAGACATGCAATACAATTTTATTTCCTTAATTAAGAGATTCTCCCTGTACAATTTTGATTATAAATAATATCATGATAAGAATTAACCTCTCAAGTCATTAAGCACCAAAACCTAATTCTCAAGTTGGTACGAAAGCTCAAGATCAATGGGCCTCTCAAAAGTCTCAAAAACCATAGCTTCACAAAAGTCTAAAAAACCCTAGCCGTTAGTCACATACGTAGTTGTCCTGTTAACTGTCTAACATACACGGCCCGACGGGTCACACCACCCCCACCATCAGACTCGCCTTAATCAGATCGGCCAGTTAACGGAGAACCGCCGACATTTGCCTTCTCACGTGCTGCCACGCGCGTTATTTGCAATTGTAAGCTCTGTCGGCGCGTGAAAGCCATGCGCCACCATCCAAACCTCCAACGAAGTCCCCTTCGGCCCTATTCCACTCGTTTGTTGTCGTCCTTCCTGTTTTGGCCAAGTTTGGTCAATGGGTCCCACTATTTCTGGTGCTTTCTCTACTGCTTCTTGTTGCCTTCTTGCTGCTTGTACGGCTTCTAGTATGTTGAAGATGAGTTCAAGTTTAGATCTTTCGCAAAAGGAGAACAACAAATTTGAATCCTCTATTAAGAGCCTTGTAACATATGTTTTCTCTGGCAATCCCTCTATAACGACTAAGAAACTAAATGGTCAAAATTATTTAAATTGGCCAACTGCTGTCAAGATGTGGTTTCTTGGACAAAAGCTATCAAATCACCTCACTAAGAAGTCCTCAAAAATTAATAAAAATTTGTGTGAAGATTAGGAGCAAGCTGATTGTCAATTAGTCTCTCTTCTGTGGCAAACAATTGAGCCCTCCTTGCTGGTCCATTATCGCTCGTACACCACTTGCTATGATATTTGGGAGAAAGCTAAGAATCTTTATTCAAACTATATCCAACGTCTCTATAATGTTATTCATAATTTAGCTACCCTTCAGATGACAGAAGATAACATCATGGCTTATGCTAATAAATCCCAGTCAGCGGTAAACGAGTTCAAACAAAATGATTGAGAAATTGGATAATGTTTGCGTGATCTATGTCCTTCATGGCCTCCATCAAAAGTATGAGTCGGTTCGAAGCCACATTCTCACTACATCCGATATCCCCTCAACAGAGGATCTCATCAGATGCATCTTACGAATTCCTAGTCAGGAAGGATCAGGGGGAAGTGGACCTCAAACTGGCACAAAGTCTTCTGCTTTCGTTTCAAATTTTGCAGGTCATAAAGGACGAGGTCATGGTCATGGGGGTGGCCGAGGAGGCTGTGGTGAAGGTCGTCCTCAGTGCACTTACTATAAGCGTCTCGGTCATACCGAAGACAATTGCTATTCCATTATTGGCTTTCCGGAAAAAAACAATAAATGTGACGCAGTCTAATGATAATAGAAAAGACTCTGAAGATATTTGATTAATAGAATGTCATCTTCTACTATCCTAGACAAAGTTTCCCATTCCATATTGCTCCCCGATGAACCATTGTTTCGTATCCTTCCTCGAGTTTTTGGATCCACTTGTTTTGTTCATGATCTTACTCCAAGACTTGATAAGTTGAATGCTCGTGCAATTAAGTGTGTTTTCCTCGACTATTCAAGGTTTCAGAAAGGATATCGATGTTATAGTCCCTCCACACATCGCTTCTACATGTCTGCTGATGTCACGTTCTTTGAGGATGCACCTTTCTTCCCATCCCCCAATGAATCTGAGCCAATCTCTAAGGTATTACCTATTCCTTACCTTGTTTCGCTAACCCCTTCCATGCCTATAATTGACCAACTAGATCCATCTAGGCCTCCTCTCTTGCAAACTTATCAGCGATGTGCATGTCTCCCTCCTACCAATCCGCTTACTACACAAGATTTAAGTGATTCATCTCCTATTTCGGTCCCTTCTTCTACTTCAGATCTGCCTACCTTGTCTGGCGACCTCCCTATTGCACTACGTAAAGGTACACGTTCCATCAGTAATCCCTATCCCATTTATAATTTTCTTAGTTATCACTATTTATCACCTTCACATTATACCTTTTCCTTTGTTATCTCTTCCATTACTATTCCTAAGTCTCTGCATGAAGCTCTTTCTCATTTAGGTTGGCGGCATGTTATGATTGATGAGATGACAACCTTAAAATCTAACCAAACATGGACTCTTGTGCCACCTCCTCCTGGTAAATCTATTGTTGGATGTCGTTGGGTATACACAATCAAAGTTGGTCCAGACAAACATATTGTTTGTCTGAAAGCTCGTCTATTGGCTAAAGGTTATACTCAGGTTTTTCGTCTTGATTACAGGGATACTTTCTCACCTGTGGCTAAAATGGCTTCGGTTCTTCTTTTTCTCTCTATGGCTGCTATGCGACATTGGCTATTATATTAGTTAGACATAAAGAATGCATTCCTTCATGGAAACTTAGAAGGAGAAGTTTATCTCGAGCAACCACTTGGTTTCGTTGCTCAGAGGGAGTGTCGTGGGTATGTTTGTCGACTTCATAAAGCTTTCTATGGTCTCAAACAATCTCCTCAGGCATGGTTTGGGAGGTTTAGTAGTGTTGTTCAACAGTATGGCATGATTCAGAGTCAAGTTGATTGTCAAGTTGACTGTTCAACAGTATTTACTTGGTTGTCTATGTTGATGATATAATCATTACAGGTGATGATCGTGATGAAATTGTGGGACTCAAACAACATCTAGTCCACCACTTTCAGGTCAAAGATCTAGGTAGATTGAGGTATTTTCTTGGCATTGAGGTATCCCAATCTAAGGCAGGAATTGTTATTTCCCAAAGAAAGTATGCTTTGGATATCTTGGAAGAAATCATTATGCTATATTGCAAGCCAGTTGACACTCATATGGATCCAAATGTCAAACTCCTACCAGATGAGGGAGAGTCCTTTCCAGATCCAAGAAGATATAGGAGGTTAGTTGGGAAGTTGAATTACTTGACCATGACGAGGCCAGATACTTCATACGCTGTGAGTGTGGTGAGTCAATTCTTGAATTGCCATTGTGATAGTCATTGGAATGATGCGGTTAGAATCTTGAGATACAGTAAAGGAGCTCTAGGAAAATGTCTTATTTACACAGATAGAGGTAATTCATATATTGTTGCTTATACAGATGCAGATTGGGCTGGAAGTCCTTCCGATAGACGGTCCACATCTAGGTATTGTGTTTTTATTGGTGGTAATTTGATTTCCTGGAAAAGCAAAAAGCAAAACATTGTTGCCAGATCTAGCGCTGACGCTGAATATCGAGCTATGGCACTTACTACTCAGGAGCTCATATGGCTCAGACACCTTCTCCAAGAGTTGCGCTTTTGTAATATAAGCACTATGAGTCTCATATGTGATAATCAAGCAGCCTTACATATTGCTTCTAATCTAGTCTTTCATGAGCGAACTAAGTATATTGAGATTGATTGTCACTTTTTTCGTGAGAAGATTGTATCTGGCGAGATGGCTATTTCATCTATTGGTTCTAATGATCAATTGGCAGAGATTTTCACAAAGGCTCTTCAAGGACCGAGGATAACTTATATATGTGACAAGCTCGATGCCTACAATCTGTATGCTCCAGCTTGTGGGGGAGTGTTGAGACATGCAATGATTTAGTTTGTTATTATTAAGATATGTTATTCCTTATTTTATTAGGTTGGATTTAGTTTCGATTTATTTCCTTAATTAAGAGATTGTCTATGTTATTCCTTATTTTATTAGGTTTGATATAGGTTGGATTTAATCTTAGATTTATTTCCTTAATTAAGAGATTCTCCTTGTACAATTTTGATTATAAATAATATCATGCTGAGAGCTAATCTCTCAAGTCATTCAGCACCAAAACCTAATTCTCAAGTATTAGATAGTTGACAGCATTGTATATATATATATATATGTCTGTATTGTTTCAGTTTCAATAATATAAGAAATATTCCTTCCCTCTCTTGTTTTAACCTAGCTGCACCTTAAAACACATTGTATTTAATGAGAAAATTCATTTCATCATAAAAAATTAAAAATAAGTGTACTTAACAATTTTCTAAAAGAAACTTAATATGAAACAATAGAATATGATATAATAACTAGGTTCAACTGGAAATCACCTCAATAATGCAACCATTATCCATAACTATGATCCCGTCAGCAGCTTTTACGGTAGAAAGACTGTAAAATTTTGGTAATTTCAGTGCAACAGATCTTATATAAAAATTGAAACAAAGGGAGTTAGTTAAGAATTTACCTATGTGCAACAATAATGATGGTTCTTGATTTAGTTTCATCTTTTAATGCATACAATACCTCCTAAAATAAGAATTACATAACACAGTAAACAACTGCATGTCACAGTTTAATTTGAATAGAGATTTTTACACTCCCAAGTTCCAACCAATCATAATTGTTGGATTACTTTAAGAATTTGACTTTAATCATAATTATCTTAAAAATCGTACAAAATATACCTTGATGTAATGCTCACTTTCAGAATCCAAGGCACTGGTTGGTTCATCAAGTATCAAAATAACTGGGTCCCTAAGAATGGCCCTTGCAATGGCAATTCGCTGCTTTTGCCCCCCGCTAAGTGCATTGTCATCAACAAGGGTTTCATAGCCATTTGGAAGTGAAGAAATAAAGTCATGAGCATAGGCAAGTTTTGCAGCCTGTTTAATATCTTCTTGATTTATGTTCATGGGGCAACCATATTTTATGTTTGACTTTATGTCCATGTGAAGGATACGGGGTTCCTGTTTGTAACAACAAATTTCATAAAATGAATAAATGATCAAAGTATTAATTATTGTTTCAATAATTTAACCTGGGCAACATATCCAATCTTCTGCCTCAGCCACCTGATATCCAACTCCTTAAGAGGGAAACCATCAATACATATCTGTGTATAAAAATGCAGATTTTAAGAAACGTTTTTGTATACAAACATAAGCTCTGAGATAGTATTGTAGTGTGCTCTCTATGCTATTTTGCACATAGGTGTATCAAGAGAATTTCCACAAATCAAAATTGAATAGCATAAATTTATCATCTATCCTATTCTTGTCAGTTGTATCATCATCATTTTAGGAGGATTTATCATCTTCACCAAGTTTTATTTTCACTCCTCTTTCCTAACAAGATTAAAAAAATTCTAATTAAAAAAGAAAAACAATGAACCAGGTGCCAAATCACACATGTAGATACATCCAAGAACAAAACTTCAAAATAAGAAGTAAAATTTGTGACATTGATGTTCAATCATCTGTGCATGTGCCTGGTTGAAAACATGTCATAGTTGAGTTTTAGTCCGTTAGCAAAAATGGCACATCTGTATTGAATCTATGAACTTAATTTCGAGAAGCACAATCGATTTTATAGGTTTATGTGTTATTTCTTGTCAGTAGTAGACCATTACTCACCATCTCAATGGTGGAGAATATTAAAAACAAGATGTTTTCCAGTTCAGGAGCAGAACCTAATTGAGATAATGACTTCACTGGATTTGCTTTTTGGAAATAGGATACAAGAAGCTGATGAGATGATTTGTGATGGGGCCATCATGACAGTTAGAAAAGCACTATCTTCATAATTTGCACCAAAAGGTAAGAAAGAGTTCTCTGTAGTAAGATGTTTGTTGCTCTTGTTTCAATGTCAATGTACAAAATGAATTTACAGAACAAGCTATATGAATGTGGAAGCAACTCAAAATGGATACTAAAAACGATTCATCTAGAAATGGATGGTGAGCATTCCTTAATGGCTATATCTACAAATACATTAATTTGTATTGGAGATCGAATTACTATAAGAATAACTCTTGTTAAGCTCCATTCAGTAGATTTTGTACACATTTTGTTTTATCAATAAAAAAACTGTTGGATTGAAAGTTCTTATTAAACAAAATACGTAATTCCAATCTACCTCAATTCTTATTAAACAAAATAAGTGAATTTCAATTACCAGGATTGACAGATAAATAATTTACCTGACCGCTACTAGGCTCATAGAGTCGAAGTAAAAGGTTGACTAGTGTGCTCTTTCCACTACCACTCAGACCAACCTTGGCAAGGTAGAAATATCCAGTTAATCTTTGAGCATCACCAACATCAAATCATTATGAACAAAGAGACAAATCTTACAATGGCAATGACTTGATTTGCTTTTACAGAGAAGTCTAAGTGTTCCAGAACAGGGATCTGTTCAAAAGTTGGCAACAATGACAAATTAACAATAACTTAAATAAGGTGCATACACATAAAAACCCATACCACGAAATTGAATGGTATAGTAATAAAAATTGAACGCTAAAAGGATTGTACGCGTGCCAAATTTATAATGGCTAGTGACCGGGTATAGAAAATGAGCATAAGTGTTATAATTTTGAGAATAAATGAATAACTTAAACATGTTTTGTTAGAATATTAGAAAATATCTTATAATATCTTTTATATTATATTAGAGTATCTTGAGTTATTTTCTATGATCAATTTATAATCATAGAGAATATTAGAATATCTCTTATTATTATTATGGTTTATTCCTAATTTAGGATTTAGTCTATGTTTCTCTATAAATAGAGATTAGTATTGAGTCTATTGTAATAAAGTTAGCATTAAGCTATTATCAACAATATTCAAACCCTTATTATTTTCTCTCCTCCTTTTCTCTAAAATCTCACACTTTCAACATGGTATCTAGAGCCTATTTCGATCCTCCTTGAACGATCCCGCCTCTATTCCGCTGTCGAGTTCCCAACAATTAGGGAATATAATCATAGTTTCTCTTTTCTAACATTCGGTGAGATTTTTTTTCCGATAAACCGTGTCTCAATTCCGATTTACCCATTCTTTGTAGCTTTTTGTTTATTTTCAACAGATCAATCACAGCATTGTTCATCGCGCGGTACTGTTCACCGCAAAAAAAAAAAAAAAGTTCTATAAACCTTTCCACAACCCATTAGGGTTTGGCGCTCCAACCAACTGAGCTAAAGAGGTAATAGCTCATAATACCCCATGAAGGTAGCCCTAGCGGCAACAACGATGATTTAGGAAAAAAAATCATGGCCCTAGAAAGAACAATGGGATGGTGGCTACTTGTGACTCATTTTGTAGGGTGTAAACCATGTGGAAAATTTGGGGATTACCCTGTTGAAAGGTGTTTGAAATAAATGGATCGTGCTTATAATTTTCGGGATAATAAGATATTGCAGATGTATGATTTTACTCACAAGTCACTTGCTAGTAGAAGGGATCAGATTTTTGGTGGAGGAAACTCTTCAGCCTTTGTCGTGGCAACTGTTGCAGCCCTTATGAGTGGGCTCTTAGCTGACAGGTTTGGAAGATTTGCAATTCAACTGATGGGATTCTTCTTGGTGCACGATTATTCTTTCTCCGATGGTTCCAGATCTGCCCTTACTCTCTAATTTTGATCAACGAAAATATGTGTCATTGTTCAAACAGCCGTTATCATTTCGTTAGAGTCGCGCTACTTCTTCTTCGGTGTTTGTCATGCAATTTAGTTCTTACTAATATATTATAACAGTGGCTTTTATTCCCACCGACGATCATTTCGGTGGTGTCCCTTTTTCCACATATGAATTATATTAGTGATGACTTTTTCCTTAGTGGTTATTCTAACGGTGTCTTTTATTTTCATGACTTACTTTACCTTGGCAATTTGTCCCAGATGCACTGGTCTTGCCTTTCTCTCCTTGAAGCACGCCTCTCTCTCCTTGAAGCAGATTCAAGTTTAAATATTTTGAGTCTCCATTATTATTGGTTTGAAGCTTCCAAATGCAGTTTTTTAGAAGAACGGGGCTTGCTTTGTTCAATTGCCTGCCATGAATTTCTCTCAGGCTGATGATCAATCAGACTATCTGGCTAGGCTATATTTATAGCAATTCTCTCCGACTTCACATGCATCCCTGAGTTGCCTCTCCATCTTTTTAATTATTTTGTGGAGCAAAACATTGTTTTCTTGTAGCAAGTTAAAGCTTAGTATGCTTTAGCTTGAGGGGAAGTGTTAAAATATTAGAAAATATTTTATAATATCTTTTTATATTATATTAGAGTATCTTGAGTTATTTTCTATGATCAATTTATAATCATAGAGGATCTTAGAATATCTCTTATTATTATTATGATTTATTCCTAATTTAGGATTTAGTCTATGTTTCTCTATAAATAGAGATTAGTATTGAGTCTATATTGTAATAAAGTTAGCATTAAGCTATTATCAATAATATTCAAACCTTTATTATTTTCTCTCCTCCTTTTCTCTAAAATCTCACACTTTCAACATGTTTATTCTAACAAATGTAGCGAATGACACTTAATAGAACATAAACACATACCATACTCCTTGCAGGATAATGAAATGATACATTTACAAACTGAATATGGCCCATTAACCTCTGCAACTTAATTCCTGTTTGATGTGGGAAAGCACAATTAAACAATATATGATTCCATACCTTATGAGTAGCAAGAGAAAGGGACACAAATATTTTCTTGCCTTTGGATAGGAATTGGTCGCAGGGCAATAAATTCATCATATGGAAAATGTTTTCAGATGCTCCAATGGACTGCAGTAATGATGATAAGCTGTTTGTTACCCTCCAAGTAGCATAAATCAACCACTCACAGTATAATACATACTTAGTAAGTTGCTCAACAGTTACACCGCAACTGAAAACAGACATTCCACCTAAAAGCACTGCAAATATCTGCAAGTTGCAATTCAACAAAAAAAATAATAAATTAGATAATTACTATCTCTCATTAATAAGAATTAATGAGAGATTAATCAACATATGATGGTGTATTTTATTGATGATAAAGGAAAATTGAGCAAAGGAAACAAGCCTTTCTTTTACTCCTGAGAGCTATGCTCACTCCAATAAGAGAGAATCTTCTCTCCAGTAACAATTAACAGAATTTGTTATCCCCTCCTTACCAACCTCTCTCCCCTATATACATGATGGGGCCAGCTCACCTTTTTTGGATTTTCTAACATAAACTCTCCATGCCTTAGGTGCACTATGTGTCCCACTAGACACGTCATCAATTTCTTTTTTGTCCCCATCAATTTAATTGCATTATTTCTTTGTAGCCAACAAGTAAACATAAATACTATGAAAGGTAAACAAAGAAAAACAATATTAATTGTTAACAAAATTAATACTACTATCATCTTTCTTAATTCAAATTATTTAGTCAACGGGATCCTTTTTAAAGGATGAAGGTAGTATAACATCTACTATATAACAACATTCTTTAAAAAATGGACAAATCATTAAAAATTTCTAAACTATAGTTCAGTGTTAGACTTATTATTATCATTATTATTATTAGTAGGCAGTTTATTAATTATTAGTAGACAGTTTTTATTAATAATAACTGCCATATGTAACTGCTATGTGCAGTTAGAATAGGAATAAGTTAATTAGGAGAATAAACATGTTGCCTATAAATAGAACCGGTGATTGAGAGAAAGGGTATCTTGGCATTTGTATGAATTTGAGGGCCTAGTAGGCATTGGAAGAGCTCTGGATGTCTAGAATATCTAGAGAATATAATTGACATTTTCATTTTACGGTAATATATCGGTTGGTTTCTATCATTCAGTTTTTTAAAATTAACAGTTAAAAATCTATTATAAATATCCAAGATAGATACCAAACTTTAAAATCTAACTATTTATCTATATATTTTGCTGTACAATATCTGCATTTTAATACTACGGAAGAATAACTAGAAAGAGTTTTAATTTGATCATAATTCTAAAATTAAAATCTTATGAGATCTAGAATTATTATAAATTGTGAAAGACTTAGAAAAGAACCAACAATAGGACAGGTAGTCTAATGATGATAAGCAAAACAAACTTGAACCACTCTTGATGAACAAACCTTTAAATTACGGCATATTATGAAACCTTTTAAATTTAAATTTAAATTTTAAATGGAATCAAAACACTATTTAATTAACATTTATGTCACCAAAAAACATTTAAAGGAAATAAGGGGAGGGCATAGGAATTGTTTTTTTGTTTTTTTGTTTTTTTGTTTTTTTGTTTTTTTGTTTTTTCGTATTTTTTTAAGCCAAAAAGAGAGAGTGCAAAAGAATCGTATGGTAAATTTGGCCTCCCAACTATGTTGGCACCCCAAATCAATCACCTATCATTGATAAAAAATTTAAAATCTCACCAGAAAATATACAAAATATATGATTTATTTTTTTGTTTCATTCTAATAAAAAATTACAAAAAACTCACCAAAAATATACGAACAAAAGAAAATGATGTCTACTAACACTCTTTTTAAAATGTAGCACGAAGGAATTGTTACAAATTTTCAATAAGGTTAAATGAACCAAACCTGAGTTGACCGGTAAAGGGTGTTAAAGCTCAGGTTCCAGAAACCATAACCCACACTCTCACGACTGCTAATGAATGCTAATTTTTGTAGCCACTGATTGTACCTGATTAGATGTAGTGTATCTATTATTGGTATCATTGCATAACCATTTACCAAGATGTATGATCAACTTGTGTATACATTATCAAACTAATGATGTGCAGATGAATTCAAAAAATAAATTATGATGCTAACGTCACTACAAATATCTTCAAGTTTCGATTTAACAAACAAAAAATAAATTAGATATGTATATATCTACTATGTAACCTGACTTGAGAAATAGGAAAAACTTTCAAAATAGCTGAGTTTGTAATTTAAGACTATTATAATGTGGTATCTGAAAGAATAAAAAATTGTTCTAAAGATTCATTTATACCTGGTGAATATAAAGAGTATTGAGAGACATATTGTGAATAACTCGTGTGTTTCAACTACACAGCGGAATTTTTTTATATAGACAAAGGGTATTAAACAACCCTAATTTCCAGTAATACTAACGGGACAGAATACTTACAGCCCATCCACTATAATATAATATTTACATTATAATATTTAACACTCCCACTCAAGCTGGAGCATATAAATCAAATGCACCTAGCTTGTTACATATATAACTAATTCTAGGACCTCGCAATGCCTTAGTAAACACATCTACTAACTGATCATTGGAATTGACAAAGCTAGTGATGATGTCACCCGATTCGATCTTTTCTCTAACAAAATGGCAGTCAATCTCAATATGCTTGGTCCTCTCATGAAAAACAGGATTCGAGGCAATGTGCAATGCAGCTTGATTATCACATATTAGTGTCATTGTGCTGGCCTCTTCAAATTGAAGTTCTTTCAGCAACTGTTTCAACCAGATGAGTTCACATGTTACTAGTGTCATGGCCTTGTATTCTGCCTCAGCGCTAGATCTTGCAACAACATTTTGTTTCTTACTCTTCCAAGATATTAAATTTCCTCCAACAAGTACACAATACCCGGAAGTTGATCGTCTATCTATGGGTGAGCCTGCCCAATCTGCATCTGAGTAGTCAATTATCTGAGTATGTCCTCTATCTTCATAAATGAGACCTTTTCCAGGTGCACTTTTGATGTATTTAAGAATCCGAATTACAGCATCCATATGTTCTTGGCAAGGAGAATTTAAGAACTGACTTACCACACTGAGAGCAAAGGAAATGTCAGGACGAGTGATTGTGAGATAGTTTAATTTTCCAACCAATCTCCTATATCTTCCTGAATCTGATAGAGGCTCCCCCTGATTGGGTAGGAGTTTGACATTGGGGTCCATAGGAGTGACAATTGACTTGGCATTTAATAGGTCTGTTTCTTCAAGAATGTCCATAGCATATTTACTTTGTGAAATTACAAGGCCATCTTTGGATTGGGCTACTTCAATACCCAAAAAATAACGGAGTTTACCAAGGTCTTTAGTCTGAAATTTATTTGAGAGAT
>NC_021162.2:33014921-33032989 GCF_000331145.2 Cicer arietinum | reverse complement strand
TGTAGAGCACACATCTCATCAAGCATTGCTTGCCTCCATTCAGGGTGGGATAATGTTTCACTTGTAGTTTTAGGAATAGAAACAGAAGACAAGGTGGACAAGCAAGTGTAATGTAAAGGAGAAAGACAATGATAACACAAATCAATATAATGAGGAGATGGATTACGGGTGGTGCGAATATCCTTACGAAGAGCAATGGGAAGGTCAGGCTCAAGTGGCAGGGCCGGATCCGGAGTTGGCGTCGGAGGAGAGTCTGTAGTGGGAACAGGAACAGGCACAACAGAGAGTAAGCGACAACGCTGATATGTTTGTAGTGGTCGAGGAGGTTGAGGGTTAGACTCGGCAAGTTCGATAGGAATATGAGTGGGTGGGAGAGGTATAACTACTTGAGGAGGTTAGGGAGTAATGTCCTGATAGGGCTCAGTAGTTATATGGGTAGGTTTAAAATATTGTACAGACTCGAAAAAGGTAACATCGGCTGATGTAACGTAGCGGTGTAGTGTGGGAGAATAACAACGATAGCCCTTTTGGCACCGATGATAACCGAGAAAGACACACTTGAGTGACCGAGCTGACAATTTGTCCAAACCGGGGGATAAATTGTGAACAAAACATGTGGACCCAAAGACACGAGGTGGTAGTGGGTGAAGAGGTGTATGGGGAAAGAGGACCGAATGGGGGATATTGCCATCAAGGACAGAAGATGGCATACGATTGATAAGGTAGCATGCCGTTAAGACTGCATCCCCCCAAAAACGGAATGGAACATTGCCATGGAGAAGTAAGGTTCGTGTGGTTTCAATGAGATGCCGATTTTTGCGTTCGGCTACCCCGTTTTGCTGAGGTGTATGAGGACATGATGTTTGGTGTAAAATACCGTTGGAAGCCACAAAATTCTGAAATTGATGAGACAAATATTCCTGAGCATTATCACTTCTTAAAGTACGAATGGAAATTTCAAATTAGGTTTTTATTTCTTGATAAAATTGCTCAAAGATGGAAAACAATTCAGTTCTTTTTTTCATTAAAAATAACCACGTACAACGAGAATAATCATCAATAAAAGTAACAAAATACTTAGACTCTAAAGTAGACACAATACAAGAGGGACCCCAAACATCAGAGTGAACCAAAGCAAAGGGAGAGGATACTCTTTTATTGACTCGATCGGGAAAATTACTACGGGTGTGTTTCCCTAACTGACACGACTCACAATGTAAATTAGACAACTTAGACAAACTAGGCACCAGTTTTTGTAGTTTGGTAAGACTTGGGTGTCCTAGCTGAGCATGGATAGTATGAGGGGACTCTGTGGCAGAGCACGTCTTGGAAGATGTAGAAAGGTAATAGAGGCCTTCTGACTCACATCCGACGCCAATCGTCTGTCCCAAATTTCGGTCCTGCAAGGTAACATTATCATTAGTGAAAGTAATAATACAACTATGAGACCGAGTCAATCGACTAACTGAAAGTAAATTAAAGGGGCATCCAGGTACATAGAGAACAGATGCAACTGAGATGGAAGGGAGGATGTGGACAGTGTCAACTCCTTGAGACCGGGTTTGAGTACCATTGGCAGAAGTTATAGTAGGTAAAAAACCAGATGTAGAGAGTGAAGAAAAGAGACCTTTATTACCAATAACATGATCAGACGCACCAGAATCAAGAAACCAAGGGCCGAGAGAAGATGAGTGAGAGAGGTAAACGGATGAGTTACCAGTGTGTGCAACCGAAGTAGGAGAACTAGAGCTCGGATGACTCTGAACCCATCGGAGAAAATCTTCATAGTTTGCTGGGGAGCCTCGTGGAGATGGTGTAGTCTGAATAGTTGCAGAAGGATCAAGCTGAGTTGCATTTATCGAAGGCGAAGGCTTACCATGCAACTTCCAACAGCGATCAATAGTCTGTACAACCCGATGACAATGCTCACACTTGGGACGAGGCTTAGAGTTGGATGGTCCTCCACGAGAACGATGTTGATTATGTCCCTGAGATGCAAGGGCAGCAGTGTCACCCGAAATGGAAGTAATAGACTGCTCAACTGGATGTTTTGCTGGTACTCGAAGGAGGATCGCTGAAGTAGTAGACATATCCGGAACAGTAACAGACCCCAAAATTTGATCACGGGTTGCAGAGTACTCCTGGGGTAGGCCATAGAGTGCAAGAAGCATGAAGAAGGTGCTGCGTTGATCCAACTCCTTCTTCTGTTCAGCTGGATTACTTGCAGCAGGAGGGAGAAGCTCATTAAAGTCATGAAGTGCACTATTAACGGTGCCAAGATATGCAGAAATAGAGTCATCGAGTGACTTCGGAGTAATGATATTCAACAAGCGGTGACAAACTCCATAGAGACGTTGTGTGTCGTTAGTATAGAGTGCATTTGCTTGACTCCAAATCGATTCACACGTGAGATGCGGACGGAAAATCGGTTTAACATCTGGATGAAGTGTAGACTTAATGACACTACACAACTGAGCATCGATCTGACTCCATTTGGATGTTTCAGTCACACTCACCTTTTCAAGGTTTTGGGTGAGATGATCCTCGTAACCTTGACCACGTAGCCACAGTTTGATGTCGGCAGTCCAACTATCATAATTTGATCCATTCAATTTTTCAACAGAGAGAGGAGAAGTGATGTAGTTGGTGAATATGCTCTTTGTTTCAGACTGGGACGCCATGGTCAGCACAGATTGTCAGAAAACGCGTCGGAACCGGGAAAACAGGGGTTGTTTGAACTGAAACTCGTATATCCGTAACTCGAAACTAAAAACTGAGGGCAGATATGGAAGCAGGGGGCCGAGGCGAGTGCGGTGGAAGAAGCGGCACCGTGAAAGGCCGCTGGACGCGCCGTCACGCGCGGTGGCAGTGGCAGCGCGTGGATCTCACGTGCGGGGTGTGCAGGCGGCGCGTGAGGGCGCGTGAGCAGGTTTCTGAAGGCGCGGCGGAAGGGTTTGGCCGATCTGGGGTGTACGACGCTGATGAAGTGGTCGTTCTTCGAGAAAACTCGTCAGAAACAGTGACGGCAGCGATAGTAGAGCGTAAACGGCTGAACAAAAATTGAGGAATCAGCGTATCAACGGCAGAGGGGGGGCAAATCGGAGTTGAGAACACGGTTTGCCGAAAAAATATTCACCGGAGACAGTGGGTCGACCAGGTAGTTGACGATTAGGATTGTCTCTTAGTTGGCTCTAAATACCATGTTGAATATAAGGAGTATTGAGAGACATATTGTGAATAACCCGTGTGTTTCAACTACACAGCGGAATTTCTTTATATAGACAAAGGGTATTAAACAACCCTAATTTACAGTAATACTAACAGGCCAGAATACTTACAGCCCATCTACTATAATATAATAGGCTAAATTACATTTGTGGTCCTTTAACTTAATTTCAGGTAACGTTTTAGTCCTTTATCTTTTTTTTTCCCGATTTAGTCCTTTATTCCTAAAAATATCAAATAAAGTATAAAAATATGAGTTTATTTGAAGATTTGCGTTACGAAATTGATGAAATTTGTATTATATTGAAGAATATAATTAAATTTATGAGTTTTGATTGAAATTTATTTTGAATTTTTGTATAAAAAATGATATCATTGTTGAAATTTTAAAACATAAAATATCAAATTGTTACTTAAAATTAAAATAAAGGACCAAGTCGGGAAAAAAAAAGATAAAGGACTAAAACGTTACCTGAAATTAAGTTAAGGGACCACGAATGTAATTTAGCCAATATAATATTTACATTATAATATTTAACAATACCTATAGTAATTAAATTTGTATTTACGGATATCTTTTGAAAAAAAAAGGTATTTAGACATATTATAACATCACTAAAATGTATAAAATGATTTTCGATGTTAAAGGTTCAGAGAGACCCATATTTCTAGAGTGCAATAGTCTGTAGAGACTCAGTTACCGTACAACCAGTTTTACATAAGCCATATTAGTAATGATACAGCACAACAGAAACTGTACACATACATACTCTAACATTACCCCGACAAAGGGTAGTTGAATGCTGCTGCGGAACACTCTGAGTTCTCTCCTCACTAAGGATGCCAAATCTGAGTTTCTACATAGGCTTTGTATGTACATCAGCAATCTAGTCTTCAGCTATTTGGCAACTGTTGAGAACTCTCTTTGACAATGTCTTGCTTAAAACGGGAAGAAATAATGGAAGAAGGATGGGAATGTAAGTGAGTTCGACAAAGTGACTCAGAAATTTTAACCCGCTTAATCAACTAAATGAGGAGCTTATTAAAAAGGGTAAGGTAATTACGCAACATAACTGAACTTAAAGTACCTATTTAGGACAAACACATAACTGAACTTAAAGCACCTATTTAGTACAAACGCATAACTTAAAGTACAACAGATGCAATTTTGTCTATAATTATATAATAAGGGAATGAACAAAACGAATTACCTTTCAAATTCTTCTTTTCCGGTTCCATACACTCGGACAGTTCTTATCAAACAAAGTGTCTCCTGAGCTACCTGTAATACAAAAGATATTAATAGTTAAAATAAGACAATGGTCAATATTTCAGAAACAGTGTCTACCAGTAGACTGTGTATACTTCATTGGCACAAGCCGTGAAATCTTGGGTTAACTCTGCTGCTTTTCTTTGATACCTATATAAACAAAAAATTCAAGCTTTAGACAATCAGCATTGCCAGAGAATAAGATAAGAGATATGTGATAGAAACCGGTACCAAACATAGAGATTGAGTGGTAATAATTGACTTTTATTGATGATAGAATAGGATTACCCAATGGGTTCCCAAGAAATTCGAGAGTCTTAGGTCTCTCCCTTCCAAGAATTCAAGAGCTGGGTCTGACCCATCCAAAGACCACTTTTCTGTTTTTCTACCTACCCCAAAACAGCATGCAATTTCCCTTTTATTCACACACAATAAATAACTAACTTAATAACTACATTTTCACAAAATAACTTGCACTAACTGGCCATAACTGCTCTATAATAATTGTTGAAGTTGTGGGATTTTAGAGAAAAGGAGAAGAGAAAATAATAAGGGTTTGAATATTATTGATAATAGTTTTATGTTAATTTGATTACAAAAGACTCAATACTAATCTCTATTTATAGAGAAACATAGACTCAATCCTAAATTAGAAACAAATCATAATAATAATAAGAGATATTCTAAGATATTTCTATGATTATAAATTGATCATAGAAAATAACTCAAGATACTATAATGTAATATAAAAGATATTATAAGATATTTTCTAATATTCTAACACTCCCCCTCAAGCTAAAGCTTACTAACCTTTAGCCTATTACAAGAAAATAATGTGTTGCTCTGTAAAATAAAAAAAGGATGGAAAGGCAACTCAGGGATGCAAGTGAAGCCCGAGAGAATTGCTATAAATATAGCCTAGCCAGATAGCTAGAATGATCATTTGCATGAGAGAAATTCATGGCAAGCAATTGAATAAAGCAAGGTATGTTCTTCTAAAAAAACTGCATTTGGAAGCTTCAAACCAATAATATCGGAGACTAAAAATATTTAAACTAGAATATACTTCAAGGAGAGAGCGGCATGATTCAAGGAGAGAAAGGCAAGGCCAGTACATCTGGGACAAAGATGGGGCCAGTGCATCTGGGACAAATTGTCATGCTAAAGTGTGAGTCATGAAAATAAAAGACACTGTCAAAATGACCATCAATGGAAAAAGAAGTCATCACTAATATGATTCATATGTAGGAAAAGGAACACCATCAGAATGATCGACGGTGGGAATAGAAGTCACTGTTATAATCTACTTGTAAGAACTAAATTGCATGACAAACACCAAAAAAGAAGCAACGCGACTCTAATGAAACAAAGCCATGATCGATCAACGGAGTGAGAAAATGCATCCAAAACAGGAGAGACAATGGTTGTTTGAACAATGACGCATATTTTTCGTTGATCAAAATTGGAAAGTAAGGGCAGATATGGAAAACATGAAAGAAAACCCAATCTAGACGACTGAAACATTGTGTTGAAAGGCGAATAGACACGCCTAAGCTCTAGGCTGTTGGCGGCGGCCCATGGATTGAACACGGAGGGTCTTGAAGGCAAATGAGTGCGCGTGGAACAACTTTTGGCATAAAAAATCTGGGTTGTGTAAAAAATCTGCCATTTTAGTGGGAAGGGATAGGGATTGGGTATTTTAAATGTTGGGTTTGTTTGGGAAATACTAGGCTCTCTAATTCCTAAAGGATTATGTTGGTTATTAGCAGTTTATTATTCCTATTGCAGCAAGTGTAATTTCCTATAGAATTGTTATATCAATAATAATATTCAGTTTATCATTCTATCCATAAGTCTCTTAAATACCAGTTTCTAACAAGATTTGAAGCTATATTTTCTAATCACAAGCAATATTTCCAAAAGAAAAACATATTTATTACCTTTTAAGTGTGACAGATAAAACCCTTCATCATAAATACGATGGTCTAGAAAAAGCTAAAGTCGTTTAGTTTGTGATACTAAACCAGTTCAAAGACAGACTAATAGAATAGCAACTAAGCAATTAAGAAGTAAACATGAGTATTATTTATGAGACAAGATGAGTAAAGTTCAATAGGATGATCCTACTGCCACATAGCAAGGCTCCCACTGAGAGGTGCATCACAACTTTCCGATTCTAAAAGATATCACGCATTTCACTCATTTCACGCCCCTTCATCCTCTGCCACATCAGCAGACTGCTTCTGGACCCTTCTATTCCTCCTAACATAAACCTGTAACTCGTTGGGCTCAGATAGTGTATGCACTAACTGTCCATTGGAACCCCAATTCTTGTTTGCAGCCCCATCACTTTATTATTGCCATTACAATTACTATCCCATGCAAATACAAGATTAAAATAAACATGAAGAATGAATGAAAAACTCCAAACTGAGACAAACATCATGTTCATGCTTACGTGAGTAGTTACTGGCATAACTTCATTACACTATCTCAGTTTATATAATTTTAATAAGCAAACAAAAACAAGAAGGATACATTATCTAAAAATTTAGAAAGACCAACTAGGAAGTCAATCAAAGGGGAAGGAAATCATAATAAAATTAAGCATAGATCAGAATAAATTGAAATAACATAACTAGTCCACATGATGTTGGATGCATCTTTGTAAAAATGAAAATAATGAAAGAAAATTTAGGCTTATGATAAATTCAATAAAACATTTTTTTAAGGTAGGGAACAGAGAAGAATTTTTTTTGAAGAAAGGGAATACAGAAGAATTATCAAGATAAAAAAAAAACATGAGTACAACGAGAATAGAGTCTAAGTTATCCTCTTAACAAGAAGGCAAAACAAAAAGAGAGAACCAAATGAAATAAATCAAGAATAGTTATCAATGATTACCTGCCATAAACCAGGAAAATTGCAGATAATACAGAACAAATCATCAATGCAGATACTGCTAGAGGCCAAGATAAAGCCACTAAATTAATTATAGCTCCTGTTCCCTAGATATCAAAGAAAAGAACAGGTAACGAGGAGAAAAGTACTGCCATCAAATTTAGTCAGAAGATTAATATGGAAAAATTAAGACCTGCAATGTGTTGCGCAATATCAACTGAAGATCATTTCCTATAATATTTGAAAGCCGTTGACAATCTGCTGTGATCCTGCTTGTCAATGTACCAACTTTTTCTTTATCAAAATAGGATATGTCCTACATAATACAAGCCTAGGGTAACCATAAGAAAAGAAAAGCAGAGAAGCAATACTAATAAAAAACCAAAATATGTTCAAAAACACCTTAGTTATCCCAGGATATTTTCGCTGTGTAAAACATATACCTGAAAAAGAATGGCTATATACAAGTTTTCTCGTAGACGCTTTACCTGAAAAATGATATGGAGAATTGGATGATGTGCTCTCTATTAAACAACACTAATAGTACTTACAAGTTACAAGAAAAAACAATAATCTGTATTGGAGTTTAGAGGGGAAAATCTTATACTACTAGAATAAGAATTGTAAGTGAACTATAGAAGGGCACTTTTATTTGTTGTAAAACGCTATCCTGAAATCATCCTAGACTCCAATGACTACATTGTCCAGCATAAAATTCACAATGATACAAAGCAATGGCACAGGTGGGATAAAAAACTCTAGCATACAAAAGCTGAGGCATTCAAAACATCAATTGAAAGTAGGTGAGATCAAAAACCACTCACCAAGGTTACATTCAAAATTCCAAAGCAGCCACTTCGCAAACCACTGACATTCAAATGAGAGAATCAAATAACCACACACTGAATCTTAATACTAAAATATATAACAAATAGATCATAATACCAAGAGGAAATTAATTTTGAGGCAAGCACTCCTTGTTTGGACAATAGTGAAACTAATATAGACAATAAGGAATTTTACAAAAGGTTTTTTCACCTAGCACACGGGTCGTGTGTTTTGAGAGTATCGAGATTAGTAGCCTCCTACTTTTAAACTGTGTGGCGGCCTGGTTACTTTAGTATAAGCTCCTTTTTTTAGGACAAGATTTTTGATTAGCATAGAGTAAATTTTGGTTTTGTACCTTGGATAACCCTTTTAATAATAATCATAGCTTTTGAAAAAAAGTGGCTAAAAATAGGTTAGACAAAGAAATTAAGCTCTATACAAATTACCTGCATATTCCTGAAGTAAAACATAGTAGAACCAAAAACATTGCATTCCTTGAGAATGCCGCATTCTCACCACTCTGTGCTGAAAATATTGACGCTGCTAATATACTTGGCATAGTGATTTCGGAAATCTGCAGCAGCAGATACAAAAAATGATTGGCAATTAATATTGAAAATTAATACAGTGAAATAAAATATAAGAAATATGATGAAGCTACAGTGCTACGCATATATCATGAAGCACCAGTCATCATTTTATGAAAGCAGTGGTATTCCCAGAGCCTAGGTACATGGCTAACCTATGTACATGAATCTAATTGCTACAACTCTCAATACTAACATTAATCCCAACAACAATATAATCTAAACTAAGGCATTTTAGGCTTTTTAAAAAGTCCATTAAGCTAAAGAGGTCAGGTTTTGTGAGTATTTGAGCTAGTTATCTCAGGGTTTGCGGTCCCTAAGTGATGACAACTTGCATATGTGCCACACAAGCACCAGTTAGTTTCTGTTAAAATGTTATATAAGCCCTGGGTGGTTTGTTTAGTTCCTGGCAGTTTTTACTGCCTTAGAATTAGTTAAGAATGGGTGCAGGATTGGCCCCAAATGAATGAAGGATAAGCATACTATTAATCCCTGTGGCTGTAATCTGAATCATCAATTCATTTTGTCAAAGATTCAATTAATATATAAAAATTCTATCTTAAATTTTCTGCATCTAATATATTTTAGGCCATCTAAAAATCTTTTAGGCTTACAATGTAAGCCTTAAGTAAAAATAAATAATACAACATTATCATTATTGTTGTTTTTTTAGAATTACACTTTTTAAAATTTTTAAATATATATAGATACTATACATTTGTTTGCCTCTATAAAAAAAAGCTTAAGTTGGTTGACAACTATAAGGGCTTAGGCCTGTATAGAGGTAAACACGTGGCCTAAAGTATTTCATGTACAAAGATAGAGAACAGAAAAACCATTGTTACCCAAATTGCAATAACCAGACTTCATTAGAAAGAAAAAAAACCCAAAAAATGAAGTTATGAAAATCGTGATTAATTGTGCAGATTGTTCCCTGAAAGTATTAATTGTGCAGTCATGGTCCCTGATCTACAAAATTTCATCCTTCAAGATTAGAGAAGATGAAGTTATGAAGATCGTGTATGTGTGTGTGAAAATGTGCATAAAACATTTTACACAAGACAATTTATGAAAATTAAACTCTTATTATATTACTTGTAAAAGTTCATTGTTTTGAATTGTTATAGAAAAAAATAGTGTTCTAAGGACTACCTCACTAGAATGTCTGACATGTGTCTTATAGGTGTCGCACACAAACACGTCTATTTGGAGGGGTGTACCAACGTGATTCAAAGTAGAGATTAATTTTTATACACGACCTGAAAAGTTTTACACTCACAAATCACATTCATTTATCTAAATAAATTTAAAAGTAATTATAGTTAAAGTCTATAATCCGACTTTTGTGACTGACAAACCGTATGTAAAATCCTATAGGTGAAAAAATTTACAGGGACAACGGAAGTTAGAAAGAATTCTTGCATAAGCGAAGGGTCTACCAAGTATAACTAATCAAGAAACACTCACAGCAGCAATGACAAGGGACCCGAACGCCACAGTCACAACCCATCGCTCATCGGCAACCAACTCCCACATTCGTCGGAGAGCGACAATCGCAGCCGTAGGTTCCGCTTCGTCTTCCCGGTGGTTCGGCAATGTCCACCAATCGCCTCCAGGTAAAACTGATGCCAATAACCCGACCCGTTTATGGAACCTAGGGACGTCATCTGAAACGCAACGGGTTTTAAGGTTGCAGATTTTGGATCGACCTGATTTGGAGAAGGAGAAGAGAAAACGGGTGTGGGGTTTGTTGTTGTGGTTGAAGATGTAGGTTTGGGATTTGTGAGTGTGGGAAACGGTAAAGGTTTTGGAGTGTGACAAAGGAAGTAAATTTGAAATGGAGGTTGGCATGGCTATTGCAAATGCCAATTTCTATCCTTCATATTGGAGGAGATATATATTGTTCGCGCTGCACCACCATGGAATTTTAGCCATTTTTTGATTATTGGTCATAAATATATCTTTGGTCGCTCTTTTTATTTTATATTTGTGTAAATTTGTTTTCAACTTTAATTCTGAGTTTAAATTTATTTTAAAATGATATATACTCTTTCGTGACTTTAAGGAACATTAAAAAAATTGTAAGATGAAGAAAAAAAATTGTGACGAAAAAAAAAAGTGATAACTGCGAAAATTAAATAAATATATATGTATATATATATATATATTTTTGTTTCTTTAAGTTTTTATTTTTTTATTTTTGTTTATGCACGTTGCCTTTTTTACTTTTATTGTTTCTCTTTTTATCACCATTTTATAACTGTCACTAACATGAGGGATGATTTTAAAACAAATTTGACCTTATAGTTAAAGTTGAAGTAAAAAAATATTATTGAAACTTAATTATCATTATTTCTTTCAACCATTTTATTATGAATCATATTTTTCCAGTGATGTCCATCTTTTGGTTTTTCATATTTCTATAACTTTAATTCTCACAATTTTCATTAGTGGATGAATCAATTGATGTCTTTAACTCTATTCTTTTATTTATCTATATGTATCTCATAAATAGAACTTACTTTGTTATGTAAAGACACATTTTAGAATAGCATAATACAAAAGTTTCAATCTTGTATATTCTTATTTTTCTCTCTTTTAAGTTATTTCTAATACATTATCACCACGAAGCTCTAACGACTTGAGATAATATTGGTTCTTACTTAAGTAATGCTACTTATTGAGATAATATTGGTTCTTACTTAAGTATTGCTAATTATTGATATAGGCATGCTTTGATTTTAGTAGGTTCTTGTACGTCAAGAGCATTATAAAAATCAACTCATATTTTAATGAAGAAAAAAAATGTCATTTGTTTTGGTGTTTATGGTGTCTTGAATTCTTTATTGTTTATCAGCCTATTAACTCATGTACTCATTCAAATTCAAAACTATAACCAACATTCTATGGAATATTTGTTTTATCTTGCTCAGATATAGGATTGATTTGGGATCATATTTTTAAAATACAATTTTAGTACATTGTAGTTTGAAAATCGTCCATTAATACTTTTTGAGTATAAGCGTAGAAAGATTAAAAAGTTTTATCATTGGATTGAATTATTCCTATTAGTTTTTCCTTCACGATGTTTGTTTCTTTTGAAAAGATCCCTTTTGATAGAACAAATAGCATGTCTTGCATATTCTTAAAATAAAATCTTAAAAATATTTTGAGAGGACTGTTTTATTATGAGGTTAAAGTATATTAAGAATAAGACTCTTATGTTATGAGGTTAAAGTATGTTAAGAACAAACTTCATCATGGTAAATAGGGACATTTTGCCTCCAAAGTGTGTCATATATGTATCCACGGAATAGATGGTTCGATCTATAATATACCATTAACGAGAAAATTTAATTGGAATTTCAATGTCCAAATTATTGTTTAGTGTGTCATGACTAATGTTTTGTCTTTGTTTTTTTGTTTTGTTTAGATTACATTCAAGCCCTTGAAATTGACAAAGCTCAAACAACACAATAGAAAGATGGAAATGTTATTATAGAAATCCATAATAGTTACAGATTTTTCTTGCATTATGTTTCATACTTTAAGTGTATTGTACTTGTATAATAATAATAATAATAATAATAATAATAATAATAATAATAATAATAATAATAATAATAATAATAATAATAATAATAATAGTAATAATAATAATAATAGTAATAATAATAATAATAGTAATAATAATAATAATAGTAATAATAATAATAATAGTAATAATAATAATAATAAAAATAATAATAATAAAATAATAATAATAGTAATAATAATAATAATAGTAATAATAATAATAATAGTAATAATAATAATAATAGTAATAATAATAATAATAGTAATAATAATAATAATAATAATAATAATAATAATAATAATAATCTTTAAGTGTACTTTGATGATAATAAATTTTTTATATTTATTTGTTGTTTAAATAATTATTTTCTTATTGTTTTAAATTTATTCTTATACTTCTTGTTTATCTACTATTACATTTCTGGATAGAATGAGTGTTGAAACTAACATCAATAATAGAGATATGTATTTCACTGATAATTCAACTACCTACAAAATTCTCATGAATAAAAAATATTTCACTTATTTAGTAAAGCAATAAATCGATGTTAGTACCATATCTGACACTACTGAAGGCTTTGAAAGAGCTAGTGTGGCATTATATATGGGGAACAAGTTGCATATTGAGAATAAATTATATTCCTCAAAGTCTCATATAAATTTATTAAGTTTCAAGGATATATGTCTAAATGGATGATATCATATTGAGACAAGAAATAAAGGTACTAAATACCTTTGTATCACAAAAACGTGATTTGGATAAAACATGTGTATTTAAAAAAGCTACCTGTTTTTTTTACTATGCTTATATTAGTACAATTGAAGCTATGTAATTATAAATCATAAACTTACAAATGATAATAAGTTTGTTGTTTGGCATTACCTGTTGGGCCATCCTAGATCTATAACGATGCGAAAAACAAATGAAAATTCATGTGGTCATCAATTGAAGAGCCATGAGATTCTTCAATTGAATACGTTCTCGTGCACCTCTTGCTCTCAAGGCGGGTTGATAATAAGATCATCACCAACAAAAATTGTAAGTGAATCAGTCATTTTTTTAGAATGTATACATGGTGCTATTTGTGGGCCAATACACCCACCATATGGACCATTTTGATATTTTATGATTTTAGTTGATGCATCAACTAAATGATCACATGTTTGCTTGTTATCACGAGATTACTTGCTCAACTGATTTAAATAAGAGCCCATTTCCCTTATTATCCTGTCAAGAAAATACGTCTTGACAATGATGTTGAGTTTTCGTCTCAAGTGATAGTGTTTCAGCAAGTGTACTGAATCGTTGCAAGTAATAATAAAACGGTAGTACCGAGTGTCGAACTCAAGGATTGCGTTTTACTATTGAATTATAATTGATTACTAGAATTGAACAAAAAGGTTCCCAAGTTGATTGAAATAATGTTTGAAATTAACAACAATAATAAAATTGATCTTTTATAATGAGAAAAATGCCAGGGATGAGTTTCACTTCGAATCCAACCTTGGTGTCTAATTTGATCCTAGTTACTGAATTCCTTTATTGAATTATTACCGAATTCTCTTTATTATTCTTGCCCTAATGTCTTAGTGGCAGAACCTTTAATTCCAAAGTAACCCCTAATTCCTTAGTGGATTTAAGATTAGAATTAAGCATTACCGTATAGAAATTCTCTTGTAAATTATTGCTTTGCAACTAATTTAATTGGTTTCATGACCTGCATCTATCCCTAGACTACAAATTCATGAATTTCTCATCTCAAGCATTCGTAAAGTCCACTTCCGTTTCAAAATACAAATCGTAGAACATTTTAATGTTGATCAAGCAATAAAAAGCATTAAGCACAGAGATGAGAAAAACAATTCAATAAACTCATTCATATAACTAGAAATCAAATCAGAAAAATAAGGGTTTCATCTGGTTACACTCATCCCTAACAAATAGGGTTTAGTTACTCATGACAGAGATACAAAAGATAAGGATTAAAGAAGAATTACAAGAATGATTCATGGATGATTCTTGATAAAACTGCTTCAATGGCGTTAGAAACGGCCGTCTTTGAGTTTCTATGTTTCTATGCTAGGGCACAAGTCTCCCAAGAGTCAAAAAGATCCCTAAAACAGTAAAAATCTGCGTTTTTATGGTTGCTGGTGCGCGTCGCGCGCCCCAGGCGCGCGTTGGCAGAGGCCAAACCTGAGAAATGCGCTCCAGGCGCGCTCTAGGCGCGCTCCAGGCGCACAGCATCTGTTGTCTGATGTATTTTGCATTTGTCTCATCGTTTGCGTCTGAATTTGGTCCCGGTGTCTTCACGAAAGTTGTAGAGATGGATCGTATCTTTCATTAGCACTTGGAATGACACTAATTGGACATCTAGAACTCCAGATATGGCTGAAATACTCCACATATGTCATGTTGATTTTTCACCAAAATTCAGCACTGCACTAAAACAAAACGCAATGTAAAATTACGACAAATTCCTACTTAATCAACGAAATAAAAACAAAAAACATTTTATTAACTCAAAGAACAAAAATCAACAAAATATATCAAATAAATCCTTAATTTAACTGATGATTGAGGATAAATAAGACTAAAATAGTGGGAAAATATGCATATGATGAAGAGTCATCACAACCCCAAACTTAATCTATTGCTTGTCCCCAAGCAACAATTAATTTCATATTTGGTCCTGTTAAATGCACACTTAAATTCAATTTCTCAAATTACATCAAACTCAAATTTCAAAGTTCTTGCTACTGCAAAACATTCATCATGCTCTATGGTTGTTTTCAAAAATACAGACAACAAGATTTGTACACCTTGGCATTCATTTATCAAATTCAACTCTCTCTTCACACAATCTCACCAAAATTTCTCTCAAGTGTTTAGAAAGGTTTATGAATTTATCACTCAAATCCTAGAACATGCATCACGCTACCATAGGCTTGAAAAAATTCTAGTTAGCAATCATAATGCAGTAAATACATACATTTTTGGAGGACTTTTGGGTTGTAATGGGGCTTAGGTAAGGGTAGGACATCTAGAACTCCAGATATGGCTGAAATACTCCACATATATCATGTTGATTTTTCACCAAAATTCAGCACTGCACTAAAACAAAACACAATGTAAAATATCGACAAATTCCTACTTAATCAACGAAATAAAAACAAAAAAAAAATTTATTAACTCAAAGAACAAAAATCAACAAAATGTATCAAATAAATCCTTAATTTAACTGATGATTGAGGATAAATAAGACTAAAACAGTGGGAAAATATGCATATGATGAAGAGTCATCATCAAGCCTAATGGGTATTTCCCATTTCCACTTGAATACATGCAATTTTTCATGTTGAACGCATATTCACATTAGATCGATAAGTTATCACAATTTTCCCATTTATAATTGGTTTTTGGTCAAGAACCTAATATTTTCCATGTAAGAAATTTTGAGTGTGCATGTTCCAATTGTTCCACCATATCGCACTAAGATGGGTCGTTGGGTATATATGTGGAATATGAATCTTCATCTATTATAAAATATCTTGAACAGAAAACATGAGATTTATTTACATCTCAGTTTGCTAATTGTCATGTTGATGAATCAAACTTTTCAACATTAGGGAGAGAGAATAAGCAACTAGAAATAGAAATAGAATTATCATTATCTCATCTTGATCATCGAACCAAACAATGTGAACTAGAAGTTCAAAAGATAATTTATTTGCAAAGCTTAGCAAATCAGCTACTAAATGCATTCACCGATCCAAAAAGTGTGACTAAGTCAATGAACTAGTTGTTAATGCTCCAATCAAAATGGATGTCCATGTTGGACAATCCAATATTACAAATGAGTTTCAATTGTGTCTGAAGTGTGGTAGACTATTCAATTCCAAATAATGAAATCCTCAAACAAGAAATGAGCTAAAAAGAAATATGGCCCAAGTGAGGATATATAAACTCTAAAAAAGTCTTCTAACATGATTAATATTTCAATCCCAAAAGAGACTAATTAGGTATCTTAAATTCATGAAAATAAAGATATCTCAATAAATTATGTCACTAATCGTATTCGATGGAACCGACATAAAATCAACGTTGATGATGTTTTTGCATATAATATAGTGCAAAATATGATAAATGATAATGAGGATCATGAACCAAGGTCCATTAAGTATTGTAGACAAAAAGATGATTAACCAAAATGAAAAGATGAAATTGACGTTGAATTAAGCTCACTTTCCAAGAGAAGTTTTTGGACCTTTAGTTCGAACACCAAAAGGTGTCAAACCAAGTGGATACAAATGGGTTTTTATGAGAAAAGGAAATAAAAATGGTGAAATTGTGAGATACAAAGCCACTTATTGTCCAAAAGTTTTCACAAAGATCAAAGATTGATTTTGATGAGACATATTCACTTTTAGTCGATGCAACCACTTTTTGATACTTAATTTTCCTGGTAGCACATGAAGGGCTCAATTTGCAATGATGGACGTTGTTACACCTTATTTATATGGCTTACTAGATATTGACATTTACATGACACTCCATGAATATTTTAATTTACCTGAGACACATAGTTTAGACTGTCGAGAAGACTACTCAATCAATTTGAATAAGTCTCTTTATGAGAGATTAAACAATCTAGATGTATATGGCACATTTGTAAGACCCATAATTTTAAAGTATACTTTTTGTATTTTAGTGTATTTTGGTATTGAACTCATAGACTTTTTAGCCAAAGTTATTAATATTTTGGAGTTTATATGACCAAAGAGATATTTTGATGCCGATTAGAATTACTCGTCGATGAAGAAATTAAATTAGCTACGGTGAATCTTTTACGAATAATTTAATGCGTTATGATATATATATATATATATATATATATATTTGTTTGGAGAGAAAAGAAAAGGAGATAAAAAGGAAAGAAGGAAAAAGAAAGAGAGGAAAAGGAAAGAAAAGAAAGAGAAAGGAAAGAAAAAGTAAAAACTCCTTCTTCTTCCTCTGTCGCGCGAACACCTCTTTCTCCCTTTTTCTTCTTCGTTGATTTTGCTTTCTTTTTCTTTCTTTGGCTTCAAGAATAGAAACCCAAGGCTAGTGGCTGAGAAAGATCAAGTTTCCAACCCCTTTCTTCTTCTCAGATTCGAAAACGGTGTTAAGGATTTCAAAACCGTCAAACACAAATCTCCCCGTTTCATCTAGATCTAAGCTTTTTTTCGCGAAGAGATAGAAGGGAAAGTTGCTCACTACCACGCTACGGTGCTAGGGAACCAACTTTGGAGGCGACGTTGCGAGCAGAGATTTTACCGGATTTACTCGCGGTTCCGTAATCGAACGTGAAAGCTAACTTGAAGGTAAGGGCTCCTTCCAAACTTTTAGTTTGCATTTAGGGACTTATCTGTGGTTGTGTGGAAAGGTTTTTGGTTAGGGTTAGAGTGTTGATTTGGGGGAAAATGAATCTAAGGCTTTATGGGTAAAATCTTAGAGTTAGGTTTTGGTTATATTGATGAATGTTTCGTGGAAAATGAATTTAAACTCATTTATGTATGATTTTGAGTAAATGAAACTTGTGGTGTTCGAGTGGTGGATTGTGTTGATTTGTGTTCGTCGTATTTGACGTGTTCTTAATTAATACTGATGAAATTTGATGTGTGTATGGTTGGATTCTGTGGAG
>NC_021162.2:32981460-33013714 GCF_000331145.2 Cicer arietinum | reverse complement strand
AATCGATTTGGCCATGCAGGAATTCAGCAAAACTGACAAAAATCGATTTGGAAATTGATTGACATTAAGTCAGGGGCTCAGCTATCCTCTCAATCGATTGCCCAATCGATTGAATTAAGCCCAGAATTCAAATTTCACTAAAAACCTTCAGGAAATCGATTTGGAAATCGACTGGCTTAGTAGAAATTCTTATTTTGAGTTAGATAACAAATTGCTCATTGATTTATCAATGTCTTGGTTAGTTATGTATTACTTGATGGATTGAGAACTTTATTTTGTTTTCGTTGTTATTTGGCATGTGTTATATGAACTTTTAGCATATGGAAAACCCTTTTAAGGTGCATGCTAAGTTGAAATGTTATTTTGTGCATTTAAAAACTTAAATGTTATGTGTTAATTGTTAATTTTGGTTGGTGACCCTTTACAACTATTATGGAAATCTGGGCTTTGCCCTCAGATGAGAGCCAGAACGATCCTACCGGTTCGTACCCTACGGATGGGAATGTAGATGGGAATGCTTGACTGGAGCTATGTTAGGAGGATCTCACGGGGAGCGTGGAGATCACTCAGGGTGTTTAGTTTGTTTTGGAGAATGATCAGATTAGGTTGACATAGAGGGAACATACGTCTTTCTTTTGGATTACGTTATTTTGAACTGGAAAACTGTACCTTTACTAATATTGTCAGTATGACATCTTAGTTGAATGGGTTCTATTTATCATTTGTTGTTGTGTAAATACTTTGGATTCATATTCTGAGAAACTTTTCCGCTGCTTGTAAATTATAATGACTCAATTATTTATCCAAAGGTATTTCCTTATTTATTCCTCTGTTTTATTTTAATTTCTTTTGAAAAAAAAAATATACCCTCACTTTGAAAAACGGGGTGTTACAACATTCGTCTCAGTGAATATTTGTTAGGGGAGGTATATAAAAACGACTCAATTTGTCAATGTAATTTTTAAAAAAGATCTAGAAATGAATTTGCCACAATTGTTGTGTATGTTGATGAAATAAATATCACAGGAACTCATAAAGAGCTTCCAAAAGCTATATATGGCTTGAAATAAGAGTTTGAGATGAAGGACTTGGAAAGACAAAGTTTTGTCTAGGATTACAAATTGAGCATTTGAATAATGAAGTTTTGTACATCAAGAAGCAATATAGCAAAAGTGTTAAAATGTTTCGATATGGACAAATCTTATATGTTATATACTCTAATGGATGTGAGATCATTAAATTTAACTAAAGATCCTTTTAGACCTCAAGAAGAGGATGAAGAACTACTTGGTCTTGAAGTACCATATCATAATGCGATCGGAGAGCTTATGTATATGTCTAATTAGACATATCTTGATATGTCATTTTTTGTCAATCTATTAGCAAGATACAATTCTCCACCTACATGAGACATTGTAATGGAATCAAACATATACTTTGTTACCTTAGAGGTACAAGTGATATGGGTTTGTTTTATTCCAAAGTTACCAAACTAGAATTGATTTGTTATGAGTTTTTTGTACTTTGTGTGTCTTGACTAAATGTTTTATTGCATTATTTTATAGTATCACCAATGCCATTTGCATTTAAGTAAATTTCAACGTCTAGTGCCCAAGAAATGTAATTCACTTCTGAAATGTCAAGAACCACGTACTCAAGCTTCGTAAGATTTGACATACTTATAATCATAAAGGTATAACATTAAGATAAAATAAAAAATTATAAAATAAATGGTAAAATAAAAAATCAATCATGAAACATAAATTTAATATAATTCCTAGAAATACATATGTGTATGTCTTATTATTAGAGTATGTATTTTGAATGAATAAGATCCATCACGATATAAGAATGCTAATATATTACAGGATTTTTTATGCTTTACATTTTGTTTTTTATTTATTTTATTTTCAACACACACCAGTTTACTTATAAATAAATAACTTTCCAAATCATGGGTTTCAATTTCAATTACCTATGAAAGTATTGCACACCTTTAGTTTTTACCCCGCAAAAAGTGCTTATCATTGGCTTATGAATTAACAAACAAAGTTACTCATTTGAATTTTAAAATTGCAAGTCCATGCCAATACACATACAATAAAATCATATATAATCTAAAGGGTAAGCGTTCAATAGACTGCCACATAATCAATGAGAGCATTGCATTAATATATATCACAAGATAATCTTAGTATAGTCAAATATATGTTAGTCAAATTAAGGTGTAATTGATCTAGAAATAGTCGAATATGAATTTGGAGTGTCTTTCTTGGTTCCACAAACGTTTAAAAAGATTGTGTGGTCTTCAAAGACAACTTAAACACGTGAGAATTGACAATTCTGCATTAAAATTCATGTTCCATGTTTACAACACCACTAACCATGAACGACTATATTTGTAGAGAGATGACATGGGTAAAAACTCACACGGGGACAACCGTAGCGAAGTTTCCATCGTGGGTTGCCCCTTACATCAAGTAGTAGGAAGAAAACACACATTACCCACAAAAATAGCCAAATGAGGCAGGGTCAGAGTGATTTTTGTAGGCCACGATGTATTGGCTAGTAAAATAAACTTTATATATGAATACCTCTTGTACTTTTCATTTCACCACACACAATCAATCAAGCTAGTCTATTTTCGAATATCTTACTCATTTACTTATTTGCTTATTATACCTATGCCTTTATTAGCTTAGATAACTCACAAAACTTCACACTCTTTCGAGGAGTTAAAGATTCCATAATCGAGGGACATAATTCATTTCTTAGTGTAATTGTTTGAAGCAAAATGAAATCAAAGTTTGAGTTATTACTCGATTATTTGACTAACTTTTAATTTGAAAAACGAATTTAGCACGTTTGGTTGGATACTATGATTATCATTTCTTAAAGGCTCGATTTTCAAAGTCTCAATCATAATTAGCACATGAACTTACATTCGCATGAAACTTTTGAATTATTCTCTTACCAAGTATGTCTTTACAAAACAACGTAAGTTCTATTTATATGACACAAATAGGTAAGTGAAAGAACAAAATTAAAGGTCACCAATTAATCTATTCACTAATAGGAGTTAAGGAAGTAGGAGTTAAAGTAATATAGAAGACGAATAAATGGACATTCACTAACACATTATTCATGATAGGCGTAAAATTTCTATTGCATATTTATTATTAAACTCTTATTTTTAAGTGAACTTATTTAGAAGCTTCGTATATCTTTTTATTTCTTAATTTCAATATCTTATTTATCTTATTAAGATAAATATATTAAATTAAAATAATCAATTGTAAATTTATTGTAGAAAAGAAACAAATAGTTATGTTTACACAAAAATTATTCTAAGTTGTAAGCTGAGCAAGACAAATACCCGAATTTAGTATAGTTAAATCTTTGTTAGTCGAATGAAGGTGTAACTGATCTCGTAATAGCCAAATATGAATTAAGGGAGTCTTTCTTGGTTTCATAAACGTTTAAAAAGATCATGTGGTCTTCAAAGATAATTTAAACATGTGAAAATTGACAACTATGCATTAAAGTTCATGTTCCATGGTCACAACGCTACTAACCATGAGCGACTTGAAGTAACAATGTCAATTATAAAGAAGGGGGGTTTGAACTATAATTGCCCCTTTTAAAAATTCTTATTAAAAAAACTGAAAGTTTTAACTCAAGATTGATCTTGGCTATAAACGAAGAACGTTCTTGGTTAGTGGAAAAACAATAATATCAATTTATCAATATAAAAAATGAATGTAAGACAAATAATAAATAGAGATAAGGGTAGAGAGATCACACAAGCATATATCATGGTTCACCTAACACGGTTACGTCCAGTCCTCACAAATGTGATATTTTCCACTAAGTGCTTCAAAGTAAGATCATTCTTGGTTTTCACACTGTTTCCATATATCAGTCTTGATCTATTACAAGGTTCTACCTTTCTACTTAGAAAGGATTTCCACAGGTTACCTTACACTATTTTAGAAAGGATTTTACAAATTACTTTTTAATCATAAAAGGATTTCAACTACCCAAGTAATGTTAACAAGTATAGCCTTGAGTTACAAAGTAATGATTTTGAGAATGTTATAATCTGGATATTGCTCAACTCTTGTTTGAGAAATATATTCTATATATTAGAACTCAATAATCATTGATTCTAATATCACACTAAGAAATGAAATTGGAAGTTAGAATGATTTGAGAAGCTCGAGTATGATTGAATGAATGATGTTTTGTTTGGCACTTTGAGTTCAAATTTGTTCTTCATCGTGAAGCTTTATTTATAGGCTTTAAGAGAGCTTATGACAACTCATTTAATAATTGGAAGTAGGCCAACTATCATGAGTAAGTGAATGGATAAGATCAGCCATAAAGCAGGATTGTTCATGTTGAAACCAGGAATGTTCTTGAGATCCAAGAACATTCTTCGAATTGGTTTGAGATGAGCTGACTTGTATTTATGATCCTGTCAGTTGTCTGAAATGATTACTAACTTTAAGTCACGTGTGCAGGTCTGTTTGAAGGTACAACAACAATGTCTTTTGTACTGGCATTTGCTTAACTTGGAGAATGATCTTGCTTTATTCTTTTTATGAAGCAAGGTGTTGTGTCCTCGAATTCTGGAATGACTCTTGCTTAGACTGATCCTCTTATATTTTTGATGAAGATATGGAATGGATAACTGTAACACCCTAGTTTTTAATAGCGCGAGTGCTTTTTTTTTTTTAAACAACTTAATAAAATAATATATCGTAACACAAAACGACAAGTCATAAATAATTACATCATATATACAAACAAGCTAAAATAATTTTTGGGACGATAATCCAAAGTATACAAATAGAAAATATGTCGGGACTATGAGACCTATCATACATCACTCATACTCCTAGGGTAATCTCGGCAGAAACCTGTACATAAGTACTGCTCCAAGAATGTTATCTCCTCATGATCACGTCAAACAAAATGGAACATGGACCACCAAACAAAAGTCAATTGTCAAAGAATTTCATATGTACAGTCATCCCAAAACAAAATAAGTACAATCACCAAAAGGAAGACACTAAGGCCCTATATAACTAAAAAAAACTAATCTGATCATCCACTAACAACTACAGTAACATGGGTGACCTCCACACACTGCACAAGTTCCTTCTGACGCATCATTTTTCCTCGAAGTAACTTATTCCTCCTCATCATGGAGGGATCAGTCTCCTCAGAGGTCAGGTTGACCCACAAGATAAGTGGCTTCGGCGGTGCAGGAATCTCAAAATAGCTCACTACCAAAAGTGAGAGCTCTGACTCGACCCGTATATGTAGCCTTGCTTGAGATGGGGTTGTATGACAAAGCAGTCGGCGAGTACCAGTCAAGGAAGTCTAACGATGTTTTCGTTGTCAGGGTAACAGTCGATGGAACGAACTTGGATATCATCTGAGGGAAAAACTCAATTTTCACAATAATGTAAAGGATCACCAACTAAAATTAACAATTATGTCATAAAAACAAGTAATAACCTCTTATCAATTACGACATGATAACAACAATAACATAACATATATATACTTATATCATATTATAACAAACATGACTCGTGTGCCAAGCACCATAATGCAATGCTTATATGCCAGTGCACATGATTCCAGAATTTCTAAACCCTCATTGAGGGACGTAAATCATAAATGTACCGCCTCTCACAAACCAGTACTAATTCACAAATCATCATGATTTACTAGAGTGTAATCTACCACAAGCATACACGACAAATAAATCCTTGTAAGGATAAGATTGACCAATCAACTCATAGAACCATCTCGTGGCCCATCACAGTCACCACTAACATTGTGGCCCATCAAGATCACCACTAACACTATAGCCTATCAGGGTCACGACTAATTATGAAATGCGTGAGCATACTCTGACTTTTCCATAACAATAATTATGTAAATGTAGCTATTAAAGGACTCCAATTTTAATACTCATTACACACTAATAATTTTTCATAGAGCATACTCAAGACATATTATCCTCAATAAAATTCATAACATGTAGCAACACGTATTATTACTCAATGATGAATCATCACATCAATATTAATCATCACATATTCACACATCAATCATACATAAATCACACATATAAGATCCCTATGTTCAAACTAGAAATGTGGAAGGAACCCTTACCTTAATTATAGTTTTTTCAACGGTTATCACTACCACAATCAAACACAACGAAAATCTCACTCATGCCAACACCTTCAATCAAATAGTGTTTAACTTTGTCAAGTTAATTCCTGAGACTTTAACTATCTTACAAACCTTTTCTTACTCTTAATTCCCTTAGAGTATGTTTACTAAAAGAGTTTAAAACGAGTAAGCACTAATAGTATCATTATTCACAATAAACACTTTCAACATGTAAAAACATATTTTTAGAAATCAACATCCTTCAATTTTTCAAAGAATTCACTAACCATTATTCAAAACGTCTTAAATTATTTTTCTCAATATTTTTCACACAATCATAAAATTTTTCTCCAATTTGCCATAACTCATTTTTTTCCCTCAAATAACTACAAGTTTGATCCACTATATTTTTTTAAAGACTAAAAGTTCAATCAAAGTATTTACCTCATAACAACATAATCACACAAAACAAATATCAATGAATATTTTTTTCTAGTTTCAAAGTTCAAACTCTTTGAAATATTTTCGTCCTTCTTCAAAATTTATATTTTTCAATAAAGTTTGAATTTTAATTCATAAAACTTGGAATCTTTTAAAAAAGAATTTCTAACTCAAGACTTTAACCTTTACTTAATAAATTTGAAACTTTATTTAAAATCATGCAAATTTTTCTAAAAATTGAAAGTATACATATACAAGCTTGAAACCACAATTAACTAATTTTCCTTTAATCACAAGTTCAAAAATTTGTTAATCATATCAATACATTCTTAATATTCAATCATAACCACTATTCTTGGAAATGCATAAACTAAGAAAAATCATTTTTCTTTAATCACCACAACAACATTAATATATCAGAGTTCTCCCCACTGCTAACTCGGTGCCAACGATCTCGATTTCTTTTCGAGACTCAAAGAGCTAACTATAAAAACATAAATATTTATAACAATTTGTTTACAACTAAAATTTATCCAACCACAACAAAATTCCAAAATTATATCTTTTTCGCACACCAAAATTTTAAAACAAAAAGATCTGCATTATTTAGTTAAAACTAAATCATACGAATATTTTTCAAATCACACATATACACACTCGACTATTGAAGCACAAAAAATTTGAGTTAATGAAGTACTCTAAACTTTTTCTTTTTAAACTCAGCCCAAGGGTAATTAAAAGAGTAACATTTTAAACTCTAAACATTTTAATTTCAATCTAACTTTTTGCTCAAATTCTTTAACTTAGTTAAAATTTGAACTTTTCACAACGTTAACAATTCTAATTTTTTTTTTTTGTAAAATTTCAACTTTAGTTCAAAATCATTTATTTGAAAATAACTCATTACGTACCCCGAACACATCAAAAATCAATTTTTTTTAACCATTACTAATAAAATCATCATCATCATCATCATCAACAACAACAACAACACAACAACAACAACAACACAACACAACAATAACAACAACAACACAACACAACAACAAAAGATTTGTTAAGAACTCAAAAATTTCACCCATCCCCGCATCGTATAAAGTTCTATGAATGTAGAAGAAAAAAAGGGAAGGAAGTAAGTGTCTCACCTCAAATAAATTAGCTCACAAGCACCACTTTGTAGAGGAGAGCAACTTTCTTTTCAAACACTTCTTGAATGGAAGCTTAGATCTAGAAGAAAAATAGAGATTTGTGTTTTTGTGTTTTAAATCCAACACTAATCTTGTTTTTTTAATAGAAATAAAAAGAATGGGGAGAGAGCAAAAGCAAGAAGGAATGAATGGAGGAGTTGGCTTTACGATAAGGTTGGGTTCCTTATATACATATATTTATTTTTTTAACTTACAACTCAAAACAAATATATATATACATTCGTCTAACGAGCACATATCTTCTTTGCCCGTGAAAACAACAACTACAAAATCGTACTCTTCATGTAGGTCTTTAAGGACGATTTCGATGAGGAACCAGATCTCCAATATATATTAAGGATTTGTTGATGGTGCGAACACGAAGGATGAACTCATAAATTTTGTGATCTCATTTGGTGATATTGTGTAGCTCAGATCTGAGTTGACGCACCTTTGTTGTGAGTAGAGTGCGAAAATGACGATGAATTTCTTCTCAAACCTGCCACGAATAGTGACAATCAATAAGCTTCGTGAGAATCGAATCAAAGATGGTTGACAGAATCTAGATACAAACAAGTGCATCTTGTTGCCCCCACTCCAAAAATAGAGGATTAAGGCGATTTGTAGTGCGATCAATTATAGTCAAGAATCGTAATGGAGCTAAAGGTTCAGTGATAAACTTCTGAAGCTTGTGGCCGCGAATGATGCCAATTTTTTGTTTCCATTGCTTGAAGTTCTTCTCATCAAGTTTAACATAAGTCAAGTTGGAGAATTTCACATGGGAAGAAGGAAAATTATTAGAGGCACCAAGAAAGGGGTCCATGGAAGCCATTGATGAAAGAGGATCGATAAAAACAAAAAAGCTCTATGATACCATGATAGAAACTCAAGATAATAGAAAATGTTAAAAGAAAACTGAAGTGATTAAATTCTGAATTTTATTACACTTAAGAAGATATTACAATGATGTGATATGTATATATATTAAGATCACTTTCAACTAACTCTAACATACAACTAACCAACTCTAACTCACTTGTAACTAACACTAACAAAGTCTAACTCACTTGTAACTAACTCTTAGTTGTGTTAGTGTATATTTTCTAATATTCCCCCTTAGAATTTGAGGGTGGTTTTACTAGGGTATGTTTTTCAAATACTATGAGTTTATCACGAAGCATTACAAACTTGGTGCTTGGAAGAGGCTTTGTGTATACATCTACCCATTGGTCTTGAGGTGAGACATGAGAGACAACAAGAATTTTGTTCAGCATTTTTTCTCTTACAAAGAAGATGTCAAGTTCCATGTATTTGGTTTCGATTGTGGAGAGTTGGGTTATGTGCAAGAGAGATTGTACTTAAGTTGTCACATAGGATTTTAGGATATTTGAACTTCCAATTAAGCTCATTTAACAATGATTGTATCCAAAGAATTTATGATGCAAGCCGAGTTAAGCTTCTATACTCAACTTCTGTTGAGCTTGCTACTATAGGTTGTTTCTTTGACCACCACGAGATGAGATTATGGCCAAGATACACATAGGCTTCTGAGGTTGACATGCGATCATCAAGATTTGCTGCCAAATCTGCATCACAAAAGCCAATTAGAGATAGAGGTTGATGCACATTTGTTGGCTAGAGTAAAAGACCATGATGCAGTGTGCCAATTAAATATCACATAATTCTCTTAACTGCCTTCCAGTGAGCTTCAAGGGGTTGAGCCAAAACTGATAGAGAATTATATTTCGGGTCTGTTGAGGATTGCATACTGCAATGCTCCCACAATAGAGCGAAAATAAGTTGGATATTACAACTGAACATAACCAATCTTTGACAGTTTACTGATGGACAACATTGGTGTTAGCATGCCCTTTGCATTCCCCATATGTACCTTGGCCAACAATTCACATATATATTTGGATTGAGAAATAAGTAAAGAGCCATTATGTAAGTGAGTCACCTCAATTCCAAGGAAATAGTCCAAAGGTTGAGTCACCATAGTGTAAGTGAGCCATTATGTAAATGAGGTGGAATGTAGAATGAAAAGGTTGGGGACGCATTTACTAGTAGTGAAGCCATACTGAATGAGGGCTCATCTAAGTTTGTCAAACCAGGCCCTTGGGACCTGTTTTAGTCCATACAAGGCTTTATTGAGTTTACATATCAGGCTTTTTTCTTGAACCTCAAAACCTGAGGATTGCACCATGTATACTTCTTCTTCTAAAACACCATTTAAAATAGCATTATTGACATCAACTTGCTGAATAGGTCAATTGTTGGACACCTCAATAGTGAGCACAGTGACTAGTTTAACCATTGGAGAGAACGTTTCAGTGAAGTTAAAACCAACCTGTTGATGAAATCCTTTTGCCACAAGGCGTGGCTAATAATTGTGAATTGATCCATCAGAGTTCTCTTTAATTCTAAACACCCACTTACACCCTATAGGTGTACGACTAGGTGGTGGAGGGACTAGGGACCAAGTATTGTTTTGAAGAAGTGCAACACACTCAGTTTTCATTGTTGTCAGCCATTGTGGGGCAACAAGTGCATGCTGAACAGTGGCAGGTTCTAAGTGTGTGAGAAGTAGAGTGGGATGCAATTTTGGCTTGACAATTTCATATTTAGCTCTTGTTTGCTTGGGATTTGTATTATGAGTAGGAATTTGGATGGGAGAAAAATTAGGTGTAGAGGCTTTTGGCCTGGGTGCAGAGGTTGCTGGACTGGGTTCGCACTAGGGGTAGGAAAAAGCATGACATAGTTGGACTCTAAGTCAGGGATGGAAGTAAGCACTTGTGATGAAAAGGAGCTTGAGAGTGAGGGACTTGGAATTGTTGGATTAATGCAGCCTGTGCCAGCAGTGTGATGAGGAATAATGCTAGTGACAACAACAATATGATGAGGATGGCAGGGTTGAGTTACTTGGAGAAGTAGCCATGATGTAGTGGATGGTGCTTGTGATAGAGTGAAGGGCTTGGAGAACAATTTAGAGTAGGGAAACCTTGTTTGATTGAACAAAACATCTTTTGATATATATATTCTTCTATCATAACTAAGACACTTATACCTCTTTTAAGATGAAGAGTATCCCATGAAGACACACTCTTGGGATCTAAAAGCAAGTTTATTGGGATTGTAAGGTCTTAGGAGTGGAAAACAGGCACATCCAAATACCTTTAGGTCCTTGTAGCTTGGATAGGTGTGGTGTAGAAGGAAATGAGGAGACATATTGTTGATAATTGGTGTTCGTAGACGATTGATGAGAAACACAACTGTAATAAATGCATGATTCCATAATTTGAGATGAATTCCAGTCCGTGTCAGCAGTGTCAGACTAGTGTCAACGAGGTTCCTGTGATTTCTCTCATCTAAACCATTTTGATGATGAATGTGTGGACAAGTGAAGCGATGAAATATACCTATATCAGCCAGATATTTGGTGAAGGGACGAATTTCACCCCTTCAATCACTTTGGACAACTTTGACTTTTCAATTAAATTGCAATTCGACCATGGATTTAAATTTAAAATGAGCGAGAGTGTCATATTTCTATTTTAGGGGATAAATCCAAACAAACCTAGAGCAAGCACCAACACATGTAAGAAAATATGTGTATCCTCCATGGGATGTAACAGGGGTAGGACCCCATAAGTCACAAACCACCAATTCAAAGGGATTATGATTTATGTTGATAGAGGGAGGAGCAGGCAGACGATGTGCCTTGCCTAGACAACATGTTGAGCAAAATGCAATGGTATCTTTTGTTGGGGTAGTGATATTACACAACTTTAATATTGCCTTAAGTGATTCATGATGAGGATGCCCGAAACGAGCATGCCCTAGATGATAAGCAGAATTTGAAATGGAAGAACAATGTAAATTGGAAACATTAATATTGATGTGTTTTGTAGTTACAAGAGTAGTAGGTACATTATGAAAAGAATTATTACAGTAAACAACATTAGTTTCAAAATTATGATTTTGCAAAATAGAATCTGAGTAAAGTGGTTTTTGAAACTTGTAGAGACCATTTGCTCTAACGGTTCCTTTCAGCAGAACTTCAAAAGAAGCATGTGAATTCACAACACAAAAAGTGGGGTGAAATTCAAAGAAAACTCCATTATCTTGTGCAAACTTACTAACATTAATTAAATTTTAGGTAATAGATGGAACAAGTAAAAGGTTCTTGAGTGTAAGATTGGTGTTAGGATGTATTAAACAAGGAAAATGCATGTTGCCTATTGATTTTATAGACAAACCTTGACCATTTCCTATTAACACATGATCTGATCCACTGAGTGAAACTACATCTCCCAAGTTGGAAGCATCAGGCGTGAAATGATGCAAAACACCTGAGTTAGGATACCACCATTGATTGTTCAATCCAGAGTTAGCGCCAATGAGAAGAGCTTGAGGATGAGAGAGACGTGGATTGGTAGGTCTAGGGCTGGAGTAACCAAATTGAGGTTGAGTAGGGGGCCTTTGCTGCATCAGGAATGGAGTGGAGGGAGGTGATCCCCAAGGATAATGAATGGATTGATTAGATCTGTAATGACGAAAATAACAGATGGAGGCATTGTGACCAGAATTGTGAAAGAACTGGCACTTCACACAACCACCACGACCAAAATGACCACCGCTACAACCATTACGACCACCACGAGAGCTATATCCTGGATAATCAGAGTGGTTCTGATTCGCAATCACATGACTCGTACCTGACGTAAAATTAGGGTTCAGATGCAACAAAGAATCAGTCATAGAGTTCACAGACGAGGTCGACGATGCTGCATGTGTGACACCCTAAATCCCAAAATAATATATATAATAATTTATATCATATTTCTATAAAATTTTCAGCGGATAAATTAAAACTCTTCCAAAGAAAAAAAAAATTATGTGGATGATTTAGAATAACACATTTCTCAAAAATCAAAAGGACTAATTTAAACTTTTTTCTCTAATAAAATAGTGCAATCTCAATAAGCTTGATTTAAGTATAATTACTTAATTTAATTCTAAAAATTTACTATTATTTATAAGGTTTTTATACAAAAGTCGTTTTAAATTAAATAAGTAAAATACAATTTACAACTCCCATTCCTGATATTACCTATCAGAGCGGTGATTCTCTCAAACTTGAACTTCAAGACTTATTAACCTGTAATAAATGCGATTTCACAAACGCATGACCAAACCAGTCAAACACAAACAACGAAGGAGGTGAGTTTCGAAATCATGATGATAGTATAATACAAGTAAAAAGAACACACAAATAATCATAATAGAACTGTATCATTACACAGACATTCCTCAAGAAAATATCACATTAAACAGTCAAAATCACTCAAGGACAATCAATAAATTTCACTATAACATCAAATCGTCTAAGAGAAATTATCACCACACACGATACATATTAATCACAACAAAATAATCACAATAAAATGCAATGTTATGCATAAACTTATACTCTACTTCACAATGTGGTACCATTCTAAATCTGAAGTACTTGGAGGCTTGATACTATGCCACCATCTCGGTGGACAGACAATTCAAATTGGCCTTGTCCTCACAGATCCCCTCAACTCAACCCGAGACACATATATGCAACAGTCGAGGTAAACGTGTGTTGTATGGTAGCTCCCGGCATTTGGCTTGTCAGACCCTACCTATATGATGACAAAATAATCTCCACTTCACAAATTCTCAATATTTATTTTAATCCCATCGTTAGCTTAAACTACTCCATTAAGAGCATCGCCTTTAGGAATCATCACTATCTCATCAAGTGTGAGGTACTTCGATATTCTCATCACAATTTTATAATATCATTAATCATACATAATCATGATCGTCATATATACTCATCACAGTTTCATATCATCACTATCATCAATCAAAAATCATCATTATCATCACGTAAACATATATCATACCATGCATCCATCTTTTATTATCACATCACATAAATTCGTCTAATCAAATATATGCACATAATTTCATTCAACATCACAATAATGACAAATATCAACTACCACACAAGTATCGAAAATTAAATCAATCAACACCTTATAATATTTATATTTCACATTTTAATCTCACAGTTCTCATATATCACACTAATCAATTTATCTATCAAAGGGCTACTGCTGTTGGGAAATACAGTTTTCCCGTTCATCTCACAATATATTATACTCATGAATTCAAACGCTCTCTCACCCCTTACCTTATTTTGACGCTTTCACACACGAGTACGATTCCACGGGCAAACAATCTTTGTTCTTTGACTTTTTGTCCTTCAATCGATCTAACTCGACAGTTTATGGGCAAACGTCAAAAATAAATTATGAGAAAATACTCTAAAAACTAAATTTCTAAATTCGGTCAAGGAAAATTACCATAAATCAGAAAATCAATAAGTGAATAATATAGCCACTTTTTACACAATTGTTTTGATTTTGGTTTCACTCAAATCGGACTTACGGTGAAAAAGAACGGTGCAAAATAACGAATTCTATAAATGGAGAAATTGGGTATTTTAGGGAGAAATTCGGGTTGTTAAAAATCTGATAAATTGTGTTTAATTGAATAGCTAAATGAGTAAAACAACATACTGAAATTTGGACGAAAACGGAGAAACTTTTTTGGGACAGTCATCGATGAACAGTATCAAATTTTTCTTTTTCTCTCAATATGCGGCGGCCCTATTTTGTGTCTAGGTTACTCTCTCTTTCTCATGCCTTTCATTCTTGTTGTTTTCAATTAATATTATTTTATTATTTAATTAGATTTTACTCTTAAATATGTGTTTAATCCATAAAACAAATTTTACTTCTTTCTTCTAATTATTTTTATTTTTTTAAATAAAACAAACAATTATAAAAAAAAAGGAAAAATGAAGGAAAAGGAAAAAGAAAGGAAAAGGAAAAAGGAAGGAAAAAAAGGAAACAGAGGAAAGCCAAACGTTTCCCCCTGCCTCGCGAAGTTCATTCTTGTTCTTCCTCCAACCTTCAAATTTTTCCTCTATTTCAAAGCTTGCTAAGTAATCCAGCAAAACTATTTGCTCGGTAGTTGTCCTCCCAACTTTCTTCTTCTTCCCTGATTCGAAAATGATGAAAAACGGTGTTAGGGGTTTTCAAAACCGTCAAACACAAACCTCCACATTTCTTCTAGATCTAAGCTTTATTTCACAAAGAGATAGAAGGGAAAATTGCTCATCTTCCCGCTACGGTGCTAGTGAGCCAACTTTGGAAGTGGCGACGCGAGCAGACATTTTATCGAAATTAATTGCGGTACCGTAATCGCTCGTTAAAGCTACCGTTAAGGTAAAAGCTCATTCCAAATTTTTAGCTTGCATATAAGATGCTATATGTGTATTTGTGGAGTTGGAATTTGGTGAAATTGATGTGTGATTTTGTGGAAAAGGAATTTAATTCATTGATGTGTGTCTTGAGGAAATTAAAGTTGATGTGTTTGAGGTGTGGTTTGTGAAAATTAATTTGGCATGAGTTATGTTTGAATTTTGTGGAAATTTATGGTGATTGAAGATTGAACTTGGCGTGGATTTTGTGGATTTTGAATTGATCGAATTTAATGTAAATTGTGGATTAAATTTGATGTGTGGTGGTGGAAAATATATGTTTGAGTATGCTCTATGTTGAATTTGAAAATCATTAGTGTTAAATGAGTATTAAAAATGAGGAATCTTTTAATATCTGCATTTACTTAATGATTGTTGTGGAAAGAGTCAGAGTATGCTCATGCATTTCATAGTACATGGTGATCGCGATGGTGCCATGGTGATCGTGATGGGTCACAAGATGATGCCATGTGATTTGTTGGTTCATCTTTTCCTTACGAGGATTATCGCGTCGTGCTGATCTGTGAGAGATTGCACTCTAGAATGTGCTGATCTGTGAGCGATTGCACTCTAGAAAACAGTGTAAGGCATGTGATAGACGACACTTTAGTAAATCGTGCGGGCCTGTGATGGGTGGCACCTTGGTAATTAGTACAAGGCCTGTGATAGGCAATACAATTATGATTTACGCCCCTTCGAGGAGGGTTTTAGTTGGAATTCCGGAATCATGCATTTTGGCATATACGCATTGCATTAGGGTGCTTGGCATGCGAGTCATGTTTGATATACTGTGATGATTGTATATGTATACTCAGTTGTTGTTGTGATTGTTCCGTAATTGGGAAGTGTGATTGTTTGGTTTTGTTTGTAAGTGTTGGTTGATTGTGAAACCATTTCGAAACTGAATCCTGCATTTTTCTGCAGTTGTATTCGAATACAATGATGTTGTAGTCGAATACATATGTCTTGATTTTGCTACTGACTTATGAAATAACATTGTATTCGAATACAATGAGGTTGTAGTTGAATACAGTTGTCCTGATTTTGCTACTGACTAACAAAATAACACTGTATTCGAATACAAGATGCTGTATTCGAATACGACAGTGCAATTTTGTGAAAAACTTCATTTTCAACTTTGATTATGCATGTTTGGCATATGAAAACCCTTTCAAAGAGTATGCTAGGTTGAAAGGTTATTTTGTGCATTTAAAATTTAAATGTTATGTGATATTTGTTAATTTCGGTTGGTGACCTTTACAATTATTGTGGAAATCTGGGCTTTGCTCTCAGATGAGAACCAGGGTCATCCTACCGGTTAGTACCCTGGAGATGGGAATGTAGTTAGGCATACCTGACCGATGTTGTGTTAGAAGGATCTTGTGGGGCGCGTGGAGATTGTAAGACCCATAATTTTAAAGTACACTTTATGTATTTTTGTGTATTTTGAATTTTGGCTCGAAGGCTTTTTAGCCAAAGTTAATAATATTTTGGAGTTTATATGATCAAAAGGATATTTTGATGCCGTTTAGAATTACTCGTCGATAAATAAATTTAATTAACTGCGGTAATCCCTTTAACGGAGAATTTTATGCGTTATGGGTGAAAGGGTAAATTAACAAATATCTAGATATTTTGAGATATTTGTTAAGTTATAATTAATTTATATATATATTTATATGTTTGTTTGGAGGGAAAAAGAAAGGAAATTAGAAGGAAGGAAAAGGAAAAGAAAATGGTATACAAAGGAAAAAGGAAGAAAGGAAAAAGAAAGGAAAGAAAGAGAAAGGAAAGAAAAAAACCAAATTTCCATCTTCCTCCTCTGTTACTCGCGCGCTCAAAATCCCTCCCTCCTCCATTTTCGTTTTTCTTTGCTTCCTTTCTTCAAGATTAGAAACCCAAGGTTTGTTGAATGTGAAAGAGAAGATTTCTCAGCTTCATACTTCCTCGTTGATTCGAAAACGAAGAAAAACGGTGTTAGAGATTTTCAGGTGACACCTCGGTAAACTGTACTGACCCGTGATAGGTGGTACATTTACGATTTATATTTTTGGTGAATTGTGCTGACCCGTGATAGGTGGCACCTTGGTAAATTGTACGGACCCGTGATAGGTTGTACGTTTGCGATTTATATTTTAGTAAATCGTGTTGACCCGTGATAGGTGACACCATGGTAACTGTACTGACCCGTGATAGGTGGTACATTTACGATTCCCGCTTTTTCTTTTAGTAAATCGTGTTGACCCGTGATAGGTGACACCATGGTAACTGTACTGACCCGTGATAGGTGGTACATTTACGATTTACATTTTTGGTGGATTGTGCTGACCCGTGATAGGTGGCACCTCGGTAAACAGTACTGGTCTGTGATAGGCGGTACGTTTACGATTCCCGCTTTTTCTTTTAGTAAATCGTGTTGACCCGTGATAGGTGACACCATGGTAACTGTACTGACCCGTGATAGGTGGTACATTTACGATTTCCGCTTTTTCTTTTAGTAAATCGTGTTGACCCGTGATAGGTGACACCATGGTAACTGTACTGACCCGTGATAGGTGGTACATTTACGATTCCCGCTTTTTCTTTTAGTAAATCGTGTTGACCCGTGATAGGTGACACCTCGGTAAACTGTACTGACCCGTGATAGGTGGTACGTTTATGATTTACGCATTTTAGTAAATCGTGTTGACCCGTGATAGGTGGCACCTCGGTAATTGGTACTTTGGCCTGCGATAGGCGGTACAATTATGATTTACGGCCCTTCGAGGAGGGTTTTGGTTTGGAATTCCGAGTCCATGCATTTTGGCATATACGCATTGCATTAGGGTGCTTGGCACACGAGTCGTGTTTGAATCAAGTTTAGGATTGAGTGTTTTGAATAGGAATTGTCGTGGTAATTGTGTTGGGATTGCTAAGTGTTATGTATTGATTGTCGTGTGTGAGTGCGATGGATTGTAAAACTGTTTCGAAAACCAATTCGTCGTGGTGATTGTGTGGGTTTTGCTAAGTGTTAAGTTTTGGAGTTATGTGTGAGTGTGATTGAATTAGTTTAAGTATTTTTGGAAGAATAAGCAGGGAAATCGATTTCCCAATCGATTGGATGAGTTGCAGGAAGTTCACTATTTTAACCTAATCGATTTGCCAATCGATTGTATAAATATGTCTTTCAAAATCTTTTAAGAAATCGATTTGGAAATCGATTGGCCTTAACACAGGAACACAACAAAACTGACAAAATCGATTTGGCAATCGATTTGGTAACACAGGAACTCAGCAAAACTGACAAAATCGATTTGGCAACACAGGAACTCAGCAGAAACTGACCAAATCGATTTGGCAATCGATTGGCTCAGTAGAAATCCTTATTTTGAGTTAGATAACATATTGCTCAATTGATTTATCAATGTCTTGGTTAGTTATGTATTACTTGATGGATTGAGAACTTTATTTTGATTTCATTTTTATTTGGCAAGCATTACATGAACTTTTAGCATATGAGAAATCCTTTTAAGGTGCATGCTTAGTTGAAAGGTTATTTTGTGCATTTAAAAAAAAAAAACTTAAATGTTATGTGTTAACTGTTAATTTCGGTTGGTGACCCTTTACAACTATTGTGGAAATCTGGGCTTTGCTCTCAGATGAGAGCTAGGACGATCCTGCCGGTTCGTACCCTACGGATGGGAATGCTTGACTGGAGCTATGTAGGAGGATCTCACGGGGCGCGTGGAGATCACTCAGGGTGTATAGTTTTTTGTAGGATGATCAGATTAAGTTGATGTATAGGGACTAGACGTCCTTCTTTTTGGGTTGCAGTATTTTGATTTGGAAAAATGTACCTATACTAATATTGTCTGTTTGACATATTATTTATGATGGGGTTTAGGTACCACCTTTTGAAGTATAAATACTTTGGATTCGTATTTTGAGAAACTTTTCTGCTGCTTGTAAATTATAATGACTCAATTATTTATCCAAAGGTATTTCCTTATTTGTTTTTCTTTGTTGTATTTTAATCTCTTTGAAAAAAACATATACACCCTCGCTTTGAAAATCGGGGTGTTACAGAGATCACCCGGGTTGTATAGTTTTTGTAGCATGATCAGTTTAAATGGTTGTATATGGATTAATTGTCTTTCTTTTGGGAATGTATTTATTTCAATTTGGAAGATTGTACCTATACCTCATATTGTCAGCTTGACTTTTATTTTGATGGATCCTTGTACCATTTTTTGATGCGACGTGGGGAAGTTTAAATTCTTGGGGCAGTGCTTTTGTACATGTGTCTGTCGAGAATACCCCAGAGGTATGAGCTATGTCTGATAGGTCTCATAGCCTCAGTGTATTTTACTGTTTAAATACTTTGGATTTGTATTTCAAAAACTATTTCCGCTGCTTGTAAATATTTGTTGACTTTTGTCGTTATGTTACGACTTAAATATTTTATCCAAAAGTATTTCTTCCTTTATTTCTGAAATTCGATTTCTATTTAAAAAAAAAAAACGGCCTGTTACATTTTTCATGAAACAAGTTATGGTAAGACACTTAAAACAAGAGTAAAAAAAATAAGAAAAAGATATCACAAAACTGATTTTTTCAAGTTTACCACCCACACAATAGTTACCTTCAATCTCTTTACAAACAGAAGAACATCTACTAGTCTCCTTACTATATTCTAATATTCTCAAACGTATTTCTACAATCAAATTTTTATTCTCAAACGTATTTCTACAATCAAATTTTTGAGGTTGCTACCACTACAAGGGGCAAGTTACACATAACAAAACTTGGAATGTTTATGTGTAATTTTTACAGGAGGATATCATGATGTAAAAGATTAAATAATTATGAAGAGATATAATGTAAAGTTATTTTACATAAGTGCATTATCTTTAAACTATTTTATTTATTTATTTTTTGATGATTTTTTTTTCTATTTCTTGATTGACTCAAAATAAATTTATTCTTTTTGATTAAACCCTAATCTACCAAACTCAACTCGCCACAAATACACCTAAAGTAGATGAGCAAATAAACAAATTAATCCTTCACATTGTAAGACTCAATCAATTTTTTTTTTTAAATTTTACAAATTGACAAATATTTTTTAAAATTATAAAATAGTAATCAAAATAGTCTATATTTAAATTTTTATGGTTAAAGACAATAAAGTGATATATTAACGGAATATTTGATCCCTCTATGTTAATCTAATATCAATGTCACCACACTAAGTAAACTAATTTTACTATGAAATTTAAATCTTTCATTGATTTATTTGTCCAAAATTTGAATTAAATATTTTATAGTATAATTTATTCATAATTAACATTGATGTAACGTAAATGTAAATAAATTACATATTTAATTATAGTATCATATCAAAATATAGATGTGAATAAATTACATATTTAATTATGGTGTCATATCAAAATATGTAACAAAAATTATTTTATAAAGATTATTTTAATCAATATTTTATAATTTAAGTTGTATCTACCAAATTTACAAAATTAAGATATTAACTCCGGAGACACTTGGAAATTAGAGCACGACGCATTCACACTAAAATAAAGGAAGACTTCATTCACTCTTGTGTGTTTCAGGACGCTGAAATTAGTTGGGGCAAGCAGACTCCAAACCAACAAACATGGCCGAAAGCTCTTCCGCTCTGCCTCCACCTCCACCCCCACCCAAACCAGTTGTCGTTAGGGTCAAACGAAAACCCTTTCAATCTCCACTTGATGCTTTCTGTAACCCTCCCTTCTTTTTCTTCTTCTTCTTCTTTTCATAACTCCCCTTTTGCTTTTCTCATTTTCATTCATGGTTTTTCCATGTCATTCTAGGGTTGGAAATCAATGAGAGGCCATTGAAGCGTCCTCTCTTGGATTTTGGAAATCTTTCAATCTCCGATTCTTCTCAAAACGGTATGTTGCTTTTCTTTTCGCTATCTATGTTCAAACCAATGATATTTACCACTCGTATATTACTATTAAGGTATGATGTCAAATTTGAAATGCAATTGTTGAAATGTCGAGTTCCACTTTGGTTCAAAATGGGTTTAAGTAAACACAAATTAGTGTTCAAACTCAATACCTTAAAGGCTACCTTTGGATGATTTTACTTAGTTTAACTACCTGTTTATGACACGACGATTTTAATCTATATATTAGCTTAGTTAAATAAACTTATGGATTTTGATGTAAAACATGCATCGGGGGTCCCTGCATTTCACATAATAAACTTATATGATGTTTCATTGCCTTCATAATTTAAAAATTTTTTATCAGTAAAATTTTGGATCCCCCAGTTCAAGTTAGGGAAGACCTTCAGGCTCACTAAGCAGTTAGAAAGGGAAACAAGAAAAAAACAACCCTGTACTAATAACAATGTCCGCATGTCTGTTAGAGAGGTTTTACGTACCACCTTCACAGAAACCTCTCCATGATGTTAAATCTAGTTACCAATTTCAGTGATTATTGCACTATAATGATGAAAACCTCTTTAAATTTTCATCAATCTTAAATCTTTATGAAGATTAGTTATAAATGATTAATCTAAAATCAGCCACATGAATAATAACTCTGGAATAGATGTATACATTATATTATATTACTTTAAAAGAAGAAAAACAGGATAAAAGAAAATGTTAAAGACAGTACAGATACTTTGAGGAACCTGTTTCTTCCTTTTCCAGGCCTTAGCCCCTCTCTTCTCTTATCCTTCCCTCTTAACCAGTCACTTAAGAAGGATCCATTCCCTGCTGTACTTGTCATGTTTACAGGATGTGTAAGTTAAGTTGTAATAATTAATTGCTCAAGTTGATTTTTAATCATATTCTCCTCATTGAGTGTGCAATCTCTTGATGGCTCTTCCATTTCTTTCTGTTGCACACCTACTTACCGGTGGATTCCTTTCTGTGACCTATTAAAAGACAACAAGTTTCTGATTACTCAATGCATGCAGAAAGCATCGTAGCAAGCATCCATAATTCTTTTGATATGGTAGAGAGGAAAGTATTAAGCAATAAGCGTTTCTTAGTTTCAATTGCTAAAAGATTTGATAGTTTTTTTCATTACTCTTTTCCAGTCGTGGGTTTCTTTGGAAAATTAACATTTTTATGTATTTGCAAAAACAGTTATCATGATGCTAAAAGTAAAGTTGTTCAATGACACATATAAGGAGAATGCCTTTAAATAATCTTGCTAGACTTGAGATGATTTGTGACAGATTGAAGAGCTGAAAACTGCTGTAATATTTTTATGCTGAATGTGTTTCATATTTATGTCTGACTCAAGATATAATTCCTCCCTTCCTTTTTAGTGGAACTTCATAACAAGAAAGTTTTGGTGCAACATGTGGAGACGCTAAGCAGCGCTGAGGTCACTTTAGATCTTGTGCAATCATTTGTGGTTAGTATCCCATCTAGATGATATTGTACAAATCTTTCTCCTTATGATATATGCGTGATGTCATGTGTTTGTTTTTGAATTAAAACTCTCCCCTCTCATGCCAATTTGCGTTCCATTGTGGTGTTGTTAAATAGAGGTATAGCGCTATTGCGTAGCAGGATTTAGGCAAAATACTACAAAATCTCATAAGCTATAGCTATTTGATACCACAGCAATAGCAGCTGCTATTCTTGCATGGTAAAGATACTAGAAAAAAAAATTTAGCGTTCTTTTTTAAATGATAACACTAAAAAAGCAGCATGTGAGCAGTGAGCTGCAGATAACCACTTTTAAAATATTTATAAAAGAAAAACTGAAGAGTTGCGAGAATTGACTCTTATATAATCATGACCTAACTCCCAAATGGTAAACCTCTACATAAACTGGTTCTTTCTTCTCCCTCTACCTCCATTTTCTTCTCTTCTCATCGTACTCCGTCTTCATCAAGCTTCAGAGTTTAATTTATGTCACATTAAAAAAAATTAATGTTTATGCAGCTTTTCTATTTGTATGCAGTATGCTTTTATTATTTATATATAATTGATTTATTTCAACCGCTATGTGACTTCCGCTAGCTATTTGCATGAAACACTATCTGCTATTTCTCATAGCAAATTTTTGGTGTTTCGCTTTTTTTCCTCAATCTGCTATCATTTGGTCTTCTCAATAGGTGGCAAATTTTAATCATCATTGCACTATGCTTTGATTAAATGAATACATTATCACCTTGTTGATTGACTGTTTTTTAAGGAACCTGGTTCCACAAGTGCCTCTGAATCTAAGTCAAAAATTGAGGAAAGGAAGAACTTCTTCAAAAAATTTAATGTAAGTCCTTTCTTCTTGACTTCTCTGCCCCTTCTTTTTCTGCATGTGCACAACACGTGTGATTATTCATGCTTAAAGCCATGAATCTGTTGCTTCCCAATTGTGTTTTTGCAAACATGTTTTACATTTCTAATCATGTTATCTTTCATTATTTCCTATTTTTAATGTCCACAGAAGCAAGATCAGCTCTTGTTTAAAGCTAAACAAGAAAAAGAGGTTTGTAACATGCCCTTATTTCTCCTATTTTTGTATGGACATATGTTTGGACACTTATTAATACTCTTTCTTAAGGGATTATAATTTATATACTTCATTCTTCAGTTAGAAATTGTGTTGAAGTCTCTTCTGTATACTTCAGACATGCCCTTGCATCCTTTATTTACTTATATCCCTTTACACTACTTTCAACTTGCAGCCCCCTTACTGAAATTCTGTCTGATGCTATGATTGGTTTTGGAATTGTTCCTATTTTTATGTTGTTTTTGTAGTTATGCTGTAGATTTTCATTTTATTTGATTTTCCTAGTTGCTTTCAACTATATCTACCTTGATCTCAAATTAAACTATTAATGACAATGTATAGGAAAAATTGTTTTTTGTCTAGTTTCAGTCAACTACTCTTTCTATTTCAAATCTTATTTACTCCAAATTCTTCTGTTCAAAAACAACTAATTTTTTTTCCATGGTTATTGGATAATATATATTTTTGTGTCATCACTTAAGAGTTAGAAGTGCATCATTTCTTTTGTCAATAAAAAATCCTTACTGTATGAGATGATAAGTGTTGAAAATATATTTATGATCTTTGTATTTATTACATATCACATCATATCATGTAAATATAGATAGTATCTCCCATATTTATTTTTGTATTTATTGCCTTGAGCCTATATAAAACCGACTCTGTTGTGTAGTTCAGACACACGGTTTTACTATATGTCTCTCATTTTCTCTCAATCAACATGGTATCTAGAGCCTATTAAGAGACAACCCTATACCGTGATTACCCGGAGACCCACTGTCCTTTGGTCACATTTTTTTTTTAAAAGTTAACCGTGTCCTATTTCTGGTTTACCCCCTTATTCGTCGCTGTTATTTTATTTTTCAGCAAATCAGTCGTGTATTGTTCATCGCGTCAACACTGCTAATCACGCGGTATTTTTCATCGCGTCAACACTGCTAATCACGCGGTATTGTTCATTGCAATTTTTTTTTTTGCCTCTTCCTTCCGCCACTGTTTCGTTGCTGGTTTTAGGTAACTCCTTATTGATTATGGCTACTTATGAAGATTTTCTTCGGTGGGTAGAGTATTGTTAGAACTCGAGTTCCGTTGTTTCGGCCGCACAAAGTGGTAATTCACGTGTTTGCATCTCACCTTCTCTTACCCCATTTATTATCGATTCTGGTGCATCTGACCACATTACTGATAATAAAGCTCTTTTCTCCTCTCTCACAACTTCTGGCCATTTACCTAGGATAGTCTCAATCAATGGTTCCCAAACACAGTCTCAAGGGATTGACATTGTCCAAATCCTCCCTTCCCTGTTAGTTACTATGTCCTTTATGTGCCTGGATGCCCATTTAATTTAATTTCTATCAGTCGATTGACTCGTTCTCATGATTGTGTTGCCACATTTACTAATTGCAATGTTACTTTGCAAGATCGAATATTAGGACGACAAATTGGTGTCAGATGTGAGTCTAATGGTCTTTATTATCTCTCAAACCCATCAACAACATGCCTACCACAAATTCTCCTCTTATTATACATGCTCAGTTAGGTCATCTGAGTCTTCTCAAACATAGTTATCTAACCAAATTATCTAGCTTCAATCGTGAATTGTGTCAGTTAGGGAAACACACTCGTAGCATTTCCCTGATCGAGCCAATAAATGAGTTTCGTCCCCATTTGCGTTAGTTCACTCAGATGTTTGGGATCCTTCTCGTACTATTTCCACTCTTGAGTCTAGATATTTTGTTACTTTTATTGATGATTTTTCCCGTTGTTCGTGGTTATTTTTAATGAAAAATAGATCTGAATTATTTTCTATTTTTGAACAATTTTATAAGGAAATTAACACTCAATTTGGTGTATCCATTTGCACTTTGCGCAGTGATAATGCCCGTGAATATTTGTCCCATCAATTTCAAAATTTTATGACCTCTAACGGCATTCTTCATCAAACGTCTTGTGCTCATACACCTCAACAAAATGGGGTCTCCGAACGCGAAAATCAACATCTTATTGAAACCACTCGTACTCTCCTTCTTCATGGTAATGTACCATCTCGCTTTTCCCTCGTACCCCTCTTCACTCACTTCCTCCTCGTGTCTTCAAGTCTACATGTTTTGTCCACAATCTCACTCCCGGCCTTGACAAACTTTCAGCTCGATCACTAAAATGTGTCTTTCTTGGTTATCATCTGTCCCAAAAAGGTTATCGTTGTTATTCTCCTATTCTTCAACGATATCTCATATCGGTTGATGTCACAGTTTTTGAGTATGTTACATGCTATGAGTCGCTTCTTGACCCTCTGTCTGTAACTATTCCTGTGAACCTACCAAAGTCTGTTTCGCCTTTTCTTTTACCACTAGAGCCTATTATGTATGTCCCACTTGAGACACCTCCAGTGGCTCCTCCCGTTGTTCCACTTGAGACTCCTCCTATGGATCCTCCAACTGTCCAACCTCTTCAGACATACTGCCGTTGCCAACCATCATCAATTGTACATGCCCCTACACTCGTTCTTGATATTGTGGTCATTCTAGATGCTCCTTTGCTGCCACCTCCTCCTTTATCTGATTCGACCTTTGATATTCCTATTGCTATTCGTAAAGGTATACGTCCTACTCGTAACCCATTCCCTTATTACATTAGTTTGAGTTACCATCGTCTTTCTCCTTTACATTATACTTGTTTGTCTTCCCTGTCTTCTGTTTCTATTCCTAAATCTCCAGGTGAAGCTTTATCCCACCCAGAGTGGAGACAATCAATGATTGACGAGATGTGTGGACTTCAGAGTAGTGGTACCTGAGAATTGGTTCTTTTACCATTTGGAAAGTCTTTAATAGGATGTCGTTAGCTTTATACGGTGAAAGTTGGTCTTGATGGTTAGATAGACCGTTTTAAAGCTCGTTTGGTGGCAAAAGGGTACACTCAAATTTTTGGCCTCAATTACGGTGATACTTTCTCACCTGTGGCTAAGATGGCATCTGTTCGACTACTCCTCTCTATTACAGCCATCAAACATTGGTCTCTGCACCAACTTGACATTAAAAATGTTTTTTTGCATGGTGACCTTGAAGAAGAAGTGTATATGGAGCAACCACCTGGGTTTGTTGCTAAGAGGGAGTCATCTACCATGGTTTGTCGACTTCACAGGTCTCTCTATGGTCTTAAACAGTCTTCTCGAGTTTGGTTTGACAGATTTAGCACAGTAGTGCAACAATTTGGTATGGTTCGAAATGAAGCTGATCATTCTCTTTTTTATCGCCACTCAACCCAAGGGTGCATTTACTTGATTGTCTATGTAGATGATATTGTCATAACTGGTAGTGATTAGCAGGGCATACTCTAGTTGAACAAACATTTATCTCATCAGTTTCAAACTAAAGATCTTGACAAGCTTTGCTACTTCTTGGGTATTGAGGTAATCCAATCTAAGGATGACTTAGTAATTTCACAAAGAAAATATGCCATGGATATTCTTGAAGAGACAGGTTTATTGAATGCCAAGCCGGTTGACACTCCTATGGATCCAAATGTCAAACTTCTACCTAATCACGGGGATCCATTTTCATATTCAAGGGGTTACAAAAGATTGGTTGGTAAATTAAATTACCTCACAGTCACTCGTTCATGCATTTCTTTTGCAGTTAGTGTAGTAAGCCAATTCTTAAACTCTCCTTGCCAAGAACACTAGGATGTTGTGATACGACTCTTGAAATACATTAAAGGCGCTCCAGGAAAAGGTCTAATTTATGAAAATAGAGGACATACTCAGATAGTTGGTTATTCAGATGCCGATTGGGCAGACTCGCCCATTGATTCGCCATCCACTTCTGGGTATTGTGTACTTGTTGGAGGAAACTTAATATCTTGGAAGAGTAAGAAACAAAGTGTAGTTGCAAGATCTAGCGCTGAAGCTGAATACAGGGCTATGGCATTAGTGACTTGTGAGCTCATTTGGTTGAAACAATTACTCAAAGAGCTTCAATTTGAAGATGCAACACAAATGACATTAATCTGTGATAATCAAGCAGCATTGCACATTGCCTCTAATCTGGTTTTTCATGAGAGGACCAAGCATGTTGAGATAGATTGTCACTTTGTAAGGGAGAAGATCGAATCAGGCGACATTACCACTAGCTTTGTTAATTTCAATGATCAATTGGCAGATGTATTCACCAAGTCCCTAAGAGATTCTCGAATTAGTTATATATGTAACAAGTTTGGTGCATATGATTTATATGTTCCAGCTTGAGGGGGAGTGATGAAAATATATTTATGATCTTTTATTTATTACATATCACATCATATCATGTAAATAAGGATAGTATCTCCCATACTTATTTTTGTATTTATTGTCTTGAGCCTATATAAAACCGACTCCGTTGTGTAGTTTAGACACACTGTTTCACTATATGTCTCTCATTTTCTCTCATTCAACAATAAGATTAGAGAAGCCAAACGTTCACTCATTTATATATGACTTGGGAATTCTGTTTATGGTAGTTGTAGATTTTGGAGTACATCACTGTAGTACTCCCTCCATCTCATCAAAAGTATCACATTTGCAAAGTTATATATCCCAAAATCAGTGTCCTTTTCATTTTTCAATGCAAGTAAGATTAATTATTTTTTCAATGTTGCTCCCAAGTCATTATTCTCTACTTTGTATTTTTATAATAATGAACACCATTGCTTGAAATGGTTAATTTGATGAAATTGTTGTTCTCTTTCATTAATTTATAGCTTCTCAATATTTTTGAAATAACCTAGTATGATAAGAGGAGGGATTAATATTTTAACATTGAAGTAATTTCTATAAGTTTCCTTGCAACAAAGTTTTACGCCTCATTCTTTCTCGCAGTCTTCAGCTAAAGATGCTCGCTTTGAGCAAATATGGAAGAGCAGGAAAGGTAACAAGGGGACAGAAGGTGAAAATGCATTACAAGAAATATGCCAGTTCTATGACATTGTTCGCGTTGACAATGAAGAAAACACTAGGGAGGTGCAACAGGAGTAAGTATTTCATCGAAGTTTTGTTTGTTATCTTTGTCTATGGACCATTGTCATAGAAAAACACTTATCCTGTGATAAATGCAGAGATATCTCCTTGGAGGATAAAAAACTTTTGTGTAGTTTCCTCCCTTTACTAAAAGAGGTTATTCCCGATGCTGCTGCAGATATTGAAGCTGATATAAGTGCTCATTCCAAACAAGGTTGTTGTTTAGTTGCAAACTACCATTAAAACGCTACTGATCTTGCTACTTTTCCCTCAAGTTGCACTTATTTAAGTAATTGACATATGATTGGAGATCATGTACTTTGGCAAAAAAAAATTCTGGGTCAATAAAGAAAAATAAATATATTTTGGAGTGTTATCTTGGGGCATTTTATCGATGTTATATTGTTATCAACACTTCCAATAAATGATTGAAATTATTGCGGTTGCTGACGTATTCTCTTATATATCTAAACTGTTTCTATTTACATGGTTATGATGCATTGTCTTATATATACAGAGGACTATGTTTATGACCTCTACACTGTGACGGATGAGATGATCGTCGAAGAAGAATCTACATATTCTTATCCATTGTGAGTATTGTCTATACACACTTGGTCTGGTTTCTTATTCTTGCTACTTTTAGTCTGGTTTCTTATTCTTGCTACTTGACACTGTTGTGTATTGTCGACTTAGAGTTCAAGTTGATGAGGAAGATTTTTATGATGGGCCTGACAATTCGGATTATGAAACTGATGACTCAAATGGTATTTCCTTGTGTCTTTTCTCATCTTTACCCTTAATTTAGATTACTATTGATTGAAAATTGGTTTACACTTGGCAAATATCAATTGTAGCTGAAGACAATCCAGCTAATGATTATCCAGACGAGATTTCGGAAGAAGATGAAGATTCTGAGTCTGAATCAGAAGAAAGCAAGCATGGCCGCTCTAGTAATGAATTGTCAGACGATGACGAGGATGTGGATGATGAACATAATCGTTTTGCTAAAGATGGTACATCTGATCCATTTTTTGATGAGGATTTTGATGATTATGAAGGCCAAGGTGTAAGCAACGATGAGGATGAGGATGATGAAAATTCAAGGTGGTCTTACCGATAAAGCCATCAGAGTATACATAAATTCCTGCATGAAAATGTCGGCTTTTAACTGTTTTTTTGTTTGTTTGTATTCAGTTGTGGATGTTTAGCATTGCTAGTTTGTTGACTTGACTATGTCTATATGTGTTGTACATTTGAGGACTAGACTCAATTCTTATACCCCCATTTCCATTCACAAAAATAGCCTGTTACGAAGGTTGGTAGTTTGTCCAATTATTGATTTAAACTAGATAATCATCTTATATTTAATATATGAATTCAATTTATTATAAAATTAATTTATTATAAACCTAATTTATTATACAATTAACCAAAATAACTATAAGATATATACTAGAATAGAGAAAATGGAGAAAGATAGAATTGAGAAGAGTCTCTATAATTTGTTATCCAAATTATCTTTACATTGCTACAAGAGTTTTTTTAATAGGAGATAAATCCAATAACTTTTTAATTTGCTCTCTAAGGTTATCTTTACATTGTTACAAAAATCTTATTTAATAGGAGGTAAATCCAATAACCCTTTTTTGGACTAAATAAATCTATAATTTATAATCATACTTTGGTTTAATAACTTACAAGCATAACTAATGGTCTAATGACTTTTAACCATAGAAGTGTAGGAGCCTTTTATGTAAGAAGATAGTTATCCACCAAATAATAAAAATACTTGCAACACTCCTCCATGCATGACTTTTAAGAATTTGTCTCATTAAAATATTATTAACAAAAATTTAACGACAGAAAATTGTCTTGAAGGAAAAAGATGTACAACGTTGTTTGTATAAGAAATTACTTTATTAGAAAAACTCGTGGAATAAAATCATATTTAAAAAACAAAGTGCGTATTTTATTTCTGTTATCATAAAAATAATTATATTTAAGACAATAAATATTAATTAATCATATGTATTAGTTGCTCAAAAGATTCACTAGTAGTGAATTTTTAAAAAATATATTTATCTCTTTTGTTATACTTTTTGCCAAAATTAGAAAGATACGAGGATCAAACAAATAATCTATATATCTAGTATAACAAAATATATGTTTCACTCGATTTTAATGTCTTTGTGCAGTTAAATATATATTATTAATAGATTGACAACAACTAATATATCAAAATATAATTTTCCCTTCCTAAGATGTTATCTTCGTGTGGGAAACAAATAACATGAGTGCACATGTTCGCAAGTATTAAATCATCAAGTTCCTTTTTGTGTATGAACACATGTTACGTGATATTTAATATCAATTTCAATAAACATTTAAATTATTTCTCAATAATTATGAAAATCAACTTTTAATCAAATTAATTGATACAATAATCTCATAAACTTTTAGTTATAACTTTACAACAAACATACATGTGCTCAATTAGTTTATGTCTCTATTAAATTAATAAAATATCTAAATGATGAACATATATTGATTCACAAATATCTAATATCTGAAAATATCTAAAGGTCCAAGTACAAGATGTGCACACATAAAAAACAACAATATTACACTACATCCACAATATCCATAAATTTGTTTTAACATTTCATTTTTTATCTATTTCTCTTCTTATCAGGATTCAACATAATATATTTATCACATGACTCTCACTATTTCTTTCTCACTCTTTCTCACTTAAGTTGTCAATGAACTGTTTGGGTGGCCACCAGTCTTTTTTCTAAAAAATATGGTTAGTCCAGCTCTTTTTCATTATATAATTACAACCAAACATAACAAAAAATCATACACCCAATGCTTGCTGCATATTACCACATTAGGTAGTCTTCAATTCGACTACAATATCCCACATCAGTAAAAACTGAAGCAATTTGACCAAACTACAACAAACCTCTTCCGCAGTATATGTAAGATTTATGGGTCACATATGTAATTAATTAATAAAGTGTGTTAGGGTCATTATATAATTAGCCAATAAACTAGGGGTCAAATAATGTATAATAGTTTATGGCTAAAGAGCATAATAGTTATGAAAATTAATAGTGTAGATACCAGGCAGTTTCTAATTTAATGAGGGGCTGAATTGGAAATACTGCAATTTGGGATATAACTAATAATAGTTATATATATGGGTAATGGTCCCCAAGGCAAACACAACAAGACTATTCAGTTTCAAAACCCTAAAAGAGAAAATTCTCTGGTTCTCTCTATCCCCATCAAGAGAGCAAGGTCTTCAGGGTGTTTTGCTGAGGAAGATCACCCAACCCATTGACTCTATCATCATCATCATCTCAGAATTTCATTAATGGCAATTCCCACAGGTACGCTTCCGCCTTTGGCTATTCATCATGTAATTGACATGGATTGTTGAGCACAACGTTATTAAGGTTTTTTCAACAATTGGTATCAGAGCCTACCATGTTTAATTCATGATGAAAAATTAGGGTTTGTAATTTGGGAATTTGGGAATTTTGATATATATATTATG
>NC_021162.2:32968181-32979870 GCF_000331145.2 Cicer arietinum | reverse complement strand
TTGTTGAGATGGAAAAACGCTTTGTAAAAAGTGATAAGGCTGAAACAAGTTCTTTGCTTCAGAATTTAATTTCCATGAAGTATCAAGGCAAGGGAAATATAAGAGAGCACATTATGATGATGTCCAACATTGCTTCTAAGCTTAAAGGTCTAAAGCTTGAGTTGTCAGATGACTTACTCATTCATTTAGTATTGCTGTCTCTTCCTTCGCAATTCAGTCAGTTTAAGGTGACTTATAATTGTCAAAAGGAGAAATGGACTCTTAATGAGCTCATTTCATTATGTGTGCAAGAAGAGGACAGGCTGAAGCAAGATAGGACTGAAAGTGCTCACTTTACTAGCATCTCTAAAGACAAGGGCAAAAGGAAAAGAATTGAGGAGCCCAAGAACAAAGCTGCTGCTAAGGGTCCAGAACAAAAGAAGCAGACTAAGGATAACAACTGCTTCTTCTGCAGGAGTTCTGGACACGTGAAGAAGGATTGTGCCAAATATCACGCTTGGCGTGTTAAGAAAGGTATGATTCTGTCTTTGGTCTGTTCTGAGGTTAATTTAGCTTCAGTACCTAGAAACACTTGGTGGTTAGACTCTGGTGCAACTACTAACATCAGTGTTTCAATGCAGGGTTGCCTGAACTTCCGAAAGCCTAGTGATACTGAAAGATGGATCTATGTAGGAGATGGGAAGAAGGTAGAAGTTGAAGCCATAGGAAAATTTAGATTATTATTAAGTTCCGGTCATTATTTGGATTTAAAAGACACTTTTGTTGTACCGTCATTTAGACGGAATTTGATCTCTATTTCTTATTTGGACAAATCAGGATATTATTGTTCATTCGGGAATAAAGAATTTACTTTGTCTTTAAATTCGAATGTTGTTGGAACCGGTTTACTTTCTGGTTATGATAATCTTTATTTGTTGGAAACTGTGGCTAACTATAATGAAACCTTGAATGTGGAATCACGTGGTACTAAGCGGAAAATTGACAATTTCAATTCAGGGGTGCTTTGGCACAAGCGTCTAGGTCACATCTCTAAAAATAGAGTTGAACGACTTGTGTCAGATGGAATTTTAGATTCCATTGACTTCACAGACTTTAACGTTTGTGTAGCATGCATTAAAGGAAAACAGACTAAAGATAAGAAATTAGGCGCATATAGAGCTACAGACGTCTTAGAATTGATACATACGGACATCTGTGGGCCATTTCCAACTCCTTCTTGGAATGGTCAACAATATTTTATATCATTCATAGACGATTATTCTAGATATGCCTACCTTTACCTAATTCACGAAAAGTCCCAATCAATAGACGTGTTCAAATCCTTTAAGGCAGAAGTTGAGAATCAACTTAATAAAAGAATTAAAAAGGTCAAATCTGATCGTGGTGGTGAATACTACGGCAGATATGACGGTTCAGGTGAACAACGTCCGGGACCATTTGCCAAATACCTAGAGGAATGTGGAATCGTCCCACAATACACTATGCCGGGGTCACCCAGCATGAATGGTGTAGCTGAAAGACGAAACAGGACTCTTAAGGATATGGTAAGGAGTATGATTTGTCATTCCACCTTGCCAGAGTCACTCTGGGGAGAGGCATTAAAAACAGCAGCATACATTCTTAATAGAGTACCAACTAAGGCAGCGGCTAAAACACCTTATGAGCTTTGGATTGGGCGTAAGCCTAGTCTGAAGCACCTTCATGTTTGGGGATGTCCAGCTGAGGCAAGGCCTTATAGGCCGAATGAAAAGAAATTTGAACCCCGAACAATTAGCAGCTATTTTATAGGGTACTCAGAAAAATCAAGGGGCTATAAATTTTATGATCCTAATTTGAGAACAATTTTTGAGACGGGAACGGCAACGTTCTTTGAGGATATTGAGTTTGGGGGGAAGATTAAGGTTAAAGATTTTGTCTTTGAGGAAGAATCGGTAACAATTCCAGAACTGATTCTTCCACCAATTGACTTTCCCATTATTGAACAAACTCAAGATGATCTGGTTGTTCAGGAAGAACAAAATCCAGATCAAATTCAAGATCCTCAAGAACAAGTGCCTCAAGAGCCAGCTCCATTGCGGAGATCCACTAGAGAAAGGAAAAATGCTATTTCGGATGATTATGTAGTATTTATCAATGAGGTAGAGGAAAATGTTGGCATGACGGAAGACGACCCAGTCAACTTTCATCAAGCCATGCAAGATTCTCGTTCAGATAAGTGGATCGAAGCAATGAATGAGGAGTACAAGTCTATGCAAGACAATTCAGTTTGGGAACTTATCCCATTACCTGAAGGAAAGAAACCCATTGGTTGCAAATGGATTTTTAAAACCAAGCGGGATTCCAATGGTAATGTGGAGAGATATAAGGCACGTCTTGTAGCTAAGGGTTATACTCAAAAGGAAGGGATTGATTATAAAGAGACTTTCTCTCCGGTTTCATCGAAGGACTCTTTAAGAATAATCATGGCTCTTGTTGCTCACTTTAATTTGGAGCTTCATCAAATGGATGTAAAAACAGCTTTTCTCAATGGCGACATTGATGAGACGATCTATATGGTGCAGCCAGAAAACTTTGTGTTGGGAGACCCAAAGAATATGGTGTGCAAACTAAGAAAATCCATTTATGGGCTAAAACAAGCTTCTCGTCAATGGTACCATAAATTTCATCAAGTAATTCTCTCATTTGGTTTTGAGATGAATACAGTTGATGATTGTGTGTATCATAAGTTCAGTGGGAGCAGACATATTTTCCTGGTCTTGTATGTTGATGACATACTGCTTGCCACTAACGATATAGGCATGTTGCACGAAACTAAGAAATTTCTATCAAAGCATTTTGAGATGAAAGATCTTGGTGACGCCTCTTTTGTATTAGGAATTCAGATACACCGAGACAGATCTCGAGGTATTCTTGGATTGTCACAAAAGAGCTATATCGATAAGGTTCTCAAAAGGTTTGGGTTACAGGATTGCAAACCAGGGGACACCCCAGTTGCTAAGGGAGACAAGTTTAGTCTCAAACAGTGCCCTAAGGGAAGTTTGGAAATTCAAGAAATGCAAAAGATCCCTTATGCTTCAGCTGTAGGGAGTCTTATGTATGCCCAAGTATGTACGCGTCCAGACATAGCGTTCATAGTAGGGATTTTAGGCAGATATTTAAGCAATCCAGGTCTTGACCATTGGAAAGCAGCCAAGAGGGTCATGAGATATTTGAAGAGAACAAGAAACTACATGCTCACATATAGGAGGTCAGACCAGTTAGAGATCACTGGGTACTCTGACTCGGATTTTGCGGGATGCCAAGACAGCTTAAGATCAACTTCAGGCTATGTCTTTCTGTTAGCTGGTGGAGCAGTTTCTTGGCGTAGTGCCAAGCAAGGTCTTACTGCTTCATCAACCATGGCAGCAGAATTCGTAGCAATTCATGAGGCATCTGACCAGGGCATTTGGCTGAGAAATTTTGTCACGGGGCTGCAAATAGTTGAAGGGATTGAAAGACCACTCAAGTTGTATTGTGACAATAGATCAGCAGTCCTGTATTCTAACAATAATAGGAGCTCAACCAAGTCAAAGCACATTGACATTAAGTTCCTAGTTGTTAAAGAGAAGGTACAAAGTGGACAGATATCCATAGAACACTTAAGGACAAACTCCATGATTGCGGATCCACTCACTAAAGGTCTACCACCCAAGGTCTTTCATGAGCATACTGCTCACATGGGTGTGCTACAGTTTGAGGAATCTTGATTTTAGTGGGAGTTTCGTCCATTATGTAATTCATGTTCTATGTTTAATTGTAAAGTACAAATACATTGTATTTGGACTTTCTGATCAGAAATAAAGTTTAAAGTATTCAGTTTTTGGTTACTTTGTACATTTAAGTTATGGTATGATCTCATTCGATAAAGTAGGACCAGTTGAAAATTGACATGCATTGACCAACTTCATGTAATTTTCATGCTACACTTTTCATAATGGGTCTATGTCATTTAGTTGTGTCAGTACGGGTGATCATTGATGGGTTTAGTTATGCTTATTATGACGAAAGCCTCTTTGGTTCCATGTGCTGATATGATTAATGGACGGGACAATTTGGATTATACTCAAGGTAATTATAATGACATTTTTTTGACGTCATAAAGTCTAACACACTCCTAAGGATACATGTGTGACCAGTGGGAGATTGTAAGATTTATGGGTCACATATGTAATTAATTAATAAAGTGTGTTAGGGTCATTATATAATTAGCCAATAAACTAGGGGTCAAATAATGTATAATAGTTTATGGCTAAAGAGCATAATAGTTATGAAAATTAATAGTGTAGATACCAGGCAGTTTCTAATTTAATGAGGGGCTGAATTGGAAATACTGCAATTTGGGATATAACTAATAATAGTTATATATAGGGGTAATGGTCCCCAAGGCAAACACAACAAGACTATTCAGTTTCAAAACCCTAAAAGAGAAAATTCTCTGGTTCTCTCTATCCCCATCAAGAGAGCAAGGTCTTCAGGGTGTTTTGCTGAGGAAGATCACCCAACCCATTGACTCTATCATCATCATCATCTCAGGATTTCATTAATGGCAATTCCCACAGGTACGCTTCCGCCTTTGGCTATTCATCATGTAATTGACATGGATTGTTGAGCACAACGTTATTAAGGTTTTTTCAACAGTATATACTGTCACAAACTCAAGTAGTATTTGGCACCAAATATTGACAAAGAAATTAATACTCGAAACCTTTGTTAGCGAAAATACATGTAACAATAATTTTATATAAACTCACAATCGAGATCCTAATGAGTAAACCCAACTCATTTAAATTTTTATATATAAAAAAATTATATAAAAGACCTTATGGAACTCTTAGTAATATGTCATGATGTCAACTTGAAAAATTAGACAAGAGCTCAAAATTCTGAATCCTTCGTATTGTTCAAGGTTATATGCCTTTCTTTCTTTCCTTTCTTTTTTTTTTCCCTCTCAAATTGTTATTTAGATAACTTAATCGGTAAGTTACTTAAATTGATTAATTAGTTATATTAATTAATTAGTTGTTTATTTAATTGACTATATAAATTTATATAACTATATTGATATAATTCATTCTCTCATTTTATCAATAATATTCAATTTACTTTTAGCAATTACTCTCTTAAATATAAATAAAAAGTCGTACTATGGTACCAGATAATAATTATTCCACTATTCCAATATATTCTTTCTATCTCGGTATTTTTTTGAGAATTTTTTTTAAGTATTTTTGTTTCTCCTCGCTTATAATCTTTCTTCACAAAAATTAGTGTTTCATCTCCAATTCAATATTCATTTTCTCAAAACCCAAATAACAATGACAAAATCAAGTGATCAATATTCAAATTCATTGAGTAAAGGTGGTGAATTTCCAAAAAATTATTTTAAGGGCATACATCCTAATCCAAATATGCAAGGGATCATTTCAAGTGAATCTTCAACTTATGCATCAAAATCTAGTAGAAACAATACTAAAGACATGAGATTGAGTAATGCGAGATTGTTGATTGACTTCTATGATCATGTCAAAGTTTTTCAAGAACACAAAAAGTTTAATGATATATTTCTTTTTTCTTTATAATTAGCCTAATTGACATTCTACAAAATTCATTCTTTCCTTATAATTATATATTGAATGGTCAAACATAATTTTATTCTTTCTAACTTTAATTGACATTTCATATTCTATCGATATTAGCTTCTATTTATAATATGAATAGTCAAACACAAATACATTTCTTTCTTGCGATTTTTCAAGCTCAAAGTGTATATTAGATATCTTAATATGTAAAAAAATTTCTTTGTTTTCGGATATATTAGTCGGTTTGTTACTTAAATTAGTTAGTTAGATATACTATCTAATTAATTATTTTATACTAAATATTTATTTAATTGACTATATAAATAAGTCTATCTAAATATGTAATTTATTATCTTATTTTATTAATAACATTGAATTTATCTTTATTATTTTCTGACTTATCAATAATTTAAACGAAGAGAATCTGTCACACTGGGTTTTCTGCGGTGTTGGTTATTCCAATTAGAGTAGGAAACGGATTCCTGAAGAAAGGGGGAGAGACCAGGAAGTTATACTGAATAATTGCTTAATTTCATGCATACCACATACAGTGCCATAGATACAAATATAAGGTAACTGCTTAACAGTTTTCCTCAACCCATTTTGTTGAAACTGTAAATATAGGTAACTTGCAAATAAAAGTAACTGACTAACATTATTTACTTAATTATTTATCTAATAAAATCTCTATAACATGCAGGTGGTTTGGTGGCACGTTTTGGTCTGTTTGCAGCAACACAGGGCCCAATTTCATTATTAAGCTGTTGGTCCATAGGCCCACTTGTATCAGAATCGTAATACAGAACTACCGACGACTAGATCAAACAACAAAAACAAAATTGGATGACTAGACCAGTAAAATTAACCTCTAAGCTAAAGTTAATTGAGATTAAAGTGTTTAATAAATTTAATTTTTAATAATATAAAAAGACATAGTTATATTTTTTATATTTATGAATTTTATGGTAAAAAGGAAATCCAACAAAGTTCTAAAATAAAGAAATAGAACCGTGCAATTAATTTACATTTTTTTGGTACATTATTTTTTTTTATTACAATACAAACATAAATTTAAATAGTCCTCTAAAAGTTTAACAAGCTTTATATATATAAATAATAATCGTAAAAATAATGTAATTTATTTACTGTTTATAATTTGACATAAAAAATAAATTTAACTTTATCGCAATGATAAATTAGAAGATGGAGAAATAATAATAAATAGGTTTAAATATATATTTAATTTCTATAAATATACCACTTTTTTATTTTAGTCATTGTAAGTTTTTTTGTTTAGATTTAATTTCTGTAAAATATGAAACGATCGACTTTGGTTCGTAACGTCAAATCAATATTAAAAGAATGAAGAGTTTTCCAAAAACTCTAAACCCTTCTTTAAATTTTTATTCATATTTTCCTTATAAAATAACACTAATTATGAAATGATCAATAAATAAATTTATTAATTAATAATATAAAATATTTTAATTTTTAATGTATCATAAAAGATGACCTGTTATTGTGTATTTATAAGTCAACGTGTCATGGCAGTTTATCAGCTCTTTTTTTAGGGACCAAAATCGTTTGTCTCTGATTTTACACAGAATAAATTCAAAAAAAAAAAAAAAACTTACAAGGACTAAAATAGTATATTTACAAGTATCAAAGACATATTTAAACTTGATAAATATGGTAATGCGTATCTTACTCAATTTGTGTGTTGGTAAATTTGTTGTAAAATGAATAGTATTAAAGTTCATTTTTTTGAGTTATTTTAACAAACAATTAAAGAAACTGAGTTAGCTCGATTCACTAAGAGGAAGAAGTGAGTTATGTGAGCAAGTGGTGAGAGGTGAATGAGTAAGTGAAATAGTTATTTTGCATTAAATACAGATAAAAAAATTATAAATCAAATAAAATATAAAAAGTTATAAACTATAAGTTAGTTAGAAAAATTTGTTTACTGAATATATTTTATCTAATCCAACAAATTTATAAAATAATATAATAAATTATAATCTAGTTTACGACGATACCAAACAATGTCAAAATAAAACTCTCATAAATAGGAAATTTCAACAATGAAAAATTATATCGCAAAATTTTTAATTAAAAGGAAGAAAGTCAAGAAATTTTGATTGAAAAACTAATAAATTTGAATCTAAAATCATAATCAATGGATAACAAATCAAATAATATCAAGACAAAGCAACCTTCCAAGGTTGTATCATGAACAACAAACGGGAGTCTTGTCGCTTCCCCCCATCCTCTCATTTGCTTGAATGGAGTAGAAACCTCACCTCAACCATTAAGATATCTGACTTGTAAGTTCCTTGAAGCACCATCTTTGTGTTGTACCCCGAGCGTATAACCATAGAAACTTCGTAAATACATGTTGGACCCCATTATTTGTCTATGGTCTCGTGTGTCTTGAAGAAGGAAAAATTAGAAATTTCAAATTCATTTAAAAAAGTCCAACTATAGGGAAAAATGTGGTGAGGATAGATAAGCTTTTTACGATTGAAGGCTCAAGAAACGCAACGTGTTTGGAGAAAAGACTAGTGGTGAACTCACAACTAATAAGAGATATAATTTGTCTTAATTAGTTTTATTATTGGATCACTAATAAGAGATATAAAAGTAATTAAATTTAAAATTATATTATTATCCTATTTAATTTTATTATTGAATCACTAATAAGATATATATAAGTAATTAACATTTAAAATTTGAAATTAATAAAAATCTGCAATAAAAAAAACAACAAAACAACAACAAAAAAAAGGTTCCAACTTGGTTCTCATAAAATACATTTGCCATCATCAAAATTCTAAGTATAAAACCAATTTGATTCTAACAGTTTGATCTTCTGACTTTGAAGTTCCATCTTCTGAAAAAATCAACACTCTAAAAAAAATCAACGCACTAAAAAAGTCAACACTCTGAATCCTATGATACACATCATGAATCAACCACTTGTTTAAAGATCCCAAGACACTCTTTGACCATCCTTCCCTCTGATTTTCAACCGTTTCAATCTGACACGCCAAATTAGTATAAGATCAATCTTTTCTGAAAAGTCTTTGTCAAATCATTCTGCAAAGATATGATGCGAAACTCCATGGATTATTATGAATTTTTGCAATCAATATAAAGACCAGAAATCCTAATTCTACTCTATGAAGTATGTGCCTCCCTCAACAAAGAAACACACAACAACAACTAAGAATACACAAAATACAAGCAACAAGTTACAGTCATATATGTATTGTTGTTATCATCCTTTTAGTGCTAAGATAATTCTTTTTGAAGCAAAAATTGTAAACATTATTTGAAAGGGCTTATTCAGATAAACTCCAATATTGTTTTATTGTAATCTAGCCCAGTAGCGGTTGCATTTCTTAACAACTTGATTGTACTAAGCTAGAAGATTGTGAAGATTGAACATGATCAGTGTGACTAGTAGGTGTTCAAGTGTAAGTCTGATTCAACAACAATTTAGTGTATTTAATCCTTCATGTTGAAGGCACTGGACGTAGCTACCGTTTTGGTGATGAACTAGGATAAATTGTTGTTGTTGGACTTTAGTCCTTTGAATCCTAATTTTGACATAATTAACAAACATACAATGTTCATACATCATATGATAAATCTAACATTTTAATTGAGTAAGTTTTCAGGAACAACAATTCAATCCTACACACTTGATACACATTGCTTGGAACACAAGAAATCAACCAAAGTTGATCATTGACTGAGTAAATCGATTGGGCAATCGATTTCATAACAAGGGTGTAAGGAAACATAACTGTTTGTGATTGTAAAATTGATTAGGCAATCGACTGGTACAATTAGAAATGAAAATTGCACAAGTCAGTGGCAACCTGTTTTCAGGTTAATCAATTGGCAAATCGGTTGTACATATCACAAATCAAAAACTGATTGAAACCAATCGACTGGCAAATCGATTGATCAAGTCACAGTGAGAATCAAATTTCTAGGGTAATCGATTGGAAAATCGATTGCTTAGATAATTTTTGAAAAATGACTTAACCTGTGACAAACACAATCGATTGGACAATCTATTGTGTGAATTTCAATCATGTTAAGTTTGGTTGCAATCGATTGGGAAATCGATTGAACTAAACATCAGGTAAGAACTTTTCAGGCAAATACAAACAAATCGATTGGCACGTCGATTAACATCAAAATAGCTAAGTCACTGTCTTGAACACAATCGATTGGCAAATCGATTGAAAGAACCTTTTTGAAATCACAGTGAACTTTGAGCTTGTGGCCAAATCGATTCTGAGTATTTGTAAATCGATTATGAGACTTAATAAATCGATTAAGTAATCGATTGGTGTGATTTTTTACTTTGGACAAAACACTTGCAATCGATTATGAAATCGATGCATATAAGTCTTAACATAATTCACTGAAAAGAGTTTTTTTAAAGAATCGATTGGTAAATCGATTGGCTTATGTAGTTTCAAGATTCAAGAAAAACAAGACCCGCGATAATCGATTGGCAAATCGATTAGACCTGTTTTATAACTTTAATGAATCGATTGGCAAATCGATTTATTAGTTGTTTTTCAGAAACTATATAAACTGTTTTCAATCTTTCTCTCATTAACAATTCAAAAATGAAAAAGGATCATAAACTCTCATTAACACAATACAACACATTGTTAACATTCTGATATTGCTTTTTCAGATCAAAGCCAAAAAGATTATCCATAATCATTGAGAGAGCTGAAAAAGTATTCTTGAGAGAAAAGACAATGTTCTCATAATCCATTCTTGAATAACCAGATTTGTGAGAAGACACATTGTTCAAGATTGAAGACTTCTTTTATTGTGTTTGAAATAAATACTTTGTAAAGAAAACGACTGATAGAAATCCAGCTAGAAACTGGTGGCGATCTTCTTGGGTGAGAGGCCTCATCAAGAAGGAGCTGTACTTTGATTTTGTGTGAGTCTGCTGATTGACTACAAGGATCAAGGGGTGAGCAATAGGAAAAAGATTGTGAGAGATAGATAGGTTTCAAGGAAACTGGACAATCTGTAAACAATTCACAATTCTTTCTATTGGAGAAAAAGCTGAAATCCAGTTGGATTGTCAGGACTGGATGTAGGTTGTCTTGTTGACAACTGAACCAGGATAAATCTTAGTGCATTCTATCCTTTATCTTGTTACTTTTAATTGCTAATCGTGTATGCCGCATTATAATTCCGCTGTGTATGTAATATTGCTTTAATTTGATTAAAGACTGATATATTCTGATTATTTCGAGGTCATAATAATCAACAATTGGCCTCAGAGCTTGACTTTTCGAGAGGTAAAACTCATAAAAGGAATATGGCCTCAACTGATTTTCTGGGAGAAGGCGCATCACTAGCAAGACCTCCAGCATTCAATGGAACAACTTATATGTACTGGAAGCATAGGATGCTGATATTCCTGGAAGCCAGTGGCATAGACATCCTTGACGCTGTTGAAAATGGCCCATACATTCCCAAGATTGCAGGAACAAATGACTCGATGATTCCCAAGCCCAGATCCGAATGGTCTGAGGACGATAAAAAGAAGGTAGGTTATAATGCTAAAGCTAAGAACATTATAACATCTGCTTTGTGTGCAGAAGAATTCTTTAGGGTATCAAACTGCAAATCAGCAAAGGAAATGTGGGACATTCTTCAAGAAACACATGAAGGAACCACAAATGTGAAAAGAGCTCGCGTAAATACACTTATGCACGAATACGAATTGTTCAGCATGAAGAAAGATGAATCTATAAGTGATCTACAGACGAGATTTACACACATGATAAACAACCTTCATGCACTGGGAAAACATGTGGATAATGAACATCAGATCGGAAAAATTATGAGGTGTCTAACCAGAGAATGGCAGCCCAAAATAACTGCCATAGCTGAATCTAAAGATCTAGCAAAGATGACAACAGCAACACTATTTGGAAAACTAAGGGAACATGAAATAGAACTGCATGGGCTGGACGAATCAGAACTAGAAAGCAGGAAAAAGAAAGGACTGTCTTTGAAAG
>NC_021162.2:32963339-32967759 GCF_000331145.2 Cicer arietinum | reverse complement strand
CTAACTGATTCCCAGAATCAGTTACTCCTACTCCACTGTTTCCAAAATTAACCCCCATTCCTCTATTTCCCTCCTATTTATTCTATTCCCACTAACTATTATTCACTAGTTAGTTATTTTCATTTAGTGCCAGGCTGGCGCCTCACATACACTTTAGTAATAGGTGGCCTACAGTCCTTCTTAGCTCTATCAATACTCCCCCCCAAAAGAATGACCTTGTCCTCAAGGGGAAACCGAGGAAAAGAGTGCTGCAATTGTGTAGCAAGTTCCCACGAATTATCACATGCTGGTAACTGATCCCACTGGACCAAGACCTCCAAATTCCCATCCTTATCCTCCCTATATTGCAAAATATCAGTTGGTTCCACTTGTAATTCAAATTCCTCAGAAAGCATTGGTGGTAATGGCTGCTGTTGGTGACCCTACTTCAAAGCTTTCTTTAGCAAGGATACATGGAAAACTGGATGAACTCTAGCAGATTCTGGGAGTTCTAAGCGATATGCAACTGGACCAATCCTCTCAAGGATTTGATAAGGACCATAGAATTTAGCAGAGAGTTTCGCGATAGGTCTACGAGCCAAAGACTTCAGCTTATAAGGCTGTAGTTTTAAAAATACCCAATCCCCTACTTCATATTCAACTTGTCTTCTATGTTTGTTGGCCTGTGTTTTCATAACATCTTGAGCTTTCAACAAATTCTGTTGTAACTCTTGTAAAATCAAATCCCGTGACATCAACAGCTGGTTAACTGCGTCTATCTTAGAAGTAAAAGTACACCCTTTAATCATTGTCGGGGGATCTCTTCCATACAAAGCCTTGAAAGGGGTCATTCTAGCTGAAATGTTGTAGGTGGTGTTAAACCAAAATTCTGCCCAAGAGAGCCAGTCCACCCAACTTTTTGGTTTAGGTCCAGCAAAGCACCTAGGATAAGTTTCCAAACTCCTATTGACCACCTCAGTCTGGCCATCTGTCTGAGGGTGATACACAGTGCTGTACTTGAGTGTAGTTCCAGCCAAGAACAATTCCTGCCAGAATTGACTCAAAAATATCGGATCCCTGTCTGAAACGATGGATGTAGGAAATCCATGTAAACGAACTACTTCTTTGACAAACAAAGCAGCCACATCCTTTGCATTGAAAGGATGCCCAAGTGGATAAAAATGAGCATATTTTGTGAGTCTGTCCACTACCACCAATATAGTATCCTTCCCCTTAGTTTTAGGCAAACCAGAAATAAAATCCATAGAAATGTCTTGCCACACCTGTGTTGGTATTGGTAATGGCTGTAATAACCCTGCAGGGGCTAATGTGGAATGTTTCTGTCTTTGACAGATATCACAAGCCTCTACATACTGCTTTACATAGCTTCTCATACCTTCCCAGTAGAAAAAACTGGAAACTCTCTTGTAGGTTCTGAAAAATCCCGAATGGCCTCCAGTCACACTGTCATGGCATTCAGCTAAAATCAGAGGAATTTTGTTAGAACCCTTTTTCAAAACCAGTCTTCCTTTGTATAACAATCTGCCTGCTTGAAATTGAAAACCAGGATGAGCATTAGGATCACAAGCTAAATCCTGGATCACCTTCTTCCATTTAGGATCAGTTTCCATTTCTTGAAACCAATCTTCAGCATCAGCCAAATCAATTACAGAGATAGCAGTATACATGGTTTTTCTTGACAATGCATCTGCTACTGTATTCTCTTTGCCAGGTTTAAACTGGATCTCAAAATCCAAACCTATGAGTTTCACTGCCCACTTGAATTGCTCCTCACTAAACAACCTTTGATCTGTGAGGAATTTCAAACTCCTTTGGTCAGTCTTTATAACAAAATGTCTACCCATGAGGTAGTGTTTCCATTTCTGAACAGCTTGTACCAAAGCCATCAACTCTCTCTCATAAACTGATTTAACTTGAGCTCTGGGGGAAAGACCTTTACTCCAAAAAGCTAAAGGTTTCCCTTCTTGCATCAAGACAGCCCCTAGCCCTTTACTAGATGCATCAGTTTCAACAATAAATGTCTTAGAAAAATCAGGTACTGCTAACAATGGTAAACTAACCATGGCCTGTTTCAGAGTTTGGAATGCTGTAGTGGCTTCCTCATTCCACACAAAATTGTCCTTCTTCAATAAGTCAGTCAAGGGCTTGGTGATTCTACCATAATTCTGTACAAATCTCCTATAATAGCCTGTCAGCCCCAAAAATCCTCTTAAACTCTTCAAGTCTTTAGGAACAGGCCAAGATTTTACAGCCTCTACCTTTGTCTGGTCGGCTGCCACTCCTGCCTCAGAGATAACATGACCCAAATACTCTAGGCTTGGCTGAGCAAAACTACATTTTTTTTTGTTGACCAGTAAGGAATTTCCTCTTAATGCTTCAAGCACTTTCCGCAAATGATCTTCATGTGCAACCTCATCTCTACTATAAACCAAGATGTCATCAAAGAAAACCAATGCAAATTGTATCAAAAAGGGTCTTAAAACCTCATTCATTAGAGCTTGGAATGTAGAAGGGGCATTAATCAAGCCAAAAGGCATCACCACAAACTCATAATGACCTTCATGAGTTCTAAAAGCTGTTTTTTCAATATCAGTTTCCTTCATTCTGATTTGATGATAACCCGATTTCAAGTCCAATTTAGTGAACATAGTGGCTCCACCAATTTCATCCAATAGTTCCTCTGATGATAACCCGATTTCAAGTCCAATTTAGTGAACACAGTGGCTCCACCAATTTCATCCAAAAGTTCCTCTATAATTGGAATAGGGAATTTGTTAGGTATCGTTATCTTGTTCAATGCTCTATAATCTACACAAAACCTCCACCCCCCATCCTTCTTTTTCACTAGTATAATAGGACTTGAATATGGACTAATACTGTGCCTAATTACCCCAGATTCCAGCATCTCTGCTACCAATCTTTCTATCTCTGTTTTCTGATAATGTGGGTACCTGTAAGGCCTCAAATGAGGAATTGAAGCTCCCTCTTTGAGATGGATAGCATGATCATGCTTTCTAACTGGAGGCAGCTCCTTTGGGTCTGAACATATCTCATCAAATTCGTCTAGTAATTTCAGAAAATTTTTTGGTAGGGTCTTTTGAGAATCTAATTCCGTTTTGGTTCTTTCACATTGAATTAATAATCCCTCACCTTCTTCTTTTAAAACTTGCATCAGTGCTCCAAAAGGGAGTTCAGTTTTAGTTAAGGCTGGATTTCCAGCTATTCTGATGAACTTTTCTCCTTGTTTCAGAGTTAGTTCCAGCTTTCCAAAATCTGCTTTAATTTCTCCCAACCCTGCTAGCCAATCCAAACCTAACACCATGTCAACCCCCTTGAGTGTGAACAAATAAAAGTCTTGGATTGCTTCTAAGTTCTGCATCTGAAATTTTAACTGTGCACACTTTCCCTTGCATCTTACTTTATGTCCATCTCCTACTTCTACCATGTAAGGAGAGGTTTCCATAACTGTTAAGTGCAGTCTTTCCACCAACTCAATAGCTATGAAATTATGGGAAGCACCACAATCAATTAGGATGACCACTGCTACACCTTCTAACAATCCCTCCACTTTCCAAGATCTAGTCGTAGTGAATCCAGACAGGGAACACAATGATAGATGCAAAGATCTAAAAGACTGAAGGGGTTCCTCCCCTTCTTCTACTCCTTCTTCCTCCTCTTCTTCCATAAGGATCATCTTAAATTGTCTGTTTTTACATCGATGTTCTTTATTATAAGGTTCATCACATCTAAAACATAACCCTTTTTCTCTTTTCTCTCTGACTTCAGCACTGGTTAAATGTTTAAACTCCCCTCCTCTGTTTTTAACACTTTCCACACTTTGACTCTGGCCAGTCCCACTCATGGTACTGCTTTTCTGATCTGAACTCAACTTTGATTCTAGGGTTATAGTTTTAGAATAGGGCATGCTACGTGAATTGCCGTTAGTTCTAGAAGCATAACTATAACCATTTTTCATATTGACTAACATGTTCTTTTGTTCAATCAATATAACTTTTTGAATCATTTCTGATAAGGAGTTAAGCTCATACAATTTTACCTCAGCTTGTAGCTCCTGTTTGAGTCCATTCAAGAATATTCCTCTCACAAATTCTTGATCAATGGTTCTCATGGCTCCCACGTATTTTTCAAAATCCTCGACATACTCGTCTACGGTGCCTGTTTGTTTCAAGGATAACAATTGCTCAAAAGGATTCTGAACCATTGAAGGTTGGAATCTACGTACCACAGCAATCTTAAAACCTTCCCAATTAGGGTTAGGGTTGCATTTCTCCCACCAATGGTACCAACTCAACGCTTTTCCTTCTAGAGCCATGACTGTAGCTTGCATCTTTTCTTCCTCGGTTACCTCCTTTAACAAAAAGTATCATTCCAATCTGTGTGTCCATCCAAAAGCATCTTC
>NC_021162.2:32958700-32958937 GCF_000331145.2 Cicer arietinum | reverse complement strand
GACATCTTCACAAAAGCTTTACCAAGAGAAAGCTTTCTGTATATAAGGATGAGACTAGGGATCATTGATCCTAGTGAGGAATGATCGTTGATTTTTTTTTGGGATTTCTGGTGTTTGCAGTTGTTTCTTCAGTTAAATTGATTTGGAAATCGATTACCTGCATGGTAAATGGTTTATAAAATCGATTTGGGAATCGATTGCTTTGACCCCAGAATTCAAAGTTCAGAAATTTTTTTT
>NC_021162.2:32957904-32958447 GCF_000331145.2 Cicer arietinum | reverse complement strand
TGCTTCATCCTTCTATCTCTGCTATTGTTATTGTTTTGCTATCTACACTCAATCTACAATCTATCTACTTCAATCTACAAGCATGGCAAGAGTAAAACAAACCCAGGCACGCACTCCTTCACCTTCATCATCTTCAACAAGTGAAACCCCTTCACCACCACCCACTCTAACAAAGAGAGTACCCATACCTACACACAAAATACTTGCCAAAGACAAAGGCAAGGCACCCGCTCCTATTCAAGAGAAGCCTAAAAAGCGAAAGGAACCCCCAACGGAAAAACTCATGGCTGATGCCATGAAAGTGATTTCCCAAAAGAGGAAGAAGAAATCTGTTTTCTCACCCCCTGCCAAGAAAGTACACGCATCCAAGGAAAAATATGATGAATCTTCAATACCATCAGATTTTCTGAAGAGCAAAATCCATGAGGGTAGAACTCTGGATTTTGCATACTTTGATACTGACGGTTTTACGTTTCAGAATCATCTACGCTTTCACGGACTTGAGAACTTTCTATCCTCTACACTCGACAGTTATCCACGTTT
>NC_021162.2:32955506-32956827 GCF_000331145.2 Cicer arietinum | reverse complement strand
ATCCTTAAATTCGGTTGTTCAGGATGTGGATGCGATTCAAGCTCACTTGGGTATCAAACTGTCATTTGAAGACATTGCAGATATAGGTCGTCAAGCAGCAGAGGAACCTAACCCAACTCCCCTAGATCACCCTGAGACTCACGTTGAGGAGACACCTGCTGAGGATAATACAGCGGTCTCTGCCTCTCCCGTAGATAATAGTGAGGACCAGCCTAGACTAGGAGATTAGGAGTTTTAGGATCTGTGCTGTTTTGCCATGACTTGTTATACTCATTTGATCTATATCTATAATGAACAAAAACTTTTATTTCATTACTCTCTGAATTCATTTGTCTTCATCCTTTGATATGCTCATTAATTGCTCTAATTTTCATTGAACTATTATACTCTGATATACAATGTTTTTATGATTTCAATCCCCACTGCTTATGTTGTTTAACATAGGGGGAGGAATTTTTTTTCTGTCTTTTTGCCTTAACTGACAAAGGGGGAGAAAAATTATAACTTGCTAACTTTTGTTGCATTTACTTTGCTCTGATGACTACTATTAAATGAATTATTGTAATATAATAGCATGTGTATTGTGATGCTAAGATGCTCTGATACTTCTGTTTCTATGGTAATGGTACATATTTGCTATGAAATATTGTTAATATTATGTCTTGAAATGCTCAACTCAAGTTAAAATTGTATGATTGTCACTTATGCAAAAATGGGGAGATTGTTGGACTTTAGTCCTTTGAATCCTAATTTTGACATAATTAACAAACATACAATGTTCATACATCATATGATAAATCTAACATTTTAATTGAGCAAGTTTTCAGGAACAACAATTCAATCCTACACACTTGATACACATTGCTTGGAACACAAGAAATCAACAAAAGTTGATCATTGACTGAGTAAATCGATTAGGCAATCGATTTCATAACAAGGGTGAAAGGAAACATAACTGTTTGTGATTGTATAATCGATTAGGCAATCGACTGGCACAATTAGAAATGAAAATTTCACAAGTCAGTGGCAACCTGTTTTCAGGTTAATCGATTGGCAAATCGGTTGTACATATCACAAATCAAAAACTGATTGAAACCAATCGACTGGCAAATCGATTGATCAAGTCACAGTGAGAATCCAATTTCTAAGGTAATCGATTGGCAAATCGATTGCTTAGATAATATTTGAAAAATAACTTAACCTGTGACAAACACAATCGATTGGACAATCTATTGTGTGAATTTCAATCATGTTAAGTTTGGTTGCAATAGATTGGGAAATCGATTGAACTAAACATCAGGTAAGAACTTTTCAGGAAAAT
>NC_021162.2:32947591-32955313 GCF_000331145.2 Cicer arietinum | reverse complement strand
AACACCTGCAATCGATTATGAAATCGATGCATGTAAATCTTAACATAATCACTGGAAAGAGTTTGTTTAAAGAATCGATTGGTAAATCGATTGGCTTATGTAGTTTCAAGATTCAAGAAAAACAAGACACGCGATAATCGATTGGCAAATCGATTAGACCTGTTTTATAACTTTAATGAATCGATTGGCAAATCGATTTATTGGTTGTTTTTCAGAAACTATATAAACTGTTTTCAATCATTCTCTCAATATCAATCTAATAAACACCTTTGAATATTCTTGATAATACAAAAGAACTCTCAACAACACATTGTTAACATTCTGATATTGCTTTTTCAGATCGAAGCCAAAAAGATTATCCTTAATCATTGAGAGAGCTGGAAAAGTATTCTTGAGAGAAAAGACAATGTTCTCATAATCCATTCTTGAATAACCAGATTTGTGAGAAGACACATTGTTCAAGATTGAAGACTTCTTTTATTACTTCTTTTATTCTGTTTGTAATAAATACTTTGTAAAGAAAACGACTGATAGAAATCCAGCCAGAAACTGGTGGCGATCTTCTTGGGTGAGAGGCCTCATCAAGAAGGAGTCGTACTTTGATTTTGTGTGAGTCTGCTGATTGACTACAAGGATCAAAGGATCAAAGGGTGAGCAATAGGAAAGAGATTGTGAGAGATAGATAGGTTTCAAGGAAACTGGACAATCTGTAAACAATTCACAATTCTTTCTATTGGAGAAAAAGCTGAAATCCAGTTGGATTGTCAGGACTGGATGTAGGTTGTCTCGTTGACAACTGAACCAGGATAAATCTTGGTGCATTCTATCCTTTATCTTGTTACTTTTAATTGCTATTCGTGTATGCCGCATTATAATTCCGCTGTGTATGTAATATTGCTTTAATTTGATTAAAGACTAATATATTCTGATTATTTCGAGGTCATAATAATCAACAGTTGTGTCCCTCTACTCTATTTTCACATTCTTGCATTATCTTCTTTACTTTGAGTATAGCAGTATAAAAGTTATAAAAACGTAATCCAAACCCCCATTTTCTTGTGTTCTTTCATTCTACAGATATTAAACTACATGTTACACCAAAGAAGGATTTCTTCACATCTTATACTTCAGGTGACTTTGGAGTGTTGAAGATGGATGATGATGGTATATCTAAGGTAATTGGTGTTTTGGTGATGTATGCTTGCAAACCAACATGATAATGCCATTGTTGTTTAAAAGAGTCAAACATGCTCCCAATGTTCGCTTCAATTTGATCCATGTGCATATGCTTGATGATAGTGGTTTTGATAATCATTTTTACTTCTAGAAAGTGGAAACTCAACAAATGTAACTTGGTTGTGGCTAGACGAGAAAATAATAATAAACTATATTAGACAAAAGCTTTGGTTGCTAAAGATAATGTGAATGTCATGGATAAGAAAACATCTATGTGGCATCGAAGGCTTAGCCATATCGGTAAAAAGGGGTTAAATTGTTTAGCCGTAAAGGATGTGCTTCCAAGATTGAAGAATGTAGGTTTGGAGAAATGTTTTCATTGCATAGTTGGTAAACAAACCAAAGTATCCTTCAAAAGACATCTTCCCTCTACAAAGTCAGAATTTCTTCAATTGGTGCATTCTAACATTTGTGACCCTTTAAAGGTAAAATCTTTTAGTGGTGCACTTTATTTTGTTAATTTTTTTTTATGATTGTTCTAGAAAACTATGGTTTTATGCATGTTCCGAATGATGAAATATCCAAGTTGGATACAAAGTCAAAGCAGTGTATCTTCATTGGTTATGGTGATGATGAATTTTGTAAGACCCTTAGTTTTAAATTCTAATTTATGCAATTTTAGGAATTTTTGTCTTAAATTGCTTAGGCATTTATCCCAAGTGAATTTTATTTTGGGAATTAAATATCAAAAATATATTTTATTAGAGTTAATAATATGTTTAATACTTATATATATTTTAATATATATATTTTGAGACTCGATTAAGATTATTTGTCAGATAATAATTTGATTATATTACAAAATTTTAATATCGGATAGTTTTTTTAAAAAAAATGTCACTTATTGCTGAAAAACTCATCTGTCAATTGAGTTGCGGCGATAAAAGATATTTTTTTTAAAAAGTAATTTGACAAGTGATGTGTAATGATGTTTTTTTTTAAAGATCTATAAAGTTAGATATTTGTTAGTTGGTTTTAATTATAATATATTATTATTATATTAATATATTACCAATAACGTCCTGAATCAAAGGGTCACCGACAATAGGAGAGATATCAGGTTATTAGTTCTTGTTCTAACAGTTGCATACGATTTATGGCATTTATTAACTCAACAAAACAAAACCACACCCATAAACCACGAAAATTAAAACATGGTAAATCGTCAAGAAAGAAATCTAAATCGGTTGTTTTTAGGAAAACAAATTGGAAAACAACAATGAAAAAGCAAAAGTTCATAATAAATTAAACTAAACACACTTTCTGATGCACAAGATCAGCCATTAGCTGCAAGTGCAGAGCATACTTAATTTGCAGAATGTAAAAACGGATTCGATGAGAAAAACGGAATATAATTAATACATACTAACAAATACTTACAATGGTATCTGATTTTGAAAACATAAAACGAAAATACAAGACTATGAAAATATAGGAGACACTCAAGAAACTCTCAAGATTTCTAACAAATGTTATCTTCCTGTTTTCCACTCTGCCTTGAACTGAAGACAAGCCTTCCTTATATAGGGAAAGGGTCCTACTTGTACAACTTTGGTGTAGTGGAGGAAATGATGAGATTCCTTATGCTTTCGGTGCCACATTTAGATTCTAGTGTAAATGGCAGACAAGTGCCCAAAGCTTTTGCTTTTCAGAAAATATTCGTTTTTTTCTGATAATTTATTTATTTTTTTATTTTTTTTTGTAAGTCTGGAATCGAATATGGGCTAGGTCCGAGACTTAATATATTAACCTATTTTTGGTAAAGTCTAATTTTGGGCTTGACCCAATACATAACATGATAGACTTTTTTTTTATGGCCCAAGAGTATTGGGCCGTTACATTCATTTTATGGGTAACAAGATGCCGAAACAGTCGTCTTCATTTTCATTTTCTATTTTAATAGTGTCTTCTGAAGCGTTGTCTGAGGAATGTTTTGATGATTGAGCCTTACTTTTGAGAAGTTGGGCCATGATTTCAAAGTATTCCTCTTCGAATTTTGCCGCTGCTAGTTGTGTTTGGGCAAATGATTTTTGGGCCAAGAATTTAGTTGCCATTGGGTCTGGTTTCTTCATTCCTTGCCTTTGGAGCCATGTCGACACAACTTGTTTTTTGATACTTGGTGGAATAGAGAATTTTGTCCACCATCTGACTTTGAATCTTCTCACGAGGATTGTTTGAGTTTCTTTTTTATTAATGTCAAAATACCAGGCTAATACCCATGGTAGAAAGAATTTTGTAGAGAATAACATTAGAGGGTGAAAAATGCGTTCCCTGTCTATTGGTTTGTAATGAGTTTTGTATAATTGGAAGCTTTTCTTGGACTTCCGTTTTCAAGATATCTGGAATGGAGCCGAAGAATTTCCACCAATGAGCAAACCATTGAGGAATTTTTGAAGGTTCCACGGTTAGGTTAAAGAAAAATAGCCAAGTATGGCTAAATTTTTGGTTTTGAATGAGAAAAACATTCTACCAGGCTTGTTGATAGTCCCAGTAATTAAAGGTCCTATAATGGTTTACTGTGGTTTTCAAATCAACCGGGAATTGTTTTGGTGTGTAAAGGTTTGATCCCCATTCTGAAGGTGGGATGATTTTGTGGATTTTGGCAGTTGAATAGGCTACTGGGCCTTCTTTTGGATTGTCTTGAATTGTTATAGATCCTGTACATTCAAGAATAGATTTATAGTAAGGCTAGGGTTTTGATAAATCATATGGTTTGAAAAACCAGCCTTCTGGAAAAATCTTTGAGATGACTAATTGAGGATTTCTATTAAAGAAATGATCCTCGATTGTCCAAATGTTTTGATAATCTGTTTTGACAAAATTTTCTGATTTTGGTTTAAAAATAGTAATTTCACAATCATTTGAAATAATTTGAGGTTTCTCCTTGACAGGGTTTTGAAATTATTTTACAGGATGGTTCCTCCTATAAAGGTTTTGAAATAGTTTTTTGAGAAGGGTTTTTTGAAGATTCTCCCCTTTCCTGCCCCGTAAAAGAAGACAGTTGTATTTGGAGGGATTCAATCTCTTGTTGGAGTTGGTGGAGTTTTGCAATTTTTTGGAGTTGGAGGTTTTCTTCAATTGAGTTTTTTATCTCCTGGAAATTGTCAGGACCAGCTATTTGTTGGCTTGCAAACCATTTTTGAATTGGGCTTTGGGCTTCATTTTCTTCGACAGCTTTTACCCAAGATCAAATGGGATTTGCAGATGAGATAGGTTTTGGGGTTTCTTGTGGTTGGTCCTTCTGGGCATCACTCAAGTCCTGTTTTGTAGAAATTCTCTGGTTAGAAAATCCGGAATTGAGTTTTGATCTCCTTTAATAAATTCAATTTCAAAATAAAAAATGCTAAGGATTGCTTGCCATATGGCAAAAATTTGTTTTGATGCAATGTTTTGAACATCTTTTTGTAAAACTTCTTTTGCAGATTTACAATCAATTCGAAGTAAAATTTTTTGGTTGAGTAAATCGCTTTGAAATTTTGTAATGCACATGACAATTGAAAGAATTTCATTTTTAATGGTAGAGTAATTCTTTTGGCAATCATTCCAGTGCGCAGATGTAAACTGTACAATGCATTCTTTGTTATTTGTTTTTTGTTTAAGGATACCCCCATATCCTATGTCTGAAGCATCTGTGTCAACAATTTTTTGGGCTGATGGGTCAGCTAAATGTAAGCAAGGTATTTTTTAACTTGTTTTTTTTTGATTATTTGAACTATTTTGGTATGTTCATCAGTCCATGCGACATGTTTTTTCTTTAATCTATCGTGGAGAGGTTTTGCTATCCTATTAATATTAAGACAGAAATCTAATACATAGTTTAAATATCCTAAAACTCTTTGTAATTGTGTTTTGTCAAGGATTTTGTCAGGAAATTTATCGGCGAAAGATAGGGATCTTTCAATAGGGGTGATAGTACCCCGAGAGATATAATGTCCTAAGAAACGGATTTTTGTTTGAAAAAGAGAAATTTTGGATTTTGAAACAACTAATCCATTTTTCTTAGTAATCATTAAAAATGTTCTAAGATGTTTGAAATGTTGTTCAATAGTTTCAGAGAATATTAAGACATCATCAATATAGACAATGCAAAATTTTGAGAATGGATTAAAGATTTCGTTCATAATTCTTTGGAATTCTGAAGGGGCATTCTTTAATGCAAAGGGCATTACCGTCCACTCATATTGACCAAAGGGGACCATAAAAGCTGTTTTATACCATTTGTTCTAGGTTTTTCAATAAAAGGGAAAACAATTTTGGCTTCTTTTGTTTTGCAAGAAATACTGTCATAATTGACTGAGTAAGGAGTTATTATGTTAATGAAAGGAGTCCCTAAAATGACAGTATGAGTAATATTTTCTAATAAAACAAAAGGAGTTGTGATTGAAACGTTACCATTTTTAATGGAAGCTTCAGTTTTACTTTTTATAATCATGTTGGAGTTATTAGCCACAACAAGTTTTTCATTAGATTTTTGTAGAAATCTGTTTGGTACAATGCTATTTTTTAAGCAATTTAAATCTGCTCCAGTATCAAAAAGTGCAATGGTTTCAAATTTGAAATCTTCAGAAAAAACTAAATTAATTTTGATTAAATATTTTCTTGTTGTTATTGTTCTTAAAACGAACAAGAAATCCTCTGGGATTTCTTCTAAATTTTCAATTTGGTTAGAATATTCTTCATTTTCTCTTTCTTCTTCATCCTGTTCATGGTCAGAAGAGGTTTGATTTTGTGCATGGGAAATAAGATTGTGAAGAATGTTTGAATCAATTTTTTGTTTTTGTTTAAGAGTTTTTAATTCTTGTTTTACAATTTTAATCTCCTCTTGCAGAGATTGAATTGTGACATGGGCTTGTGACTTTGTTCTTTTTCCTAAGATATTTGTTAGGTCATAAGTGGTTTTAGGAAGTAATTTTGATGAGGATGTGGAAGGTTGACTTTGTTTTGACTCAAAAGTATTTAATAGTTTTCCTATTATTTCCTTTTGAAGTTTTGTATCTTCAACTTGTTTTATAATATCAAGAATTAGTTATTGATCCTTTGTTAAAACATTAATTGATTTTGTACTAGCTTCTGAATCGCCAAGAGAGTCGGAGGTTCCTAGTTCATCAAACTGTAGAGGTTTATCATTTTCAGATGAACTTACTTCAGAATCCGTGGCAGTTTCTTCTTCAGAAGCTTCTAAAAGTATTGCCTCTATTTTTTGAATTATTTGTTCATCGATTTTTAATTCATTGAGTTTTTTATTTCTCTTGCAATATCTTGAGATGTGTTCTGTTTGGCCACACTTATAACAAGTTATTTGTTTTGAAGTTTGAGGTTCAAACTTCTTTTGGAAAGGTTTTTTCTTGTAAAAATTAGGTTTCCTTTGATTGTAAGAATTTTGGGCTTTAGATTTTTTATAGAACTCAAGTCTGTCTGGTTTGGTGAAAGGTTTTGTGCGAGGTTTTCTATAAGGTTTCGAACAAGATCCTTGACAGTCTTTCGAAATATTTGTCATGGGTATTTCAAATTGTTTACAAAAAGTACCTAGTTCTTGTCTAGTTCTTTTCATTTCCCATTTTAGATGTTTTTGGAGTTTTAAATCTTGGCAGATTTTCAAACCTTCCTTTTGAGTAAAGCTAACCAATTCCCCATAAGTTAAATGGTTATATGGGATTTGGTTTACCCCATAGACTTCTTTGATTTTGTTTCTAACCTTTTCTCCTAAAAGGGTTGGGAGTCCTGCAAGGAATTTCTCCTTCTAGAAAGGTTGGTTTGAGTCTTCTCTTAGCATAACTCTGGTTAGGAAAGTATTTTTGTAATATTGGAACTCAGAAAGTTTTTTACATCTAAGGTTAGATAAGAGTTCTGGATTTTTATCTTTTAAGTGTGATGGATCACCTATGAAGTGCAAGCTAATTGTGTGTATTAGTGTTGCAACTGCATCAGGTATTGGGTTTCCTATTTCTTCGAGGATAGGAATTCCTTCTTATGTGGTTTGAATTGCGTTCAAAATTTCTAGGTGCTGAGAGGGAGTGAGATGGTAATCCCACCATCCTTTGAGTTGGGATGAGAATCCTGCTATTAGGAGTTCAGCTATGGTTTTGTCAGGTGTATTGGCTTGGGTTTTGTAAGCATTTGATGCCATTGTCATTTGTTGGAGGAGACTTAAGATGTTGTATTCGGACATACCATCTATGTTCCATTCATAGACAGTATTGGCATTGAATTTGGATTGAGAGAGGACATTAGGTCTATTTTCAATACCTAAGTTTGGGGCTGTAACCATGGCTAAAGGTTGCCCCTTCTGCTATTGAAGTTTTCACATGTTTTGTGGTTCGTGTTCGGTTTCAGAAACTTGGTTTAAAGTCGTAACTGTTTTGTCAAAGGTATCTTTAGCTACCATTGGTGTGGAGGTAGATGAATGTTCTATCCTACTGAGTTGTTCATGTAGGGCTTGGGTGAATTCTGATCTGCCTTCCCTAAACAGTTTTTGGCTTGTTTTTT
>NC_021162.2:32946017-32947575 GCF_000331145.2 Cicer arietinum | reverse complement strand
GATTTCAGAAACTTGGTCTAAAGTCGTAACTGTTTTGTCAAAGGTATCTTTAGCTACCATTGGTGTGGAGGTAGAGGAATGTTCTATCCTACTAAGTTATTCATGTAAGGCTTGGGTGAATTCTGATATGCCTTCCCTGAACAGTTTTTGACTTGTTTTTGAGATTTGGAATGGTTTAAAAACTGGGTTTTTTAGTTTGGATCAGTTGTCTCAATCGGAGAGACAGTAGAATTTTGTTGATTTTCTTCTATCTTAGTTAATTGTTTTGCTATTGTACTAAGATGGACATTTGTAAAATTATTTTGTTGAATGATATTTTGAATATCTTTTTCTGAACTATCACTTGGGATTTTGAAAGGGGCAGCTTCTACTTGTTTTTCAAGGTGTGTTATTATGATTTGTCTTAAAGGTGGGCGTTCAGACTGAATTTTTTGTCCATTTGCCAAATCCCATTCTGCAGTTTTATTTCTGGTTGTTATGGGATTAACAGAACTTAGGTTTTGTTCAAAAGGGTAAGAAATTTGGTTTTGTTTTGCATATATTTCGAACCATTCAAAGAATAGAATATGGGTCTTGTTTTGTAAAATGAACTTGTAAAATTCATTCTGAATATCTTGTCTTTGTTTTAGAAAGTTTTTGAAGAACCATGTTCTTTTTTTTGTATTTTTGGAAGCATAAACATCGTTATGGAGGATAGTTTTATCAACTTCAAACTCTTTTTCTATGACATTTAATTCATTAACAACATTTTCAGTTATAGTAGAAAAAGACGGCGAAGTAGGTGGAGAATTGTTTTGTTGCTCCTCATTAGTGTTTTGAGGTGCTGTTTAAATTTGATGAGGTATATTTGTGAAAAACGTGGTTTCTTGTCAACATTTACAAAATCACGTTTTTCATGTTCTAGCATACCAAATGCTTCCTTTCAAAATGTTGACTATTCCACAAATATACCTCATCAAATTTACACAGCACCTCAACACACTAATGAGGAGCAACAAAACATTTCCCCACCTACTTCGCCGTCTTTTTCTGCTATAACTGAAAATGTTGTTAATGAATTAAACGTCATAGAAAAGGCATTTGAAGTTGATAAAACTATTCTCCATAATGATTTGTATGCTTCCAAAAATACAGATAAGAGAACATGGTTCTTTAAAAACTTTCTGAAACAAAGAAAACAAATTCAGAATGAATTTTATGCATTCATTTTACAAAATAAAACCGATATTTTATTTTTTGGATGGTTTGAAATTTATGCAACACAAAACCAAATTTCTTTCCCTTTCAAACAAAACCAAAGCTCTGTTAATCCCATAACCACAAGAAATAAAACTGCAGAATGGGATTTGGCAACTGGATTAAAAATTCAGTCTAACGACCCACCTTTAAGACAAATCATAATAACACACCTAGAAAAAACAGTAGAAGCTGCCCCTTTCAAAATCCCAAGTAAAAGTTCGGAAAAGGATATTCAAAATATCCTTCAACAAAATAATTTTACAAATGTCCATATTAGTACAATTGCGAAACAATTAACTAAGATAGAGGAACATCAACA
>NC_021162.2:32933500-32945439 GCF_000331145.2 Cicer arietinum | reverse complement strand
TAGCTAAAGATACCTTTGACAAAACAGTTACGACTTTAGACCAAGTTTCCGAAACCGAACACGAACCACAAAACTTGTGCAAACTTCAATGGCAGAAGGGGCAACCTTTAGCCATGGTCACAACCCCAGACTTAGGTATTGAAAATAGACCTAATGTTCTCTCTCAATCCAAATTCAATGCAAAATCTGTCTATGAATGGAACATAGATGATATGTCCGAATGCAACATCCTAAGTCTCCTCCAACAAATGACAATGGCATCAAATGCTTACAAATCCCAAGCCAACACCCCTAACAAAGCCATAGCTGAACTACTAATAGCAGGATTCTCAGGCAAACTCAAAGGATGGTGGGATTAACATCTCACACCCTCTCAACACCTAGAAATTTTAAACACAATTCAAACCACAGAGGAAGGAATTCCTATCCTCGACGAAATAGGAAACCCAATACCTGATGCAGTTGCAACACTAATACACACAATTAGCTTGCACTTCATAGGTGATCCATCACACTTAAAAGATAAAAATGCAGAACTCTTATCTAACCTTAGATGTAAAAAACTTTCTGAGTTCCAATATTACAAAAATACTTTCCTAACCAGAGTTATGCTAAGAAATGACTCAAACCAAACTTTCTGGAAGGAGAAATTCGTTGCAGGACTCCTAACCCTTTTAGGAGAAAAGGTTAGAGACAAACTCAAAGAAGTCTATGGGGTAAACCAAATCCCATATAACCATTTAACTTATGGGGAATTGGTTAGCTTTACTCAAAAAGAAGGTTTGAAAATCTGTCAAGATTTAAAACTCCAAAAAATATCTAAAATGGGAAATGAAAAGAACTAGACAAGAACTAGGTTCTTTTTGTAATCAATTAGAAATACCCATGACCAATATTTCGAAAAGCTGTGAAGGATCTTGTTCGAAACCTTATAGAAAACCGCACAGAAAATCTTTCACCAAGCCAGACAGACTTGAATTCTATAAAAAATCTAAAGCCCAAAATTCTTACAATCAAAGAAAACCAAATTTTTACAAGAAAAATCCTTTTCAAAAGAAGTTCGAACCTTAAACTTCAAAACAAATAACTTGTTATAAGTGTGGCCAAACAGGACACATCTCAAGATATTGCAAGAGAAATAAAAAACTCCATGAATTAAAAATCGATGAACAAATAATTCAAAAAATAGAGGCAATACTTTTAGAAACCTCTGAAGAAGAGATTGTCACGAATTCTGAAATAGATTCACCAGAAAATGATAAACGTCTACAATTTGATGAACTAGGATCCTCCGACTCTCTTAGCAATTCAGAAGCAAGTACAAAATCAATTAATGTTTTAACAAAGGATCAAGAATTAATTCTTGATATTATAAAACAGGTTGAAGATACAAAACTTCAAAAGGAAATAATAGGAAAACTGTTAAATACTTTTGAATCAAAACAAGGTCAACCTTCCACATCCTCATCAAAATTACTTCCTAAGACCACTTATGACCTAACAAATATCTTAGGAAAAAGAATAAAGTCACAAGCCCATGTCACAATTCAATCTTTGCAGGAAGAGATTAAAACTTTAAAACAAGAGTTAAAATCTCTTAAACAAAAGCAAGAAATTGATTCAAACATTATTCAAAATCTTCTTTCCCAGGTACGAAATCAAACCTCTTCTGACCAAGAACAAGATGAAGAAGAAAGAGAAAATGAGGAATATTCTAACAAAATTGAAAATTTAGAAGAAATCCCAGAGGATTTTCTCTTCGTTCTAAGAACAATAACAACAAGAAAATATTTAATCAAAATTACTTTAGTTTTTTCTGAAGATTTCAAGCATGAAACAATTGCACTTTTTGATACTGGAGTAGATTTAAATTGCTTAAAAAGTAGCATTGTACCAAACAGATTGCTACAAAAATATAACGAAAAACTTGTTGCGGCTGACAACTCCAACATGATTATAAAAAGTAAAACTGAAGCTTCCATTAAAAATGGTAACGTTTCAATCAAAACTCCATTTGTTTTATTAGAAAATATTACTCATACTGTCATTTTAGGGACTCCTTTTATTAACATGATAACTCCTTATTCAGTCAATTACGATAGTATTTCTTGCAAAACAAAATAAGCCAAAATTATTTTCTCTTTTATTGAAAAACCCAGAACAAAAAATTTAAATATTTTAAAAGCTTGTTCTGTTTACAAAACTGAATTAAATTGTTTAATTCAAGGAAAAGAAAAAATTTATATTTCCTAAAACAAGATGTTTCTTTTCTCAAAACTGAACAACAATTACAAAATAGTTTCGTAAAACAAAAAAATTTAGATCTCCAAAAAAGAATTGAAAACAACATATGGTAGACCTACCATATGAAAATGACTTTTCCGATAAACAAATCCCAACAAAAGCTAGACCTATCCAAATGAATTATGAACTTGAAACACAGTGCAAAGAAGAAATCCAAGACCTAGAACAAAAGGGTCTAATTACAAAGTCTAGGTCACCTTGGAGTTGTGCAACCTTCTATATGAACAAAAATTCTGAAACAGAAAGAGGTACACCTAGGTTAGTCATAAACTACAAACCTTTAAACAAAGCTTTAAAATGGATTCGTTACCTGATTCCAAACAAAAAAGATCTTTTACAAAAATTACACTCTTCATCTGTATTTTCAAAATTTGACATGAAATCAGGATTTTGGCAAATACAAATTGATCCAAAAGATCGGTATAAAACAGCTTTTACGGTTTTCAAACAAAAATCCGCTTCCTAGGACACTATATCTCTCGGGGTACTATCACCCCTATTGAAAGATCCCTATCTTTCGCAGATAAATTTCCTGACAAAATCCTTGACAAAACACAATTACAAAGGTTTTTAGGATCTTTGAACTATGTACTAGATTTATGTCCTAACATTAATAGGATAGCAAAATCTCTCCACAATAGATTAAAGAAAAAACCCGTCGCATGGACTGACGAACACACAAAAATTGTACAAGCAATCAAAAAACAAGTCAAACAAATACCTTGGTTGCATCTAGCTGACCCTTTAGCCCAAAAAAATTGTTGAAACAGATGCTTCAGATATCGGGTACGGGGGTATTCTAAAACAAAAAACAAATGATAGAGAATGCATTGTACAATTTACATCTGCACACTGGAATGATTGCCGAAAGAGTTACTCTACAATCAAAAAGGAAATTCTTTCAATTGTCATGTGCATTACAAAATTTCAAATTGATTTACTCAATCAAAATTTTTTACTTCGAATTGACTGTAAATCTGCAAAAGATGTTTTACAAAAAGATGTTCAAAACATTGCATCAAAACAAATTTTTGCCAGATGGCAAGCAATCCTTAGTATTTTTGATTTTGAAATTGAATTTATTAAAGGAGATCAAAACTCAATTCCGGATTTTCTAACAAGAGAATTTCTTCAAAATAGGACTTGAGTGATGCCCGGAAAATAAAAAAGAAAACCTCTTTCATCGACAAAACCCATCTGATCTTGGGTAGAAGCCGTCGAAGAAAATGAAGAACAAAACCAAATCCAAAAATGGCTTGCTAGCCAACAAACACTTGAACCTGACAGATTCCAGGAAATCAAGAATTCAATTGAAGAAGACCTTCATCTTCAAAAAATTGAATATCTCTCGCTTGAATTGCCATCTTCATCGGGGCAAGAAAAAGGAGAATCTTCCCAAACCCCTTCTCAAAAAATTATTTCAAAACCCCCACAAGAGGAATTATCCTGTAAATTAATTTCAAAACCCCCACAGGAGGGACCATCCTATAAATTAATTTCAAAACCCCCATAGGAGGGATCATCCTGTAAAATAATTTCAAAATTACAACAAGAAGAAAAATCAAAAATTGTTTTAAACGAATCTTAGATTACTTTGTTTAAACCAAAATCTGAGTATTTTGTTAAAACATAATTTCAAAACATTTGGACAATCGAGGACCACTTTTATGACAAAAATCCTCAATTGGTCATTTCAATTTTTTTTCCAGAAGGCTGGTTTTTTAAACCATGGGATTTATCAAAACCCCAGCCTTACTACAAATCTATTCTTGAAATAACGGGTTTTGTAACAATACAGGACAGCCCAAAAGAAGGACCGGTGGCATATTTGACCGCAAAAATACACAAAATAATCCCAACTTCAGAATGGGGATCAAACCTTCATACCCCAAAACGATTCCCACTAGAGTTCAAAACCACAATAAATCACTGTAGAACATTCAATTACTGGGACTACCAACAAGCCTGGTATAATGCTTTCCTCATTCAAAACGAAAAATTTAGTCATACTTGGCTATTTTTCTTTAACCTCGCCATGAACCCGTCAAAAATCCCTCAATAGTTTTCCCATTGGTGGAAACTTTATGGTTCAACCCCAGAAATTCTTCATCTGGAAGTCCACGAAAGCTTCCAACTATACAAAACCAACTACAAACCTACAGACAAAGAACGCATTTTCCACCCCTTGATGCTTTTCTCCACAAAATTCTTCTTACCATGGGTAACAGCCTGGTATTTTGAAATAAATCAACAACAGGTACAAACAATCCTCATTAGAAGATTCAAAACTAGATGGTGGACAAAATTTTCCATCCCTCCAAGTATCAAAAAGCAAGTCGTGTCCACATGGCTCCAAAAGCAAGGATTGCAAAAACCTCAAACAATGCAAACACAATTCTTAGCTCAAAAATCAATTGCTCAAACACAATTGGCAGCAGCCAAAACTGCAGAAGAATACTTTGAGATTATGGCTCAGCTTTTGAAAAGCAAGACCGACTCGTCAAATGTTTCCTCATCAGTTGCTTCCGAAAATTCAATGAACATGGGAGATGACAATGAAGATGATTGTTTTGATATCTTCACCCCTACAAAATAAGAAACATTGGCCCAACTAATTGAAGGCCCAACACACAAAAAAGTCTACTATTTAATGTATTGGGCCAAGCCCAAAATTAGACTTCACCAAAAATAAGTTAATGTATTAAGTCTCGGGCCTAGCCCGTATTCGATTCCAGACTTAAAAAAAAATCAGAAAAACGAATATTTTCTGAAAAGCAAAAAGCAAAAGTTTCGGGCACTTGTCTGCCATTTACCAAACGTGGCACCGAAAGCAAAATGAATCTCATCATTTCCTCCACTACACCAATGCTGTACAAGCAGGACCCGTTCCCTATATAAGGAAGGCTTGTCTTCAGTTCAAGGCAGAGTGGAATACAGCAAGATAACATATGTTAGAAATCTTGAGAGTTTCTTGAGTGTCTCCTATATTTTCATAATCTTGTATTTTCATTTTCAGTTTTCAAAACCAGATACCACTGTAAGTATTTGTTAGTATGTATTAATTATATTCCGTTTTCCTCATCGAATCTTTCTTTACATTCTACAAATTAAGTATGCTATGCAATTGCAGCTAATAGCTGATCTTGTGCATCAGAAAGTGTATTTAGTTTAATTTATTATGAACTTTTGTTTTTTCTTTGTTGTTTTCCAATTTGTTTTCCTAAAAACAACCAATTTGGATTTACCATTTTTTAATTTTCTTGGTTTGTGGGTTTGGTTTTGTTTCATTAAATTAGCAAACGCCATATATCGCATGCAAAACTTTGAATAAGACTTGATAGTTGAATGTATCTCCTATTGTCGGTGACCCTTTGCTCCAAGGACGTTCGTGGTATACATATATATATATATATATACTTATACTTATACTTAAGAAAGGAAGAGAAATAGAAAAGAAAGCGTTTCCAGCCTCGTGAGATTCCTTTCTTCTTTCTTCTTCTCTGTTTCCAACTGTTCTTTGTTTTCAAAACCCACAAACACAACAACCTTCACTTTTCTTCTAGATCTAAGCTTTGTTTCAATAAGTGACTGAAGAGAAAGTTGCTCATTGCCACGATGCGGTGCTAGTGAGCTAGTTTTCGACGCGGCGTCACGAACTTAAATTTTTTCGACGCGACCTACACTTGAACGTAGAGTTTGCACCAGGAATTTTGAAATTCGGAATGATTAAGATTTCAAGTGGATTACTTGAAGACATTGTGAATTCTCAAGATGACACCTTAATTCAAGAGAAGAGGGACCTAATAGTACAAGGGAAGACAACTAAGTTTAAGATTGGACCAGATAATATTTTAAGATGTAATGGTAGGATTTGTGTACCAGAAATTGCAGAGATGAAGAAAACAATTTTAGAAGAGGCTCATAAGAGTAAATTGAGTATTCATCCTGGAGCAACAAAGATGTATCAGGATTTGAGGCACAATTATTGGTGGCCAGGAATGAAGAGATATGTAGTGGAGTATGTATCAACTTGTTTAACTTGTTAGAAAGCGAAGGTGGAACATCAGCGATCTTCTGGAATTTTGCAACCTTTAGATGTACTTGAATGGAAGTGGGACAGCATTTCCATGGATTTTATAACTGGATTGTCGAAAACAAGGAGAAAGAATGATTCTATTTGGGTGATAGTGGATCGATTAACTAAATCCGCACACTTTTTACCAGTAAAGATCATCTATAAGGTAGATAAGCTAACTGAGATCTACTTAGCTGAGATTGTGAGATTACACGGAGTACCGTATCAGACCGTGACCCAAAGGTCACATCGCACTTTTGGGGAGCATTGCATGAAGTGTTGGGAACAAAACTAAGATTGAGTTCAGCTTACCATTCACAAACAAACGGATAGACTGAGAGGACAAATCAGTGCTTGGAAGATCTATTGAGAGCATGTGTATTAGATGATAAAGGAAGTTGGGATGATGTACTTTCGTTGATTGAGTTTACCTACAACAATAGTTTCCACGGAAGTATTGGAATGACTTCATATGAGGCTTTATACGGGCGCAATTGTCAAACGCCTTTGCGTTAGTATAAGAACGGTGAAAGTATGATTGTAGGACCGGAGATGGTACAACAGACTACATATAAGGTCAAGAAGATAGAAGAGAAAATGAAGATTTCACAAGATCGTCAAAAGAGTTATGCGAACAAGCGTCACAGACTTTTAGAATTCGAATAGGGTGACCATGTGTTTCTAAGAGTCACGCCTACGGCTGGAGTTGGTAGAACCTTGAAATCCAAGAAATTGACTCCGAAATTCATTGGACCATATCAGATTTCTGCAAGAATTGGACCTGTTGCTTATCAGATTGCATTGCCTCCATGCTGTCCAATATTCACGACGTGTTTCATGTGTCGCAATTGAGAAAATACCTTGCAGATCCGTCACATGTGATTGAACCAGACACAATTCAACTGAAGGATAACTTGTCATTCGAAATATTACCTGTAAGAATTAATGACAAGAAGATTAAGCGATTGAGGAACAAGCATGTTTCGTTGGTCAAGGTGATTTGGAACCCAACTATTGGAGATGCGACTTGGGAATTGGAGAGCAAGATGAGGGAAAAACAGCCTGAGTTGTTTATCGAGGCGTAGTTTCGAGGACGAAACTAATTTTAGGGGAGTAGAATGTAAGACACTTAGTTTTAAATTTTAATTTATGCAATTTTAGGAATGTTTGTCTTAAATTGTTTAGGCATTTAGCCCAAGTGAATTTTATTTTGGGAATTAAATATCAAAAATATATTTTATTAGAGTTGATAATATGTTTGATATTTATATATCGAAAAGTTAGGCTCTGAGGCCAATTGTTGGTTGGTACGACCTCGTAATAATCGGAATGAATCAATTCTTTAAGAAATTAAATCAATTTCATACACACAGCGGAATTTAAATTGTGGCATACAAGATTAGCAAGTTCAAGTAGATTGATATGAGATTAACCAAGATGCATGCAAGTCAAATTATCAGATTAAACAATATTACTTATCACAGAATATGTTTAACATGCATCTAATATTAAACACATATACAGATATTTCAAGATAGAAAATTAAAGGAGTTAAGGGTTAGAGAAGATTGCACCAAGAATTTATATTGGTTCAGTTGTCAACTTGACAACCTACATCCAGTCCTGAAAATCCAAACGGATTTTAGATTTTCTTCTCCAATAGAAAGAATCAATTACAGCTTGTCCAGTTTCATCCCCGAAACCTATCTATCTTAATGATCTCTTTCCTATTGATCACCCTCTGATCCTTGTAGATACTTGGCAATCTAACACAGAATCAAAGTACGACTCTTTCTTGTTGAGCACTCTCACCCAAGAAAGTAGCCACCAGTTTCAAGCTGGCTTTTCTCGCTTTCGTTTTTGTTTCAAAGTATTATTACAAACAGAATAAAGGAAGAACAAAAAGAAGTCTTCAATCTTGGTCAATGTCACTTCTCACGATTCTGGATATTCAAAGATTGTTCATGAGAACCCTTGTCTTTCAAGATCACTTTTCCAGCTCTCTTATTGATTGTTGATAATCTCTTTGGCTATGATCTGAAAAAGCAATCTCAGTGTATTAACCAAGTGTTATTGAGAGTTCTTTTGTATATCAAGAATATTCAAAGTGTTTATCAGATTGTTATTGAAAGAATGATTGAAGACAGTTTATATAGTTTCTGAAAAACATCTTAATCAATCGATTTGCCAATCGATTTCTTAAAGTAATAAAACCGGTCTAATCGATTTGCCAATCGATTATCGCGTGTCTTGTTTTTCTTGAATCTTGAAACTATATAAGCCAATCGATTTACCAATCGATTCTTTAAACAACATTTTTCAGTGATTATGTTAAGACTGATATGCATCGATTTCGTAATCGATTGCAGATGTTATGTTCAAAACTGAGACACATATCAATCGATTCCATAATCGATTTATCAAATCTTCATAATCGATTAACAAATACTCAAAATCGATTTGGTCACAAGCTCAGAGTTCACTGGGTTTTCAAAAGGTTTTGTCAATCGATTTGCCAATCGATTGAGTTTAAGTCAGTGACTCAGCTATTTTGATACTAATCGACGTGCCAATCGATTTGTATGTATTTGTCTGAAAACGTTCTTACCTGGGATTTGGTTCAATCGATTTCCCAATCGATTTCGACCAAATTTAACTTGATTGAAATATTACAACATAGATTGTCCAATCGATTTGTATGTCACAGGAAAAATCATTTTGCAAGTGATTTTTAAGTAATCGATTTGCCAATCGATTACCCTTAAAACTGGGTTTCCACTGTGACTTATCCAATCGATTTCCCAATCGATTTATTTCAATCAGGTTTACTTTGTGAATTGTATAATCGATTTGTCAATCGATTACCCTCAAAACTGGGGTGCCACTGACTTGTGCATTTTCAATTTCTAATTCAGTCAGTCGATTGCCCAATCGATTATACCAACACAAACAGTTGTGTTTCCTTACACCCTTGTTATGAAATCGATTTCCCAATCGATTTGCTTTAGTCAAAAGTCAACTTTTGTTGATTTCTTGTGTTTCAAGCAACCTGTTCCAAGTGTGTAGGATTTGATTGTTGTTCCTGAAATCTTGCTCAATTCAAATATTAGATTTATCATGTATTGTATGAACATTGTTGAATTATTAATTATGTCAAAATTAGGAATCAAAGGATCAAAATCCAACAATCTCCCCCTTTTTGGCATAATTGACAATTCATACAATTGTAACTTGAGCATTTCAAAACAACAAGCATAAGTGTATTATAAACAACATTATTACTTGTTATTAAGTAACAGAGCAAACTATATCATAAGTATCAAAGTAATAACAACATGCAGACAAACATCAACAATGCAACTGTCAAGTTATAATATTTCTCCCCCTTTGTCATTTAAGTCAAAAAGGTAGAAACAATTGCTCCCCCTATGTTAAAGAACATATGCATTGGGTTTGAAACATATAACACAGTGCATCAAAAACAATGAAGTTTATATGTATAAAGTCAAAATCAATCAATGCAATTAATGAGCAACTTAGATGATTAAGCCAAAATGATATAAAATTTAAAACAAAAAAATTCATCATACATCACAGAATTATAACAGGTCAGAGCAAAACAGTATGAAACCTAAGGGTCCTAATCACCTAGTCTAGGCTGGTCCTCACTATCATCTATGGGAGAGGTTGAGACCGCTGTATTAACCTCAGCAAGTGTCTCCTCGCCGTGAGTCTCAGGGTTATCTAGGGGATCCGGGTTAGGTTCTTCTGCTGCTTGACGACCAATATTCGCGATGTCTTCAAACGACAGTTTGATGCCTAGGTGTGCTTGAATCGCATCCACATCTTGAACAACCGAGTTCAAGGATGCTTGCAGAGTCCTTAAACTTGCTTCCAATCTGGACTGAGATTCTAACACTTTGGCATTGTGTGCCATCTGAGCTTCAATGAATTCCATTATTCTGTTCACAAAATCAGGAGTAGCAGATGCAGTGACTGGTTGAGGCTGAGGTTGGGCTGGTTCAACAGCAGCTTGAGGTCTTATCCATTTTCCGTGTAACCGTTTCAATTGCATTTGATTCACAATTGATTCACCAAACACCAGTGTGGTTTTTGCAGATTCCTCATTACCAAATGAAACCTTGAAGTGTTTGAGAATTTTTGTGATCAGCTGTGGATAAGGCAACATTAGCTTGCTTTGAGATGCTTCCAACATGTGCCTTAGCACAATCCAACTCCAGCTCATCCTTAGCTCTTTGGATAAGCCCCATAACAGTATTATGTCCAACTTCTGGACTACTGCATGGTTTCCTGATCTTGGTACCAGCATACGCGTAAGAGTATACATCAACATCCTCTTTTGAACCTTCATTTGACCAATGGGCAATGAAATAGATTCAACAAACCCATCAATCATCAGGTCTTTTACTGCTGAACCCATCGACCATCAGGTCTTTTACTGCGGTATGCCTATCAAGTGTTTCTTCCCAACCTTCATCAGCAGTGTCAGCTTCCGAGCTGCCATTAATAGATTTGTCATAGAAAGGCAATCCAGACAAAGTAGAGAAGTCATCAAAGGACATTGCAATCCTTTTTCCCTTAACTAAAGCAGTAAAACCTTCTTCAGTTAACTTGAATGTAGAATAAAATTCCCTGATCAGCCTTGGGTAGCTATCAAGTGTAGAAGACAGAAAACTCTCCAATCCATGAAATCTGAGGTGGTTCTGAAACGTGAATTCAACAAAATCAAAGTATGCAAAATCCATGGTTCTTGCCTCATGAATTTTCCTCTTTGCAAAGTTTGTTGACAGATATGGTTGTGCCTCCTTTTCCTTTGGTGCTGAGACCTTCTTGGGATGTGGTGAAGAATTAGGTTTCTTCTTCCTTTTCTGAGATATTTCTTTCATGGCATCAGCCATGAGCTTCTCTGTTGGGGGTTCCTTACGTTTCTTCGTCTTTTCTGATTGGTGCTCTTTATGTCAAAGTTGGTGGGGGTGAAGGAGTTTCACTTGTGGAAGAAGATGAGGGAGATGGAGTACGAGCTTGGGTCTGTTTTACACGTGCCATATCAATAATTTGATGTAGATTCGAAGTAGGTAGAATGTAGAATGCAGATTCAAACAAATGCAGAGACAGAAGAATGAAGCAGACAAGAGAAAAGCAGTGAAAATCTGGAAAATAGAATGCAGAAATCGATTTAGAACTGTTCCTATTTATACTCTTGACCTTGTAAATCGATTTCCCAATCGATTAGGTTACCGTTGCTGGGAATCCTTCTGGAAAATAGAATGCAGAAATCGATTTAGAACTCTTCCTATTTATACTCTTGCCCTTGTAAATCGATTTCCCAATCGATTAGGTTACCGTTGCTGGGAATCCTCAATCGATTCAGTAATGATGAAGTTCCAACGGCTAGTAAAATAAGAGTAACGGTCATATTTCAAATCGATGTTCAAATCGAGTTCCAGTTTTACTTAATCGATGTCCAAATCGATTGTCTTAAGGTTGAACACTTAACTAATCGATTTCCAAATCGATGCTCGTGAAGATTTAAAAAAAA
>NC_021162.2:32921562-32926716 GCF_000331145.2 Cicer arietinum | reverse complement strand
ATATATATATATATATATATATATATATATATATATATACTTAATAAAGGAAAAAGGAAAGAAGAGAAACAAAAAAGAAAACGTTTTTAGCCTTGCGAGATTCCTTTCTTCTTTCTCCTTCTCTGTTTCCAACTTTTCTTTGTTTTCAAAACCCACAAACACAAAAACCTTCACTTTTTTCCTACATCTAAGCTTCGTTTCGAGAAGTGACTGAAGAGAAGGTTGCTCATTGCCACGCTGCGATGCTAGTGAGATAGTTTTCGACGCAATGTCACGAACTTAGAAACACATGGTGAGGAGAACTCTAATATATTAATGTTGTTGTGGTGATTTATGGTTGAAAATTTTGGAGATTGAATATGGGTGATTAATGTTTGGAATTTTTGGTGATTCAGGTTTGGTGAAATTGATGTGTTTATAATTAATATTATGAATTTTTTAGAAGAAATTTATGTGTGACGTGGTTGAAAATGAATTTAATTCAATTTAGGTGTGGATGGAATTTGGAGATGTGATGTATGTGTGGTTGTGGAAATTTAAATTGGTGTGAATAAATATGTTGAATATGCTTTGTGTTGTATTTGAAAAATCATTAGTGTTAAATCATATGTGATTTATGTGTTGTTGTGATTGTATAGTAATTGGTAAGTGGGATTATTTTGGATTTGTTTGTAAGTGTTGATTGATTGTGAAACCATTTTGAAATCGAATTATGCATTTTTTGCAGTTGTATTTGAATATAAGGAGGTTGTAGTCGAATACAGTTGTCCTGATTTTGCTACTGACTTACAAAATAACACTGTATTCGAATACAAGGATGTTGTATTCAAATACGATAGTGTAGTTTTGTTAAAAACTTCATTTTCCAACTTTGATTATGCATGTTTGGCATATGAAAACTCTTTCAAAGAGTATGCTAAGTTGAAAGGTTATTTTGTGCATTTGAAATTTAAATGTTATGTGGTATTTTTTAATTTCGGTTGGGGACCCTTTACAACTATTGTGGAAATTTGGGTTTTGCCCTCAGATGAGAACCAGGATCTTCCCACCGGCTTAAATATTTATCCAAAAGTATTTCCTTCTTTATTTCTTCGTTTTTATGAATTTGTTTTGAAAAAAAAAATACACTCGCACTGTTAAAAATCGGGTTGTTAAAATTGTGGTATCAGAGCCTTGGTTTGGATTTCTTTGGGGATGTGGAGTTTTGGTTATAGATTGTAGGTCAACCTGTAGGTACAGAATAGTTATCTGATCATGCGTCGGGTTAAGTTGTCTGGGTTGTCGGGTTAAGTTGTTTGAATTGTCGGATTAGGTATAGTTATTATGTGTTGATGTAGTCGGAGGTTAATTTTGGAATTAATTGAAGTGGTGTTAAGACTCTCCTTGATGATGGTCTTATAGGAAAACCATGCCGCCAAGAAGGAATCACGCTCCAAGAGCCAACGTTAATAGGGATGATCAAATGGCGGAAGCTATGAATAACATGGCTGCTTCTATTGTTGCACAGACTGCTGCCAAGACTCTACGGGATCTAGATAAGATGGAAAGAGAAATTTGTGCTGCTGAGTCAAGAGGATTGGAAGATTTTCGTCGTTACAATCCTCCCAAGTTTAAAGGTGATGAGAATTCAGAGAAAGCGGATCAGTGGATCCAAGAAGTGGAAAAGATCTTTGAAATGATTAACTGTTAGGCAGGAGTGAAGGTCAACTATGCCACTTATATGCTATTAGGGGATGCTGAATATTGGTGGAGGAGTACAAGCTTGTTGATGGGATCAGCTCACGAGGAGGTGAATTGAGAATCATTCAAAAGGAAGTTTTTAAACAAATACTTCCCGATGAGTACCAGGACTAAACTGGATGATGATTTTCTAAAACTTCATCAGGGGAACATGACCGTGGGTGAATATGCCGCTAAGTTTGAATCGTTGTCAAGGCATTTCAGGTTTTTCCGTGAAGAGATTGATGAACCATTCATGTGTCATCGTTTCCAAGACGGACTAAAGTATGAGATTCAATACTCTGTCTTACCCTTGGGAATTCAACGTTTCCAAGTTCTTGTGGAAAAATGTAGAGAAGTTGAGGATATGAAGAATAAGAGGGCTAGCCGAGGAGGGAATTTTAATTCAGGAGGGCCTAGTCGGGTGAATCATCAGAACAACAAGGGAAAACAAGTTGCTAAACCTTATAATCGACCACAAAATAACAACAGGGGGCAGAATCGCCCGGGGAACCAGAATTTCAGAAGAAAATTGGGACAAGTGGTTCGATGTTTCCAATGTGTGGGAGAGGGACACTATGCTAGAGCTTGTACCTCTAATATTCTCACTTGCTACAATTGTCAGAAGCCAGGGCACATGGCAAGGGATTGCACGACTCTGAAGGTGGAACCAGTTGTGAATGTAACTAGGGCTACTCGTCTTACTGCTAGAGGACACGTTTATTGCGTGAGTGCTGAAGCTGAAAATCCATCTGGCAATCTGATTCAACGTGACTGTGAGATTGCAGGTAACAATCTAACTGCACTTTTTGATTCGGGGGCAACCCATTCCTTCATTGCTATGGATTGTGTGAATCGTTTGAAGTTATATGTGCCTGCTTTACCTTTTGATTTGGTTGTTTCCACACCTACTAAGACTTTGACAGTAAATTCTGCATGTTTACATTGTCAAATAACTATCCATAATAGGGATTTCTTGGTTAATTTGATTTGTTTACCTCTACAATCACTCGAGGTCATTCTCGGTATGGATTGGATGTCGTATCATTATGTGATCTTGGATTATGCTCGTAAACTGGTTCTTTTCCCCAAACCAGGAGTTGTTAAGTATCTAGCTGCTAACAAACTTGGAGTGTCACTAAGAGAAGGAACTCATGAGTTTTTGTCTTTGGCTAATGTGGAGGCAAGGATAAATGTGAACATAGAGGATGTGATGTGTGTCAATGAGTACCAGGACATATTTCCAGCAGAAATTCCAGGATTGCCACTAGTAAGGGAAGTGGAATTTTTCATTGATTTGCACCAAGGAATCGGGTTAGTGGTGGGGAGAACTCTGATATATTAATGTTGTTGTGGTGATTTATGGTTGAAAATTTTGGAGATTGGATATGGGTGATTAATGTTTGGAAATTTTGGTGATTCGTGCTTGATGAAATTGATGTGTTCATAATTAATATTATGAATTTTTGAAAAGAAATTTATGTGTGACGTGGTTGAAAATGAATTTAATTCAATTTAGGTGTGGATGGAATTTGGAGATGTGATTTATGTGTGGTTGTGGAAATTTAAATTGGTGTGAATAAATATCTTTGAGTATGCTTTGTGTTGTATTTGAAAAAAATGAGTATTAAAAATGAGGAATCTTTTAATAGCTGCATTTACTTAATGATTGTGGTGAAAAGACTCAGAATGTGCTCATGCATTTCATAGTACATGGTAACCGCGATGGGTCCATGGTGATAGGTGGCTCCTCGGTAAACAGTACTGGTATGTGATAGGTAGTACATTTACGATTTACGCTTTTTAGTAAATAGTGTTGCCTCGTAATAGGTGGCACCTCAGTGATTAGTACTGGTCTGTGATATGCGGTACAATTATGATTTACGCCCCTTCGAGGAGGGTTTTAGTTGGAATTCCGGAATTGATGCATTTTGGGCATATACGCATTGCATTAAGGTGCTTGGCACACGAGTCATGTTTGATATAATGTGATGATTGCCTATGTATACTCAGCTTTTGTTGTGATTGTGTAGTAATGGGTAAGTGTGATTGTTTTGGATTTGTTTGTAAGTGTTGATTGATTGTGAAACCATTTCGGAACCGAATTATGCATTTTTCTGCAGTTGTATTCGAATACAAGGAGGTTGTAGTCGAATACAGTTGTCCTGATTTTGCTACTGACTTACAAAATAACATTGTATTCGAATACAAGGATGATGTATTCAAATACGATAGTGTAGTTTTGTTAAAAACTTCATTTTTCAACTTTGATTATGCATGTTTGGCATATGAAAACCCTTTCAAAGAATATGCTAAGTTGAAAAGTTATTTTGTGCATTTGAAATTTAAATGCTATGTGGTATTTGTTAATTTCGGTTGGTGACCCTTTACAACTATTGTGGAAATTTGGGTTTTGCCCTCAGATGAGAACCAGGATCTTCCCACCGGTTAGTATCTGGTAGATGGGGAGTGTAAGACCCTTAATTTTAAATTCTAATTTATGTATTTTGGGGAATTCTGTGTTGAATTTCTGAGGCTTTTTAGCCAATTTTATGGCATTTTGTGAGTTAAATGCCAAAAATATCTTTTTGGAGACTCGATTAAAATTATTCATCGATGAATAATTTTATTTAATTACGATGAATCTTTTGTCGAAGAATTTTTTTTTTGAGATGCAACATTTTTCATAAAAATTCATCTGCCCATTGAATTACGGCGACAGTAGATATTTTTCTAAAAAAAATGGTTTGTGATGTGATGTGAGGTGACATGCGTAATGATGATTTTTATAAAAATATCTAGATATTTATTTAGATATTTATTATTATTATTATTATTATTATTATTTATTATTATTATTTTAATATATATTTTATATATATATAGAACCAAGAGAAACATGAATGTTGCCCTGCTCCTTGCCTTCTCCTTTCTTCTTTTCCTTTCAGTTTCAAAAAAAAAGTGTATGTTGGTGGGTTTGAAAACAAAAATACAAAATACAAATCATCATTTTTCTCCTAGATCTAAGCTTCGTTTCGAGAAGTGACAGAAGAGAAAGTTGCTCATTGTCACGCTGCGGTGCTAGTGAGCTAGTTTTCGACGCGACGTCATGAACTTAAATTTTACCGGAATTAATTACGGTACCGTAATCGCGTGTTAGAGCTATCGTTAAGTTGAGGGTTCCTTCCAAACTTTTAGTTTGCATTTAGGACATTATTTATGATTTTGTGGAAAATAAATTTGATATACTTGAGGCGTGATTTTGTGAAAAATTAATTTAATGTGATTATGTGTAATTTAGTGGAATTTAAATTTGAGGTGTGGTTTGTGGTGATTCAAGTTTGGTGTGATTTATATATTCATAATTATTATTATGAATTTTTGAGATGTGATTTATTTGTGGATTTTGTAGAAAATGAATTGATGAAATTTGGT
>NC_021162.2:32901889-32921484 GCF_000331145.2 Cicer arietinum | reverse complement strand
TGTGTGAATTAATTTTATTGTGAACAAATTGTTATAAATATTTATGTTTATGTAGTTAGCTCCTTGAGTCTCGAAAAGGAATCGAGACTGTTGGCACCGAGTTAGCGGTGGGGGGAACTCTGATATATTAATGTTGTTGTGGTGATTTATGGTTGAAAATTTTAGAGATTGAATATGGTGATTAATGTTTGGAAATTTTGGTGATTTATGTTAGGTGAAATTGATGTGTTCATAATTAATATTATGAATTTTTGAGATGAAATTTATGTGTGACTTGGTGAAAAATGAATTTAATTCAATTTAGGTGTGGATGAAATTTGGAGATGTGATTTATGTGTTGTTGTGGAAATTTAAATTGGTGTGAATAAATATGTTTGAGTATGCTCTGTGTGGTGTTTGAAAAATCATTAGTGTTAAATGAGTATTAAAAATGGGAAATCTTTTAATAACTGCGTTTACTTAATGTTTGTGGTGAAAAGAGTCAGAGTATGCTCATGTGTTTCATAGTACATGGTGACCGCGATGGGGCCATGGTGATAGTGGTGACCGTGATGGGCCACGGGATGATGCCATGTGAATTGTTGGTTCATCTTATCCTTGCGGGGATTGTCGCGTCGTGCTGATCTGTGAGAGATTGCACTCTAGAATGTGTTGATCTGTGAGCGATTGCACTCTAGAAAATTGTGCTGGTCTGTGAGCGACTGCACTCTTGTATGTCGTGCTGGTATGTGAGAGACTGCACGCTAGTAAATCGTGCTGATCCGTGAGAGATTGCACCTCGGTAATTAGTACTGGTTTGTGAGAGGCTGTACAATTATGATTTACGCCCCTCGAGGAGGGTTTTGGTTTGGAATTCCGGAATGATGCATTTTGGCATATACGCATTGCATTAGGGTGCTTGGCACGCGAGTCATGTTTGTTATACTTTGATAATTGTATATACATATTCGGTTGTTGTTGTGATTTGTCGTAATTACTTTGAGGTGTGAAGTTAGGTTGATGAAGTTTTGATGTATTTATGTGTTCATAATTGATTTAATGAATATTCGATGTGTGATTGAGGTGTGAATTTGTGGAGATTAATTTGGTGTTAATTATGTGTTCATAAAATTCAACACCACAACTCGTCCCCGTACAGACATAAACAACCATCTATAGGGATGACAACATAACCTGCACTCGCGGGCACCCACTGGAACTCGTCTTGATTTGGGCGGAAAAACCCGCTTTGATTGGGTGTGGAAGCGGGTTTTCTCCAAAATTAAAATTCGAAATGTGGGGCATAAACTTCATCCAAATGATCAATCCGAAAGCATCAAATGGACATTACTTCATCTTGGTGGCAATTGATTACTTTACCAAATAGGTAGAGGTCGCTTCATACGCCAATGTAACAAAAAATGTGGTAGTCAAATTCATAAAAAGAGAATTAATATTTCGTTATGGTCTACGAAGCAAGATCATTACTGACAATGCCATAAATCTGAATAACAAAATGATTGATGAATTGTGTCTCACCTTTAAATTCAACACCACAACTCGTCCCCGTACAGACCAAAAATGAATGGTGCAGTTGAAGCAGCAAATAAAAACATCAAATTTTTTTTCAAGAAATGGTTATAACATACAAAGATTTGCATGAGATGTTCTCGTTTGCACTACACGGGTATCGCACTTTGATACGTACTTCAACTGGGGCAACCCCTTTTTGCTTAGTACATGGGACGGAGGTTGTGCTACCTATTGAAGTAGAAATCTCCTCGCTAAGAGTATTAATGGAAGCTAAACTAGAGGAGTCAGAATGGGTACAAACACGTTTCGATTAATTGAATTTAATTGCAGAAAAAGGTTAACGGCTTTATGTCATGGGCAATTATATCAAAAAAGACTGAAAAAAGCGCATGAGAAAAAAAATACGTCCTCGAGAATAATGGGAAAGAGACCTGGAGCTAAAAAAGATCTTACCCGTTCTAAAAGATTATTGTGGGAAATTGACTCTTAACTATGAGGGTCCATACGTCGTGAAGAAAGCTTTCTCAGGTGGAGCTTTTATCATTACGAATATGGATGGAAAAGATTTAGCTCTTCTTGTAAACTCAGACGCCGTAAAAAAGTATTATGCTTAAATAATGAATTCCCGCTAGGTTGGAAACCTAAAAAGGTGACCAAGGCAAAAATTAGGATATACATAAATTAAAAAAAAAAAAAAAACATGCTAGGTTGAATATCTAAAAGAGCGACCTAGGCAAAAATTAAGCCACAAAAAAAAAAATACCCGCTAAGTTTAAAACCTGAAAGGGCGACCTAGGCAAAAATTATGGTACACAAAAAATATTTGTTGGGTTGAAAACCTGAAAGGGCGACCTAGACAAAGACTAGGGTAAAAAAAAAAACCCGCTATGTTGAAAACCTGAAAGGGTAACCTTATAAAAAATTAGGGTACACAAAAATTATTTGTTAGGTTGAAAACCCAAAAGGGCGACCTGAGAGAAGAAGAAAAACAACAACAACACAAAAAAAAAAAAAAACAAAGAATATATATTCGAAAAGACAAGATCAACAATATGGATCGGATTATGGCATGAGAAGTTAGTACAATCCACATTTGAATTACTAATAACCAAGTCGGGTCTTCCACCAATTTCATTTGTTTTATCTTATGTATATTTTTCAATATATTGATATATGTTGTTATCATTTTAATAATTTAACTCTCTTTTCTGAAGGCATCTTATGATTATCATGTATTGGAAAGTAAATCATATATCATACCCCGATATAATGAAACTAGATACAGTATAGGTTGTTTACAGTACAAGGCAGACGACAACATGAGATCCAACTTAAGATCACAATAATAAGAGAAAGAACGAAAGAAAAGGAGAAAATAGAAGAGGACAAAAAAGAGATCAAAGATATCAAGTTTAAGTGTTTTTTCTCATTCATGATTTAAATGGTCGTGTCCAATAAAAATATTAATAAAAACCAACATATTCACTCACTCACTCATGAATGAATGACATTTTATAAATTTAAAGCCGAGAAAACAACCCGCATGTTGAAGCCAGGAAAACGACTCACACCCGAAGACGAGAAAACGGCCCGCATGTTGAAGCCGGGAAAACGACTCGCACCCAAAGCTGAGAAAATGACTCGCACCCAAAGTCGAGAAAACAACCCGCATGTTGAAGCCAAGAAAACGACTCGCATCCGGGGCCGAGAAGTAGGGATGGGAATAGGCTAGGCCGTCCGTCAAGGACCTATGGTCTGGCCTGGCCTGACCTATTTAATAAAAAGGCTAGGCTTAGGCCATTTTTAAAGCATATTTATTTAAATAGGTCAGGCTCAGGCTTATAAAAAAGCCTATTAGGCCTGACAGGCCGGCCTATATATATTTTATTATTTATTAATATTATTTAGGCTAAATTACATTCGTGGTCCCTTAACTTAATTTCAAGTAACGTTTTATTCCCTTATCTTTTTTTTTTCGATTTAGTCCTTTGTTCCTAATAATATAAAATAAAGTATGAAAATAGGAGTTTATTTAAAGATTTGCGTTACGGATTTGATGAAATTGGTATTATATTGAAGAATATAATTAATTTTATGAGTTTTGATTGAATTTTTTTTTGAATTTTTGTTTAAAAAAGGACAACGTTGTTGAAATTTTAAAACATAAAATATCAAATTGTCATTTAAAATTAAAATAAAGGACTAAGTCGGGAAAAAAAAAGATAAAGGACTAAAACGTTACCTGAAATTAATTTAAGGGACCACGGATGTAATTTAGCCTATTATTTATTATTATTATATTAATAATATTATTTCCTATTTTAAATTCTATCAATTAAGCAATTACTCAGTAAACATTTCATATTAGTTGTTCCATATTAGGTAGTTATTTCATATTTGGTAGTTGTTTAATTAGTCAATCACTCAGTAGTCTTCCATATTTGTTTAAAAGGTAATAATGAGTGTGATTGTTTCAGAAAAAAAAAAAAATCTATTATTTGACACAAAAAATTATTTTTTAGGATTTAAAGGATGTTTGTTTCTTATTTTTTAAAAATTATTTTAAATAGGCTTTTATATATGCTTCCAAGTCAGGCCAGACTTTTAAAAAGGTTAGGCCAGGCCGAAAAAAAAGCCTATGATAGGTCGTAGGCCAGGCTTAGGCCTAAAAAATAAATTGTAGGTCAGGCTCAGGCCTTTCAAAGCCTGGCATGGTCTGGCCTATTCCCACCCCTACCGAGAAGCCCACATGTTGAAGCCTGGAAAATGACTCGCACCCGAAGCCGAGAAAACGACCCGCATATTGATGCCGGGAAAACGACTCGCACCCGAAGCCGAGAAAACGGCCCGCATGTTGAAGTCGGGAAAACGACTTGCACCCAAAGCCGAGAAAACGACTCGTACCTGAAGCCGAGAAAGTGACCCACATGTTGAAGCTGAGAAAACCACTCGCACTGAAGTCGAGAAAATGATTCACACCCAAAGTTGAGAAAACGATTAGTATCTTGAAATTGGGTAAAAGACTTACCAAAATCATATTCAGACAAAATTAGAGTTATCATATTTACTTATCACTTACTTTGATTCTCAAAGTAAATTTTAAGTAAATAGGGACAATTGTTGACACCTAATTTTGTCCGCTACTTTAAGATTTTTAATAAATATACAAAAGTTTAATAAAAAATAATAATGATAAAAATAATAATAAAAATAAATAGTTAGACCTTTAAATTTTAGAAAAATCATGGATGTGTTTGGTTTCTATTTGCCTCTGATGCCTTTTTAGAAATTTACACTATTTTTTAAATAAAAAAAAATAGAAAAAAAAAAACAAATGTATTTAATTGAATAAATGAATTGATGGTAATAAAAATGATCATGATGGTCATCATTTGAATGAAGAGAAACCGAAAAAAAAATGAATCAATGGTAATAAAAATCAGTATAATGGTGATCAATTGAATAGAAAAGAAACCGAAAAAAATGAATAAATGGTAATAAGAATCAGTATAATTGTGGTCAATTAAATGAAAAGAAACAAATTAATGAAAATCAATTGACAATTATTCACTTGTCTTTTGTAAACTACACCAAAAAAGTCTATAAAAAGTTTACAAGAAGTGTAGAATGGGAAGCACAATTGGAAACATAATTTGAGAGCACAAAAAAAAACAAGATTAATAGGCAAAAGAGGAGAAGAGAATCTGATCTTGAGAAAATCGGTCTAGCAAAAAAATAATTCAGCAGTAAGGTATCACTTTCTTATTGTTTTCTCTAATTTTCTGCTTATTAGTCTTTGTATTCTATCCTTTAAAAATATATTTTTTTTCTTTCTATTTTTTTTTTTATAAAAAATAAACTCATATGTTAAGCTTTCATTTTTTTTTTAAGTTTTTTTATTCATAAAATTGTTTTCTTTGCAACACAAAAATAATTAAAAAAAAAATATAACTAATTGATGTTTATAAAACAAGAAAATAAATTTCATCTTATTGTACTATAATAGAAAACTCATATCATGTTTTTATCAAATAACAAAAAAAATTATAACAACGAATAAATAGTTTTTTTGCTTAGAGTTAGAATTAATGGTCGCTGCTGCTGAATGAAATTCATTCTCGCTCGCTGCGCCACATCATTCACCCCCAATCGTTGATGGCCTTTGTGTCGCGACAGATCAAACAACGTACGAGCAGATCCTTTAACAGACCGCGTCACCGTCACGTCAATCTGTCTCGTTCACATACCGCCACGTTACATTATTTTCTAACAAAAACTATTTTTTCTTTACTTTAAAGCAAAAATAAAAGGTACAATCCATGAACAGACATCTCACCTATTTTTTCGTTATTATTATTATGCTTTTATTTTTGGATACGTATATAATAATTATTATAATAAAAAAATAATAAAAATAAAGTAATAATAAAATCGGACAACACACAAATATTTTCTACCCAAGAACTACGTGTGTTTTGATTTCTCTATTGCACCTGGGGACACGTAGGAGCAAGGTTTTTCCCTTGTCAAACCAAATTAATAAAAAAAAGATTTTTCCGTTTTATTAATGTAGATAATTTATTTTCTTTTTTTATATTATTTTTTAGGGGCAAAATAAATAATTAAATAAATAAATAATATGTATACAATTAATTATAGGGTAACCATTTTAACAGACAATGTAGGGTAATATTATTTCCTTTATTCATAATCGACTCCCGAATCCTTTTTTTTTTTTTGTTCAATAACTTTATTTTAGGTTTTATCTAATTTTTCCTTTTAAAAAAAATAAAATTGGTGGCGACTTCTTTTTTCGTGGACAAACCGAACGCGACACATTGGAATGTTGAAAATGAATTTTGAGGTATCTTTGTGGTACTACATATATAAGGCTTTGTTTTGGAGGTGACAAACCTATTTTGGTGGGGTACTCCGACTTAGATATGGCTAGAGATATTGATTCGAGGAAGTCCACTTTAGGCTACATGATTAAATTTGCAGAGAGAGTTGTGGCTTGGCAGTCCATATTACATAAATGTGTAGCATTGTCTACAACTGAGGCAGAGTTATTGCCATTACCAAAGCATGCAAAGAAATTCTTGCAGGAGCTTGGGTTTATTTAGGAAAAATATATATTATTTGTCGATAGTCAAAGTGGAATTCATCTTGGTAAGAATTCGACATTTGATAGTTGGTCCAAACACATTGATGTCAGTTATAATTGGATATGCGATGTTTTGGAAGCTAAATTTGTTGGAATTGGCTAAAGTTCATACGAATTATAATGGTTTTGATATGATGACTAAAACATTACCAAAAAGGAAGTTTGAAACTTGTTGTGATATCATTGGTTTAGTGGTTATCTTCACATAGTTGTAAGGGAGAGATATGTTAGATATTAGACTCCCTTCCTATGTGGAGAAAGGCCCAAATGATTTAGTCCTATGTGTCTCACTTATTCAAGTAGAGATGAGTCAGATTAGGATTGTAAGAGATAATATTTTGAAATGAAAAAAGCAGTCACCAAAAGATAGAAGAGAAGAGTAAACTCTATTCCTAATTTTATCAAACTAGACTCAGAAAAACATTGATAGCACTTCGTTAACCGTTGGATCAGGTTGATTCTTGGACAACATATTCACAACATGTAGGTCTTCATTTTCAATGGTCGGATTGACGAAACGACGTGTGAAAAAGGAGAAATAGTGCTCGCATAGTACCAGTTTTTTGGGTGTTTATCATCTTCTTGTTTTTCATTTGTAAGGTTTAATGCTTTATTTTTTTGGCTAGTTGTAGGCACAATTTGTGCATCATTTTAAGACTCTCTTGTACCCTTATTTAATTATAGTGAAGCTATTTCTTTGGTCTGAAAGAACCGTGATTTTTTACCCTTGCATTGAGGGGTTTTCTACATTAAAATATTGGTGTTTTTTACGCGTTTTTATTTGATCAATTTATTATCATATATTTGTTGATGTTCATCACAAGTTTGGAGAATTTTATATCTGTTGTGTATTGTTTGTTATCGTGTTTCTATTTTTATTCTCATCAAATTCAATAGAAAAAATAAAATTGTGTAGTTTCTTTTTTTTTTTAAATTAAATAAGTTGTTGCCACTTGTCAATTGTCATGGAATATGGAGAAATTAATTATTATTGTTCTGAACATATACTCTCTCAGGTTTCTCAGGTTTCGATCATAAGTAATAGCAAATTAGTCTTTTATGATTCAAAATATAAGCAACTTTCAACAATCTTTACTATATTAAATATTATTTTTTCCATAAAAGCCTTCATTCAATTTAAATTTTTCTACTTCTATTTTCAATGCCATAATTAATGTTTTTATATTTACAAAGTATTCTAAGGGTAATTTTGGAAGTTGATTTATTTATTTTTCAATATCAATAAAAATTGGTTGATTTTTTAATATGCAGGTAAATTTTTTTTTTCTTGGAGGGAGTATATTTGGTTCTTAGAAGTACAAGCAAATAGTTTATTTAAGTTTAATTTTTATTTTTGTCTATGCATGTGTGAGACATTGTCAATAATATAATTAAAAAAAAGTTGAATTCAAATTGTAGACACAATATTTGACATGTATCTACGGTGAATAGTATATTTTTTTTAAATCAATTTTCTTTTCAGTCTTTGCATGATCGATATGCTCAATTCCAATTTTAAAAAAAAAAAAAATTGATCATTTTGAATTATATTTTTAAGGCTATGACCATTTCTTGATCTAACTTGTGTTTTTGAGTGTTTTAAGATTGATAACATGAATTGACTTTAATCTAAGTATCTCAATTTTTGCAAGATCGTTATGCTCAAGTCCAATTTGAAAATAAAATTAATTTTAAATTTGGACTCTAAATAGGTTTATTGAGTGGTTCTAGGTCAATTAGGTAGAGTTTGTTGAGCCAAATAAGGATCCAAGTTGTGTAGATAAATTCGGGATATATTTAAAACTAAAAATCTTAGTTTTTATTACAACGGCAACAACTACAATGCTTCACTGTTATGACCATAACTTGAGCTACAAGAGTCTTTTGATGTGTTCTTAATGGCGTTGGAAATCTAAGACAAAATCGTACAATATTAGTGACATAAATAGCCTTAAGCTAATCCGAAATCTAAACATGATAAAAATGCATTTGAAGTTTCAAATGATACATAAAGATCACTATTTGAGTTCCTTTGATTCTAAAAGTATATATAGTGTTATAGATATTGAATTGGGGTCCAATTAAGCACAATTGGAATATAAGATGAATGACTACAACATTAACCACGTGGACTTATTCTTATTTAATCATTAAATAGAGCTAAATATATAAATTGAAAGATTTGGTTTAGCTATTAAATTTTGTATCAAATTAAGAATAATACAAAATTCATGGTTGTAACAATCTTAACATCTATTATACGTGATAAAATGAGATTGTCATGATACTTTTCTGATTCAAGAGCATCTGTAGATATTGAGAATTGGAGTATCAACAAAGACATACAAAACTATATAAATAAATAAAATTAGTTTTGATATCTATCAAAATACTAAGTATAAGAAAAATTGTAATTAAAGAAGAATGCGTGAAAGTGTCCAACCTTATAAAAAAGGGACACGTCGATATTTAACATATAAGGTATAGTTAAGAAAGGACAATGTAGTGCAACAATTATAACTGATTTACAAAAAAAGTAATTGAACTCTACAGGTCATGTGACTCAATTCATAAGTTTTCAAGAATCGAGGATTTCAATCTCGAGTTGCATGAATCCGTTTATTCTGTGTAAGTCAACTTATCAACTTCTAGGGAGTTTGATAAGTCGATTCATACATTACATAAAATTGATTCATCTATGTCAAACATCTTGAATTGATTTAAGGACCTTTGTAAATCGATTTACATGAATATGAGTTGATTTATGAAGTCAAAAATTGATCTGAAAATGTTTTTAGTACATTGCATGACTTTCAAACATATTTTCTTATTTAAGAACTTTAGTGGATATTTAGAATTGAAAAATCAACAAATATACACAAGTTTTAACATACATCAAAACATTAAATTTGTCGTTAGAAAAGATCAACTCAAAATTTTGTACCTTCTATTAATTTTTAACGAGTAACTTTTATGTTATGTTTAAAAGTTTGAGAAAAAAAAAAGAGGGTTTTGTGATTAAAGGAGATAGTAAAAGATAAAAGAATGATGGGTATTTCCAACACTTAGTACAATTTATTTTTCATTAGACTAGAATCCCTCGACATGAAGAACTACAAAAATTCATTTGGAAGAGACTTTTGATAATTTTTAAGAGTTTGAATAGATTTTCAAATTCATGACTTTTCTTGATAATATTTTCAAAACAAAAATTTTAGTACTCATTGCAAAGTATTTTCACTTTATAATTTTGAGTATTATATACCCTTTATAAATAAAAGATATTAACTTATCGAATAATTAAATTATCCAACAAATTAACTAAAATTAGATAGTTATAAACCAAAAAACAAAAAAAAACTTTAAATAGTTATAAATTATGTAATCATTTCAATATCTGATTTATTATAATATTATTTTTTGTTTTTAAAATAAAGAATTTGAGTTAAGAAACATTCTAAGGTAGAGATAACATTAGGGTTAAAAAAATGATTTATTTTACCTCATCCTAAAAGTATTAATGGTGTTCGAATCGACTACATATAAATTTAAATATATTTTTTAATATAAAATCAAATCATTGTAGTTGACATTATTTTTTGTTTTATATATTGTTTTATTTTAGAGTTAATTAATTTTTTAGCTTTAAAAAGTTTTATATTTTTAGTTTTAGTCTTTATAAAAAAATTCTTCATCTATAATCTCAATATATTTTCAAATTTTATTTTAAGTATGTATTTTTAAGTTAACTCCGGTTTATAGTTCAAATTTTAAATAACTTTTTTCATGCATATTTAGAACATTATAAGAATATTTCATACAAAAATTTAATTTTTTTTAATAAATAATCAATTAAATATAATTTTTTAAACTTAAAATTATATTTAATTCATCTAGTTTTCAATTCAAGAGTAATGTGTATGCTTCTTTCTCCGTTTTGCTTAATTGAATTGGTATTGGAGTGTGCATTTGACATGACAGAGGTCGTTTTGTGTTTGAAAAAAATGGAATGGTTTTTCCCTTTATGCTATGTGTTTGAGAATGAAGCTAGTGGGATTCATATTCCTTTGAAATAGGTTTGTGAACTCCATTTAGAAGCAGTGGATTTTGAGTTGGATTCAAATGTGTCGTGGACAAGTTCTGTTTTAATGATGAAGACATTTCAAAGTTAGGTGCAATTATTTGTAAATGTCGAATTATTTTCTTTACTTTTGAAAACTCCATGATTAAATTTGTTATGGGACAAGTCAATGAGATATTTCATAAATTGACAAAAGTAGCTCAAGCTTTAGTTAGACGCCATATATTTCTTGATAATCTCTCATTGTATCCAAAATATTATTGTTAATGGAATAACCACTTGAGTAAAAGCAAAAACAAATGTAAAAATCAAAAAGTTATATATTTATGAGGATTTAAACAAAAAAGAAGTTTACAAGAATTAAAAAGATACATATTTATTATGACCAAAAATATATTTGGTTTGACGGTGAAAACAGCACCAACAGAAACGGCTTTGAAAATTTTGAGACGCTGTCGCTGTCGCACCATTAAACAAAAAATCTGGATTTGTGGTGAGAAAAAAAAAACAATTATTTCAAGCTGCGCTCATCGTTTGGGATCGTGGAATAAACAAACTGATAAACAAAAGGAGCAATTTTCTTTTTGTTTTTTCTTTAAAAAAGAAAAGGATTTGGAGAATGGCATTGGCGTGGTCGAACATGAACATAGGTCTCGGTTCATACAAGAAGGTGCGTACTGTCTGTATGTATTTTTTATTTTTATTTAATTGATTTTCTGTGTCATGGCTTTTCACACCGTTTCTTTCTTGTTTTCACCAGACGATGTCGTTTGAGGTATCGTGCAGTAGAAAGAGAGACAGAGACAGAGAACGAGGTAGTAATAACATCCACCCATACAAAGTGGTTGAGATTACTCCTCCACCCAAATCTCTTGGCGTTCGTTGCCTTCCCCCCGTAAGCTCCCAGCCATCCCATTCATTTTTCACTATTTTTTTTATAGCAATTCGTATCAAGTATATTAACTTGTTGTAATCTTTATTAATCAAATATCTTCATAATTTTATTTTTAAAATAAATAAATCTAATTGCAATCTCAAATGATATCGTCTTCGGCCAAATCAATTATATTTTTCATTTATTTACTCTCTCCGGAAATTGTATCCGTAAAGTTGACGTATTTGATTAAAACTTAAGATTAGTTACATCAATTTTGTATATACATTTTTTCTTATATTTCAGTCCAAGGTAGTATGTGTTATATTTACCTTAATTTAGAATTAAAATAGAAAAATTGTTGCTATAAGTGTGAGTAAGGTGTTTTTGGTTCGAGGTAGATGAAGGAGAGGGGAGGGAAAGTTTTTAATTTTCTTGTGTGGTTCACTTTTTAAAACGGGAGGAGAGTGGATCAAAGTCCCTTCTAGACCCACTTTTTGCTTCTTCCATATTGGGAGATTTGGAGGGAAGGAGAGATAACTAAAAAGAGTTGCATATCATTTTAAATCACTCTCCTCTGTTGACCAAAATATGTCTCTACTTTTCTTTTCTCTTCTCCATTAAAATCCCTCTCCTCCCTCCCCTTCATTGAACCAAACAAACCCTAACAGTCTCACATTAGATGGAAAAATGGATATTGAACACCGTATAAGCGAGAAGATCCATATACTCAATGACGTTCAGTGTTGGGTGAATGTGTGGTGTCTAACCTACTTCCAGTTGTGTAGTTGCTATTAACTCAATGTGATGATCTTCAACTACGCATCACCTAAAATGATTAGTGAAGATAAGTATCTCGTACACTACACCCAATTTGTCTCTAAAATGACAAGAATATATTCAATTCACTATTTATTTAATTTAAAATGTATTGTAATCTTAACACACAAATGATCAAGGCCTCAAACCTGATATTTTTACCCGCAACTGGAGGGAAGTAACATGTTTTTAGATTTCTGCTATTAAGAACATTTGTGTATTTTAATAGCATTAAGGTCATGAGCCACATACCCGAAGATGGAATCTCTTTCTTGGAATTCATGTCTAGGATAAATTTAATAATGTCTGATAATATACTCAACATTCTCTTATTTTGAATCTTTTAATTGAAGTAACTATAGTTTATTCTTTGGTATGAGAATATGATTATTGTTTAATAAGTGATGGGGTTAGCTGCATAGGAGAGCAATAGAGAGGACTCCTACATATTACAAGAGCTGGTTATTTTCATAATGTTTATACAAATAAGACTTAATTATTAGGAATCACAATTCACAGGATCAAAGAGATAAAGGTTAATCTCATAAGAAAAATAAGCATTAGAGCTTGATAGATAATTAAAACTCAGAAGGTTTCATATTGAATAAAAGATAGTGAAAATGTTTACCCTTGACTCTTTATATAGTGTTTAGAAGAATATTAACGAATTAACTAAAAACACAACTAACTAAAACTCTAACTAACTTTGTAATTCTAACATCTAACTAACTTTGTAATTCTAACACTAATCATGTATTGATGTGTTACTAACATTAACTTGACACTTCTATTTTTACTATAATTCAACATAAAAAAATTCCTCTTAATACATGAATAACTCTGATATTCTATTCTAATAACTATTAAAATGTAACCAGTGGACAAACATTGAAGGTTCATATAAAGGCCCTACTTACCAACATATTATTGATAAAAAGGGTACTTTCAAGTAATGATGTAATGCCTTTGGTTCAGTGGACTTATATAAAGTATTTGATGAATACTAGTGACCTTATAATATTGCATGTGCTACTTGCTTTTAGATCAGTGGAACTTTTTGGACCTTACAACATCATAAAAGTTTGGGAAAGTTCTTTGGTTCTAGAGTTGTGATCTCGAAAACAATTTGTCCATTTGATATTAAAGAAAATCTATGAAGGACGACCAAAAGAGAATGAAATCTCCAAAGGAATTTCATTCTACATGATTATTGGCTGAAATCATATTTAAGGATTCTCATTACAAGTCATGAAGTTTGAGACTTGGAAATGTTTTGAAGCTACCAGTGTACTTTTCTAAAAACATTTTTTAAGTTTTCATTTATATTCTCGTATGTTTATTAATTGAAAAATGAACACAGGAAACATGGAAAGTAAATGGATCATAATAGCGAGTTGGGGTCCCTTCTTGAAATAATTTGAACTGATGTACTAAACACTAATTTGTGACAGGAACTATTTTATTGAAGAGGAAAAACTGTCAATAATTAATTTCCTATGGTGAACCATTAGCCTGCTTATTGAATGGGCTTATATATCTTTAAATACATGGAGTATTTCTTCGTTCAAGGATACTTCTGCAAGTGAAAAAAGGATACCTTAAACAGTATTTTCTATTCTAGGATACAACTATGGTACAAGTCTCTAATATTAATGGGATGGAAACTATCCATTGAAATTTAAAGTCCATCAATCTGTTTGGACTCTTTATTGAGCCCTTTTTTATTGGAATTTGCTTCTCATTAGGAGGAGTGAGTGCCACTGGCTTGGAGGTTATATGCCTACATAAAAAATTATGTAAACGGAAATTTTTTAGCTCTTCACATTTTTTCCTAAAATTGACCTTTGCAGAATGGATGAATAAAGTTGTGTATTATAGTCTTTCATATGAAAACATGTGATGAAAGATGCAATCATTTCTAAAAGGCAGGCAGGTATATAATTGAAGACAACCCATGTGTTGGACCCTTAAAACACAAAACGTAAAAGGATAATAAAATTCAAAAATGATTAATTTTATAAGTTTGAGGTTTGTAGCTGTGATTGCTTCTTTTGGATCTACTATTTTTTTTTCTTTTTTCTACCAAGTGGTTAGACTCAAATGATTTTTGAGATTCAGTGAAAGTCGAAATGCTTGGGAGTACCGGAGTGCAAACTCTGAACGGAATAGTTATTGGTTAGGTTTTACTTACCTCCCAGGTGAACTTCAGATTACCAGGACCTCTTTCTCTTGGGAACCAAAGTGTTTAAAATAAAATGAAAGAACATTATAAGTGAAGGAAGATGGGTCCATCTGAGATGAGAAATTGAAGCAAGCTGTTTGGTTAACTAGCTGTGATTGTTCCTTACTTTAATGGTTCTAAAAGCAGAAACGTTTTGGTAGATTTTTCATTTGAACTTTTCATGCCTTATTTGGTAAAGCAATATTTGATCACCTGTCATGTCTTCTATTATTAGCCTCTTGATTCAATAATGCATACCAGTGATCCAACACATCTTTATTTTTGTTGGAAGGTATGATTCGTTCTAACTGTTAGAAAGGAAAAAGAAACATGACATATTCAGTTGCATCAAAGTAATATCATTTCTTTTTTCTTCTTCTTTAAAGCAGAACTTGCAGTGTGGGGAGAGTGTCACAATTGAAGGACAAGCTTATACTATTTCAGCTGTAACACTTCGATATCAGCTTCGCAAAGGGAAATACGAACAACGTGAGAAGAGACTCGATGTTTTGTCCACAGGAAGATACTTAGTGAATTTGTATTTAGAAAATTTATTAGAACAATCTTGATGAGTATTCTAGTTTGATCTCCAATATGTAATTCCTTGATTATGTCTTTCTTCTTTAATTACTTTCAGAACCAATGGCAAATTAGAAAAGCTTTCATGTCAATTAATATATTTTCAAAAAGATAAAATTGGCTAGCACCACATATGAGTAAAATCAGAATTCTCAAAGTGCTAAAAAGTAAAAACCTTCTCCATGTCTTGTAAGAATTGAGTTATTAATATTATCATTGTTGTTGAAAGCTCACATTGAATGTGATCTTGTCTAAAAAATAGTTTATAAGTGGGAAGCGTTCTTCACATTATAATTCAATTTTGTATAATTGAATTGTATTTAATTCAAATTTAAATATTAAGATTTTATCAAAATTTAAGTTAAAAAAAAAAAGTATTGAAGCCACTTTAAGATTGGTTGTTCCAACCCTTTTTCGGGATAAAAAGATTGTATTTATGTTATCTAATGAACTCTTCTATCTTGGTAACAAAAAATTCTTGACTCAAGCCAAATTCAGATTCAGGCTTTTTTCGTAGTGTAGTAAATTTTCAACATACAGGTGTTTAGCCAGCACTGTGGGGACCACTGCAAGTTCTCACGTGCACAACCGGCAAGAATGTCAGACTCCTTTATCATGTAGGATCCTAAAGCATTCATATATTAAGCAGAGTAGCAGAACAATAATGTGAGATACATGTAACTATGGTGTGAATTAACCTTTTATTTTTCTATGACCAAATTTTGTGGTGCCTAGTACTATTACACCTCTTTTGTTCATACTCTTGTCGTGTATGTTGGCAATAATTAACACGATATTCAATCAGTCTTGGAACAGATTAGATTGCACTAGTGAACTTTCAAAGTTATCTGGTTGAATTGCCTGGTCCAATTCATGTGTCAAGATACTGCTAGGAACTTTTTTTTAAGCCATGTGTTTGGAGTTCAAAATATAGCTATATATTCAAAAGGACATTAAAAATAGAAATGAATTCCTATAGTCAAATATCAACTGCCGGTTAATCTTTATTTTTTACCGTCTATTTTTATTTACAAATTATAATTTTTTATTTATTAACTGAACTTTAAATCTTGACAGTTAGATTCTAATCAAAGGGTCTCAAATCATTGACTATATGACTGGAGAGATTTTGTAACTACAGGAAATTCAAATCTTTTAAAAATATTACCTTCGTTTTAATTGAAAGTCTCAGTTGTTTTTTTTTTACATATATTAAATAAAGTAGATATTAAATCTAATGTGTTAGTTTTATGTGTATATATTTATGAACTATCATTTATATATTAATGTATTAAATTTGAATTATTCATTTTTTAAGATAAATTAATAGTATTAATAGGGGATGTGTTTGCCTATAATAATTTGAAACGTTGCGTATACTAAGGACAAATTAGGACAAATTTTTTTCCTAAGAATGTTTATAATTATGAACAGATGTAGAATATCAATATCAATGCATATTAATGGTTGAATAAACTACTATTTTGGTTTCAAAATGTGTGATTTACTATCATAATAGTCCTTCAATGTATTAAAATTATAAAAATATATTTAAATATGTTTTTTGTTTGTCATTTTAGTCTTGGTCCTCAAATATGTTTTTAGCTAATGAGTTTAATCCTCAAATATATTTTTATTGGTCAATTTAGTTCAAAAAATTATTAATAAAAAAAATATTAAATATATATTTATAATTTCCATACATTTAGGGCTTCAATGACAATGTCAAAGATCCAATTTTCCTATTTACTCATTTATTGTTGTTCTGAATATTTTATCATGTGAGTATATTTTCTGGAATTTATTGAGTTATATTTCATACTGTGGTTCCCTGCAATAGGAAATACATGCAGTTTTACACAATAGTTAGTTGTGACTGTTGATTTTATATTCGACGAATCAAATCACACAATCAATCAAAATTGGATTGCTGAGAGATGTAAAAGCGTCACGTAGTTAGAGCAGAACATCTTGTTCCTTATACTTCATGATTCTCAATGTTGTTGATTGCTTGATTAGAATTCATGTAGTTTCTGATACTCCATTCGTTTTTAGTTTTTAATTATAACTACCATTCGAAAAGAATGTCCTATAAGTTTCTTTTTAAATTATTATTAAATGTAATTAATTATTATTTTGTAACATACTCCTTATTAATATTACTAATTTTTTAAAAAGAAAATAATTTAAAGTTACACATTTTCATATAACAAAGGTTTTATGAAGATATCTACGCATAAAATAAATACATTAAATTCACTATATATTTTTCTTAATATATATATATATATATATATATATATATATATATATTGTCTATATATATATAAAAACTGGAATTGTTAAAAAGAGATCAAACATTAAAACTAACACGAATAATTCTTTTACGTTGAAACTAACACAAAAAATAATGTGGAGATATTGACCATTATAAAATAGAAAAAGGTTAATTACGGATAAAAATTTGAAACATATAAAAAATGAGAGAAAAAACATTAGAGGGTCTTTTTTCATGACTAGCATTATAAATTTTTCTTACATATTCAATAACTAACGCTGCATATATGAACTGTTAGTTCTTGTGGGTCTTCCTAGAGTTAGTTAATTAGTTATTGTTTGATACATTTTGCAATATGATGACATAACATATCATATATTATTTTACTAACTTTTAGAATGTGACAAACATGTGATCCGTGTAAGATTTATACAGTAAATTATAATTGATGTATTATAATATATTTTAAATTTTAACTAGGAGATATTTAAAATACAAATTACTAATGAAATACATATTTTTATTTTAAATTAATTGATTTGTGAAAGAACATCTTTTAACTAATTCATCAAAATCCTAAAAAAACTAATTCATCAAAGAAAAATATTTATTGTGTTTGGTTTATATAATAAATTATAATTACTGTATTATAAATTATTTTTAAAATATCATTTTTTTAACCAACATATTAGTGAGAAAAAATTTGTTTCGTATATTTATATATATAGAGTTTGCTAATTTACATTCACTTTTTTATGAGATGTAAATTAGCAACCTACAACTTTTAATTTAAAAAAAAAAAAAAAAAAAAAAAACTTCTAACTATTTTAAATAAGTATAATTGAAGGATAGTTTTGTAAGTTTCATTTTAATTATTAATGAATAAAAGAGGTGTAGGTTGTTAATCCAAATGTTGTATTTTTTAAATGTAGATCAAAACGTACACGTTTTTATTTGGACAAAAAAACCCTCCCTACTTTTTTAAATAAGTAAAATGAAATGATAATTTTATAAATTTTATTTTAAATGGAAAAGAGAGAAAAATAAATTAAAAAAAAAAGCATAAATTACATATTTAGCAACACATTTATGTAATTTACTAAAATATATGGTTGGATTATTTTGTCTAAAACAAAAAAGTTCACATTGTAAATTTACACCAATTAAAAAACCGGTGAGTGTTTTTTTTTTTAAGCTAATAAGAAAATAAAAAAAGACAAAAGTGGTAAAACAAAATTCTTAAATCATGTAGGTTTTTTTGGCCCTTAGGCAAACATTATATATTATAGTGTTATTCTACATATTCTTTTTCTTTGTCTTAGAAATCACCTCCATAAAAGGTTCTTCACTAGTAGTAGAGCGATAATGCATATTAATACATGTTGTCTTCTCATTATCTCTATGATTTGTTTCGTTAGCATCTCTATTTTTGTTTTAATTCTGCAATTTCCCCGAGTCATGACCATTCATGGGATTTAAATAAGAAGAGATTTGATGGTTTTAAATATTATTCTCCTCTGATACTGCATCACTCGAATAACTAACAATACATTTATCTGGAAATTGATGATACTCTTATAGATGATTTGTGTTAGCTAAACTAGGTAAGCTGGAATCAAAGACCTCGTGAATTACATTTATAAGACCATGTGTAGTTTGGACCTCAAATTCTTGAAGTGTCACTAGAGTGGTTTCTGTTTCCCAAAATGAACTGAGTCTGAGTTAGAAGATTCTTTACAATTTTTATCAACTTTTTTTCTTATCATAGGGATAAAATTCTTGAACAATAGTGGTGCTTCCTAGATCAACATTGAGAATAAGATCAACAAAAGGAGAGTTAACAGCGTGATGAATATTATTACCTTTAATATCTTTGTCTATACATTCAGTTTTGACATTGTCTAGAGCAACAATGTTTTTAGGAACATATTTTTTTTTACCAACTTCTTTGCAACTGCAATATCTTCAATTGATTGAGCTATTTCTAGGCATGGCAACATGGCGGTGACGAATTTTTGCCCCTTCACCCATTTCTTGTTAGGTGTGAAATTTAAGTTTTCATTCCTG
>NC_021162.2:32895168-32901879 GCF_000331145.2 Cicer arietinum | reverse complement strand
CCTGCTCGGGACATGATTTGAGTTTCTCTGCCTCACAATCGCATCCATTTGTATATATAAAATAATAAATTTAAAAGATATATTTATAATTATTATTATATAATAATAAATTTAATAAAATATTGAAATCATATTTTCTATAGAGATTAAATTATAATTTTTTATATTTAAAATATTAAGTATATTGAATATGTACATGTATATAAATTTTAAAAATGGAAATAATATTACTAACACGACAGGCGCGAGATGGATATCAACACCACCAAACTTGTCCCCGCCCCCGAGTTTTAATTTCAAGAAAAATCTCCACCGACACTCAGTCAAAGAGAATTTTCCCCTCCCAAATCGAGACGAGTTCGAGCACGGATCCGAGTTGTGTGGCCATCCCTAGCTATTGCATGACCATTAGAATTTTTCGACAATTGTCTATGGAATTCCCAACAACCTTATATAATTCACAAAACAATGACAAATTTTTATTAATCAATGTAAGCAAAATATGCATACTTTCATGTTCAATAATGTTGGGAAAAATCATAGATAATTAGCGATAACTATCTCAATAATGCGGAATATTTTTCCCTACCTGTGCAGATAAATGACCAAACAGAAAATACAATTCCACAAAGCAAAAATAATTGGCAGAAAATTAAATATGAGACAAACACAATTTTTTAACGTGGAAAACTTCCCTCAAATTGAGAATAAAAACCACGGAACCTAGTCTAGTAAAAACTTCCACTATAATAATTAATGGGTACACCAGAGTCTTCCTAATAACAATAGGGAACATCAATCAACAATAACAACCTTATAACAACCTTCCACTAAAGTGGGCATGTCAAAGTAACTCTCAGAGAAGGTAAAACTACTCAAACTGTATATTAAAATAACAAGCTCAGTGGTAGGAATAACCTACTAAATTTGTAGATCAAACGAAGCAAGTTTGTTACACACCTGTTACCACCACCAGAACCAAACCCTTACTTTTCTTCTCTGGCAGCCGTTCTCTTTCGTTCTAATTCTTAGGATTTTCTAAATCCCTTTTTATTTCTTTCACGTGAGCCAAACCCATTAAAACCTTTTTTTTTCTTTCTTTTTTTTCAATAATAATAATACTAATACTAATAAAACTAGTGGGTTCAACTTGGGGAGTGAGCCCACCCAACAAATCTCCCCTCATGACTCAAGTGGGAAGGTACTGCTCAATCATGCCAGCTTTCTTTCTACAACATATCATCTTCAACACAGGCAAGGTCTTCATCATCATATCTGAACCATTCTCATCAGTATGAATCTTCTCAATTAAAAATGACTTCATTTCCAGTACATCTCGTATCCAATGATACTGCACTTCAATATGCTTCGACTTTGCATGAAAAATCGAATTCTTGCTGAGATGGATCACACTCTGAATGTCACTGAATAACACAAACTTGTCTTGCTTGAGGCCTAACTCATGTAGGAATTTCTTCATCCATAAGAGTTCTTTGGAAGCTTCAATTGCTGCAATGTACTCAGCTTCAGTAGTGGACAAAACAACACACTTTTGTAGTCTTGATTGCCAAGATACAGCTCCCCCTGCAAAAGTCATCATATAACCAGAAGTAGATTTTCTAGAATCAAGATCACCTGCCATATTTGCATCTGTGTAGCCATCCAACACATGTTCACCACCTCCATAGCATAAACACACTTTGGAAGTGCCTACGAGGTATCTGAGAATCCACTTCACTGCTTACCAATGAGCTTTACCAGGATTAGAGAGAAACCGACTAACAACTCCAACTGCATGAGCAATATTTGACCTTGCACATACCAAAGCATACATCAAACTACCAACTGTCGATGCATAAGGAACTTTTCTTCATCTATTCTTTGTCTTTCTCACTTGTAGGACATTTATTAGAATTCAATTTAAAATGAGTAGCAAGTGGAGTACTAACAGGTTTGCAATTGTTCATGTTAAACCTCTCTAACACCTTCTCAATATAATTGTGTTGAGACAACCACAATTTATAATTTTTTTCTGTCACAAGTGATTATCATACCCAGAATTTGCTTTGCAGGACCCAAGTTTTTCATTGCAAAAGAATTGTTCAAATCTTTCTTTAAAGATTAAATCTTCTTAGTGTCATGACCAACAATCAACATGTCATCCACATATAATAAGAGAATAATATAATCACCATCATAGAATTTCTTGATAAACATACAATGGTCAGAAGTAGTTTTACCATACTCATGTTTCTCCATGAAAGAATCAAACTTCTTGTACCATTGTCGAGGTGCTTGCTTGAGCCCATACAAGTTTTTCTTCAATTTACACACAAGTTGCTATTTACCTTTGACTTTGAAACCCTCTGGTTGCTTCATATAGATATCTTCGTCCAAATCACCGTGAAAGAATGCAGTTTTCACATCAAGTTGTCCAACTTCTAGGTTCAAACTAGTTGCTAACCCAAGCACAACTCGGATAAAGGACATCTTCACCACAGGTGAAAATTTTTTCATCAAAGTCAATACATTTCACAACTAATCTTGCTTTGTATCTTGGTTGAGAACTATTCTCTTATGCCTTTATCGTGTATACCCATTTGTTCTTGAGTGCTTTTCTGCCATTAGGCAACTTTACTAAATCAAATGTGTGATTCTCATGCAAGGAACTCATCTATTCTTGCATGGCCTTCAACCACTTTTCTTTATCAACATTTATAATAACTTCTTGATAATACTCTGGCTCTCCAGTATCAGTGATCATCACATACCAATGTGGAGGATATCTTTGAGAAGGTTGACGTTCTCTAGTAGATCTTCTCAACTCAAACTCGTCTGGTGGCTCAACTGAAACCTGTTCATCATGGTGAGGTGCATGATCATCAGTTACATTCTCGTCATCTATCTGTATATCTCCCTTATCAACAAAGGTTTCTGTAGGGGGCTTAGGCGCAACATCAATGTAACTTCTGGAATTTGGTTTCTGATTTTCAGCTTTATCAAAATCTTCAATAGTCTGGTCTTCAAGAAATATCACATCTCGACTTCTGATGATTTTCTTGTCAACCGAATCCCACAATCTATAACCAAATTCTTCATCACCATAAGTGACGAATATACACTGTTTGGATTTACTATCAAGGTTGGACCTCTCATCTCTTGGAACGTGAACAAAGCATCTGCAACTAAAAACTCTCAAATGACTGTAAGAGACATCTTTCCCTGTCCACACTCTATTTGAAACATCACCATCAAGTGGAATAGAAGGAGAAAGATTGATCAAATCCACTGCAGTTTTCATTGCTTCACCCCCAAAAGGATTTCAATAATTTTGCATGAGAGAGCATACATCTGATTCTGTCATTAATCGTACGATTCATTCTCTCTGCAACACCATTATGCCGAGGTGTCTTTGGAACTGTTTTCTCAAACCTGATTCCATGTTCTCTACAATACTCTTCAAATGGACTTTTGTATTCGCCACCGTTATCTGATCGAACACATTTCAATTTCCTTCCCTTTTCTCTTTCAACACTTGCATGAAAATGTTTGAATACTCCAAATACTTGGTCCTTAGATTTCAAAGGAAATGCCCACACTTTCCTAGAGTGGTCGTCAATAAAAGTAACAAAATTTGATGCAGCACCAAGAGATTTACTATCCATCATACAAACATCATTATGAACTAAATCAAGAATATTTTGCCTCCTATGAGGACCAGTATTATGAAAAGAAACTCTATGTTGTTTTCCAGCAAAACAATGGGTGCAAGTTTTTAGAGACGTACCTTTCGCAGGAAGAAAGTTTTTCTTCGCAAGTATGTTGAGCCCTTTCTCACTCAAGTGACTAAGGCGTATATGCCATAAATCAGAAGATGCATCTTCAATTGCATTCACTTCTTCCTTGCATAACTTCATAAGCATCCTATAGAGAGAAGTGGAACTTTGCTCCTTTGCAACCACTAGGGACCCTTTGGTGATTTTACATATACCACCACCACCAAAGTAAGTGTGATAACCATCAATATCCAAAGCTTTCACCGAAATCAAATTGAGACGAATATCAGGAACATGTCTAACATTCTTCAATTGAAGCTTGCAACTGATCCCAGTTTCAACCCAAACATCTCTCATACCGATAATTTTACATACTCCATCTCCCATTTTTACCATGCTAAAATCACCAGTACTGTAAGATGAGAAGAAATCACGCCTAGGAGTAACATGATATGAGGCACCCGAATCCATAATCCAAGTTGAATCCTAACATGCAAGGTTTATGGAATTATCATCACAAACAATGTAGACATTATTAACAGATGCAACTGTTGTTGTATCTTTATCATTTTTCTTCTATTTGTCTTCATCTATTTTCCTTGATTGATCTCTCTTAAGGAATCTGCAATTTCTTTTTATGTGACCCGCTTTGCCACAATGATAGCATATCACTTTTTTTCTAGTCCTCAACTTGCTTCTTGACTTGCTACGACTTTTAGAGTTGTCGCGTCTACGGAAGTTTCTAGATTGACTTCTCCCCGGTGACTCTGTAACTAGTGCTTCTGACTTTGAGGAAGAACCAATCAAACCACATTCCTTTCTTCGAGCTTCTTCATTCAACATGCTCTATTTAACTGTTGACATTTTCAACTTTCCACTTGGAGCTGAATTGGTCAACATCACAACAAGGACTTCCCAATTATCAGGAAATGAACTCAACAATAACAACGTTTGCAACTCATCATCTAATTTAATTTCTACAGTTGTCAACTGATTCACTGTATTCTGAAAAATACTCATATTCTCTGCCATTGAATCCCCATCTTTGTATTTCATATTCACCCGCTTCTGAATCAAGAATGCTTTATTTTGCACATTCTTTCGTTCATACAACTCTTTTAATTTTTCCCACATCTTGTTAGCATCTATTTCAGTTTCAACATGTGGATATACACTAAGATCAAACCACTGTCTGATCAACGCCACTGCCTTTCTATTCATCTTCTTCCAGCCAGCGTCAGATTTATTTGTGGGTTTAGTAGTGTTACCCTCAATAGGATCATAAAAATCTTTACTGTATAACATGTATTCCATGAGAGTCTTCCAAAGTGTGTAATTAGAAGAGTTGAGTTTAATCATATTAGGACCTTTATTTTCCTCCTCCATTTAAATACACAAATCAAATCAACTGAGCTCTAGATACCACTTTGTTGGGAAAAATCAGAGATAATTAGAACTATCTCAATCATGCGAAATATTTGTTTTCCCTTACTTGTGCAGATAAATGGCCAAACAGAAAATACAATTCTACATAGCAAAAATAATTGGCAGAAAATTAAATATGAGACAAACACAATTTTTAACATGGAAAACTTCCCTCATATTGAGAATAAAAACCATGGGATCTAGTCCAATAAAAACTTCCACTATAATAATTAATGGGTACACCAAAGTCTTCCTAATAACAATAGGGAACATCAACCAACAATAACAATCTTATAACAACCTTCCACTAAAGTGGGTATGCCAAAGTAACTCTCAGAGAATATAAAACTACTCAAACTGTATATTAAAATAACAAACTAAGTGGTAGGAATAACATACTAAATTTGTAGATCAAACGGAGCAAGTTTGCTACACACCTGTTACCACTACCGGAACCAAACCCTTATTTTTCTTTTCTGACAGTCGTTCTCTTTCGTTCTAATTCTTAGGGATTTTTAAATCCCTTTTATTTCCTTCACGTGGACCAAGCCCATTAAAACATTTTCTTTCTTTTATTTCAATAATAATAATACTAATACTAATACTAATAAAACTAGTGGGTTCCACTTGTTGAGTGAGCCCACCCAACAAATAACAATGTAATCTCTCAACTCTTGTAACATGACCAAATCTACCAAAACTCGAGTGAAGTGTTCCAACATTTTTGAGCTAGTAAATTCATCAATCGATAATGGGGTGCCATTACATCAAGCAATTGTAAAAATGATATTTGGCCTCCAATATTCCTGAAGTAGATTGTAGACACAAATCCAAAAATTGTCATTTGTGTTTCTTACCAAATTTGGATTGAAATCTTTCGTCCAAGAGACAACTCGAAGAAAACCATTTTTCAAATTTCAGGTTCGAACTACTTGAACACTTTGCAAATCGTCGAGAAAAGAAAAGGAAAACTCATAAAATCCTTTTATTATGGTGACACTACCATGAAAATTATTCTTGTAACTCACCAAGCCTAATTAATATTCATCTTGTTGAATTTTTGATAGCGAGCGTCAACCTTTTGATATAAGATTTTGGTAACTAACTCAAAGGAATATTGCATTAATTCTTAAAAGTTTGATATGAATAAGAGTTGTTGAGTGCTAACTGACACATATGCATTTATTGGAGGAATGGTCTTTGCAGATGTTGAATCATAAGGAACATACCATGGAAGCAGTTTGCGCAAGACTGTCATTTCTTACAACTAATAGAGGTTTGTTGCATCACTACGAGCTATTTCTCAGTTTGTCATAGAGTTAGTTGTTAGCCTTATCATGATAGGAAAATCTTAAAAGACTACATTGAATTTCCTTTTGTTTCACCATTGAGATGCTACTACACTCCTCTCTATTATCTCGTACTTTGTTGTCTCTCCATTTGTGATTCAAATTTTCATGAGTTGGTGTAAATTAGCAAGTCCATATATATATATATATATATATATATA
>NC_021162.2:32862621-32894967 GCF_000331145.2 Cicer arietinum | reverse complement strand
TATATATATATATATATATATATAAAAGATAAATCATATTTATTAGCTTCCCACTATTTACGTGTAGATTTCTTTCTACCCCTTCATCGGTTTTTGGGCAAGTTTGTTATAGATTAATTAAAAAATAATTTTAACTTTATATTTTTTTAAAAATAATTTTAGGAGAACATATCAAAAATAGTAGAAGATACTCTAGACTCATTTATTACGTATTTAAAAAAAAGTTGTTTTAATATTTAATAATTTAGGTATTCACTTTCTCAAAAAATAATTTATATATTCATTGTTAGAGTTTAAATATTATAAAAATATTATTTGTTTTAAAAAATACTTTTTTTAAGAAGCTATTCAAAATAACTTCTCATTATAAGCTTTTTATGAAATTTTACTATCCAAAAAAAGATTTAATAGAAAGATGAAATACTTCCAATTATTTTTGTATAAGCTTTTTTTTTTAAATTCTCTTTTTAAAAATATATAACAAACAAATGAAATACTTTAAAAATCATAACAAACAGATGAGCCCAAAGCCTTATCATCATCTTCTTCTTCTTGTAAATATCAAATTGATTTAACTACAATACCTTGATTGATGTTTTGATGATAACAAAAACAATAGAACAATTATCTCTTAACTATCTTTGTTGAGTGTGCAGATTAACCTAGCAAGATAAAATATATGTTAATGACTATCTATTTTAAGTTAGCATAAATTATGAGTAAGTTAGGAATAATAAATGAATGGTTATGTTTACTAATAGAGTAAGTCATAATGTATAAGTGTAAGAGTTTCTGTTGAAAGCAATTGACATTCTAGATTAAGTCTTATATGTATATTGGTTTAATAACAAAGGTCTTTGAAAATATTATGAAGTGAATTTTCATTTGGTTGTATCGGACGATTCACTAAAGTAATGTGATCAAGAGCTTTGTAATGAGTGTCTGATAGTTTACACCCTAAGTCAACAATTAGAAGTCGCTAGGTGAAAAGTCAACATTTGTTCATTTGATCTAAAAGTGGAGATCACAACAATCATCATTTGTTTATGACAAAAGTCAACCATCAGTCAAGACTTTGATGATCCTCTAAGATCCTTTGAAGAAAATTCAATGATATTCGAATGATACAATCCTTTGATAAAGTTTCTATACGGAAAAAGTCAATGCCTCTAAAGAACTAGTCAACGACAAAGTCAACAATGAAGAAATCACTTTATCGTATGTATGCCAAACGATCATCTAATTAAAGTGTCCAGAAAGAGTAATTCCTCTAAACAGTACAATACATCCTAGAATGGTACTATGAATAATACATGTCTCTCAACAACTCTATTTAAAACAAGCATATTTTTCTGTACTTAAAGAAAAATGATTTGAACTGAAGATGTTGATGATTACAATGATGATGGTCACATTGTGATGATCATATAGATGATTTAGAATATAGAAAAAGAGAATGATCATAATAATGAAGATTATCATTCATGATTAACAAGATATTCCAAAAAGGATTTGTAATTACTTTGACAAGAACCTAATGTCGATCTTCTGATCATTGATCATTCAAAAAGAAACAAAAAAGATTATTCTTAGAGATGACCTAAGTATCAAAAGAAAAATGTAATGTTCCATTAAAAATGTATTATGCAAAACCTTTGAACACGTCAAAAGAATGACTTAATGGAAAATCCTCTCTAATGAGAGTTATTAGATGATGGTGGAAATCAACCAAATTGTTTCACACGCTTGAATTCATATATAATTAAATTGTAATATTCTATCTATTATAGTTAGAGTCCTTAGACAAATTGTGTGTTAATTTAGAGACATACTTGATTCAATGTAATCAAGCCTAGTAAGTAATTGATTCAATCCAAAAGACAACCACAAATGATTATCCATAATAAAGAGTAAGCCTGGGTCATCAAAGGACAAAAGCTTAACCATTAACAAAAGTCACAACTCAAGACTTAACCACTTAACAGAAGTGATAATGTTTAACCACCATAAGGCAAAAGCTAGCATCAACAAAGCCATAAGGCAAAGGCTTAGCCATTAAGGAGAAGCCACAACTCAAGGTTTAACCATTAATATAAGTGACAAATGCTTAACCAGCTAATGAAGGCAAAAGCAAAAAAGCCAAGTTTAATGCTTAATCATCCATGAAAAAGGCTTGCATCAATGATTAACCACCATGAACAAAAGATTAAGATTAAAAGAATCCAATAAACCAAAGAATTAAAATGTTTTCATTGAGTATTCTTCGCATACACCTTGTGAACATTATCTGTATTCACAATTTCCAAAAGCATGTTGTAAGACTCTTAGTTTTAAATTATAATTTATGCAATTTTAGTATATTTTTGTGTTGAATTGTTGTAACGTTTAATTCAATTTTACTTTATTTTGGAAATTAACTACCAAAAATAAATTTTGTTAGAGTTTGTAATATATTTAATATATGCGTATATTTATTTATATATTTTGAGACCCGTTTAAAATTATTTATCGGAGAATAATTTAGTTATGTTGCGAAGAATTTAATATCGGGCAGTCTTGTTAAAAATATCTCTGGTTGCTGAAAATTTTATTTGTCAATTGCGTTGCAATGAGAGTAGAAATTTTTATCAAATAGTTTGAGATGTGAGTGAAGTGATGTGTGTAAGAATATTTAGATATTTGTTGAATTGGTTTAATTATATTTGGATAGGTCTCATAGGTCTCATAGCCCCGGTGTATTTTATATTTGGGTATTTTGGTTTATTGCCTCAAAACTATTTCAGTTTGTTATAAGTATGATGTAATTAATTATGACATTTGTCGTTTGTGTTACGCTTTATTATTTTATTAATTAGTTTTTGAAAGAAAAAAAAAATACACTCGCGCTGTTAAATATCGGAGTTTTATAACCAAAACTAATCTTAATAGGAAAGTAGAGTTTGGCTAAGCATTAAAGGAATCATCACTGTAATAGCACCTCAACAACAATGACAATTCCTTTACCTTGAGCTATAGTGTCTACTTTATTAAATTCCTCCCTAAAACCATATATAATGTTACCAATTCAAAGAATAAAAAATTGTGCAGAGAAAGATATAACCCATCTAACTATTATAGGAGATTACACGTGCATACCTTAAATAGGCTCAAAAATCAAGAGCACATAAAGCATACTCTCAAATCCACAAATAGGTGAAGATATGAGTATTGGAGAACATTATCATCCATAGCAATAAAATAAACAATGAATGGGACGTCTATGGTCATCGTGGAGATATGCACAACATTAACAAACTCAAAATCAATATTAAGTTCAAAAATTGAAATTACATTATGTAAGAGCAATTAAGAAATTGAATGAAATATGAACAAATGAAATAACAATGAATTAAATTTTCTCTAGAAAATGCAGTAGAATTGTACTTAAAAGGTGCGCCACACCACTCAAGAATCGTACCGGCAGTCGATGTAGTTAAGACCCTTGAGTGGTGTGATGCACCACTGAGGTTTTGTTTTGTGAAAAATAGTAGTAAATGACCTTGTCATCACCAACAATTGATAATGTCATAGCTTTATAAATGGATATATAATATAAGATTCATGTAGTTGCACTACATGAGTGTGGCGAAGTCCATTTATGTGTGTATGGATGCATGAGGTTGATTATTGGCTTGAATATCGACGATTATATTATTATATATTTTATTGGAAGCAAGTTGGTTTTTCTCTTGTGATTTTGATGTTAACAAAGGTATTTTATCAAAATAATCTGTTTTGACAAATGGCTGCATTAAGTGTGCAACAATTAGAACAAAAAAATCCGAGGAAGATACCAGGGGAAGGTACTAGAGGAAGGTATCATAGGAAGTCACCAGAGGAAGTCACTAAAGGAAGTAAGCAGATGAGGAGATCACAGGAACACAAAAGGATATACGTATTCTTCTGAACATATGCTTCTAAAAAACGTGTCTCTAAAGGTTACGAAGACTTCCTCTGATGTTTTTCCTTTGCTAGCCCCTTTGAGCCTTTCCTTTTTATTTTGGTTACTAGCCACATTACAAGTCAAAGATCTAACTTTAATTAAATCACCTTACTTGGAGTTAGGTAGAAAAAAATTATTGTCTTGATAAAGTTCTAAGTTTGGGGTTGCTCATGCGATAGCAACCTTTTAAGTTTGGGGTGGTGATTCTCACACAAAGAAATATAAAAAAAAAAAAAAAAAAAAAAAAAAAAAAAACTAAAAACCCTATACCAAATCTGAAATTAATTATTGTTTGAGGACAAGCAATAAATTAAGTTTGGGGTTGTAATGACTCTTCATCATCTGCATATTTTTCGTTGTTTTTAGTCTTATTTATCTTTTATTAATTAGTTAATTTAAGGAGTTATTTGATATATTTTGTTAATTTTATTTATTTGCTTTACTGAAATATTTGTGTTCTTATTTCTTTGATTAAGTAGAGATTTTTCAGAGTTTTGCATTGTTACTTTGTTTTAATGCAGTGCTGAATTTTGGTGAGAAATCAACATGACCTATGTGGAGTATTCGGCCATATCTAGAGTTTTAGATGTCCAATTGGAGTCAAACCAAATTCAAATGACATCTATGATCCATAGTTACAACTTTCATGAATACACCAAAACCAAATTCGGATTCCAAAGAGGAGAAACATGCACTAAATCCAGACAAAAGATGATGTGCGCCCCAAGCGCATTTCGCACTGATTTACTGTCCATTCGTGCCTCAAGTGCGTGACGCGCATCAGAACAAATTAAAATTCATTTTTCTCACTTTTTAGGTATCTTTTTTACTATTGGGAAGTGGAGAGACTTGTACCCTAACATAGAAACTCAAAGACAGTCATTTCTAATACCATTGGAGGAGTTTTATCAAGAATCATTCATGAATCTTTCTTGTAATTCTTGTCTAATCTCTATATTTTATATCTCTGTCATGAGTGACTAAACCTTATTTGTTAGGGATGAGTGTAACAAGATATAACCCTTATTTTTTTGATTTGATTTCTAGTTATATGAATGAGGTTATTGAATTGCTTTTCTCATCTCTGATTTGTATTTTGAAACGGAAGTGGACTTTACGAATGCTTGAGATGAGAAATTCATGAATTTGTAGTCTAGGGATAGATGCAGGTCATGAAACCAATTAAATTAGTTGCAGAGCCAATAGTTTAAAAAGAGAATTCTTGTACGGTAATGCTTAATTCTAATCTTAAATCTAATAAGGAATTAGGGATTACTTTGGAATTAAAGGTTTTGTCACTAAGACATTAGGGCAAGAATAATAAATAGAATTCGGTAATAATTCAATAAAGGAATTCAGTAACTAGGATCAAATTAGACACCAAGGTTGGGTTCGAAGTGAAACTCATCCCTGACATTTTTCTTATTATAAAGGACCAATTTTATTATTGTTGTTAATTTTAAATATTATTTCAATCAACTTGGGAACTTTTTGTTCAATTTTAGTAATTAAATATAACTCGATAGTAAAATGCAATCCTTGAGTTCGACACTCGGTACTACCTTTTTATTATTACTTGCAACGATTTAGTACACTTGCTAAAACACTATCAAATATGCAGCCTCTAATGTTGCACTGACTCTGAAATTTCAACACGGTGTTTTGCCCAAAGCCGCTAATTCTAATTCACACAATTTTGTCCCTAACTTTTATTATCCAGGAAACACAACATCTCACTCCAACAAGAAAGTCAATGGCTTTGATGGAAATTCAACAACTCTGATTAAAAGAATTCATTATGAAGAAAAGACTTAGCCGAATCAGAATTTCTGAATATTCAAGAACAAACCTAGATCTATTCTTACTCAAATCAATCAAGAGTACAAAGGAAGATTCACCTAAATAAGTTTTTTAAGACAACATGAAATTAGATACGATTCAAAATTATAATTTAAGAAAAATTTTGACCAAGGTAAAAAGAAGATATTGCCAAAATATTTATCACAAGAAGATATGGTCAAAATATTGTTCATAAGAAGATATGCTCATAATTTTTTCACAAGAAGATATGCTCAAAATATTATTCACAGGAAAATATGGTCAAAATATTGTTCACAAGAAGATATGGTCAAAATATTGTTCACAAGAAGATATGCTAAGAATTTTCTCACAAGAAGATAAGCTCAGAAATTGTTCTTAATAAGATACACTTATAATTATTCACAAGAAGATATACTCATAATTATTCACAAGAAGAAACACTCATAATTATTCACAAAAAGACACACTCATAATTTGTTGACAATAAGATAAATTCAAATTTTGTTTACATGAAAGATATGATCCATATTTTACAAGGACAAAAGTGAAACCCTAATATATTCTATAAATAGATACTCAAGGCTGAATAAGGAAGTACGAAATTGTAAATCCATACAATTCAGAAAAACTTTTGAGAGTTCAAGTTTCCTAAGTATTCAAAGTTCAAAGTTTTAAGTTCTAGAGAAACACTTGCTCAACGAAATCAATTATAACAATCTGTTTAATAGAAGCAAAACACAATTTGTTCCAAACTTGTGTAACCCGACCTGATAGTGGCTTTAGTGTTCTTTAACCAATATGTGGTTTTTAGGTTGTGTTGAGAAGACTTGACTTGTAGGATCAATGTAGCCTTCAACAATATGTGGTTTTCAGGTTGTGTGGAGAAGACTTCACATGTAGGGTCAATGTGTTTGTTTCCCATCAAAAAGTTTGTAGGTGTAGGTTGCTTTGAGAAGACTGACTTATAGGGTCAGGTGCTGTGTAATTCAAAGATTTAAATTAGTGGTTAAATCCTTCTAATTGAAGGTATTAGATGTAGCTACCAAGTTGATGGTGAATCACGACAAATCTACTTGTGTCACTTTACTTCTGGACTATTTACTTTACCGCTACCTCTAAGTACTTAAGCTTGATTGTTATTGCCTCGATTTTAATAAAAATCACCAAACCAAAACTAGTTCTTAAATAAATAATTTAAAAGAACCAACTTAGACAAACACAATTCAACCTCCCTTCTCGTGTTTGCACCTTCATATTGCACTTTCCTAGATGTGCTATAGTAAAGACATTCTGGCCTATTTTTGTTGTGATTGACTTATAACATATCGATTCCACGAGAAGTCAAAGGGCAATAGCCTAATTGTTTTTTGGACAATCAGAAAACAATATTCATTCATTCAAATCGATAGAGTACATCAAATACAAATTCAATATCGCTAAAAATAAAAGGATGAGTCTGCAAACATACTCTTAACATTCAAGTTAATAATATAAAACGACGCAATATCTACAAAAAATCAAAGTGACTAGAATACCTATGCCTCTAGATCTGCTAAATTGACGACCTAGTCATTGATTAATCAGTAATTGTAAAAGTTGATATGTCAATCTAAATCAAATGAACACCGCTACAAAATAGGAAATCAAACAAACACCTCACCAAGACAGAAAATCGAACAACGTCGATTTGAGACAACGAAATCATGAAGAAAAAAGAAGCACGAAATAAAAACCTTGTCAATGCGGAGGCCACTTATTTAGATTAAAATAGAGGAAAAAGAAGCACATGGATGACTCTAGGTCAAAAAATGACCCAAAATCATCCCTTTTCTAGTGAGTGAAGAAAAAGAGAAACTTAGAAATAATGTGGAGTTATCTCTCCAAAAAAATTAGGGTCGACCAAAGTTCAAGCCCCAAAAGGGTGGTGAGAGTAGCCTAAATGTTATCTAGTAGTATTGTGGCAATTACCATAAAGGCCTAAGTCTCCATGGATATTCATTCATGACAAGTCAAACATTAATTTGAGAGATGAATATTTGAGGATGGTTAACTTGTTTGATGTATGTATTATTAAACCTACGATTATGTATTTTACACCCATCTTTCCCATTTTTATAGTAATAAGATATTCTTAGCCCCTTTGCTTGTTTGTGTTTGTTGTAGACCTTGTATTATAGACTTACATAAGGATGGTGGCAAGATCGCTACTAATGCATTTGGTGAAAATTATGGAGTTCTCGATATCAAGTGATATGGAAATTGTAAACCACGACCCACACATAATGGAAAGACTAAAGGTTAATGTTGAGTATTTTGGTCAATGTTGATATGACGATGTTTATAGTACCTTTTTGGATGTTTGTGTAGTCATCGGGTAAATAAGTATTTTTTTTATGGTTTGTGCCTAGATGTGTGGTGTTATTTCTTTCCTTGTTTCTTGTGGTGCCCTTTTTAGGATAACAAGACGTCAAGCCATGTGCCTATAAAGTTAATGTGTGTATATATGTATTTGCTCTCATGTTGTTATATGCATGCTTAATTGTTTTAAATATTTCTGCTATCTTTTGACGTTAGCTTGTAGTGGGATTAGGATTTCAAAAAAAGGTACTTGGGTCATCTCACTGAGAATACGTCTTTTGAGAAGACCTTAGTTATCTTAGATTCTCACAAATAAATTTTGGTTAGTACATCTACACAACTCAAAAGTAGTTTTGTGACTAAAGAAGAGTTTAGTGAGTTGGAAGTTGAAACTAAAGCCGTTATGAAATTTCTAAACAAAGGTATAAAGAGTTCACAAGAGCTTTGGAAACCATTGTCTTAAAGTTGTCCTAGAAACTCTTAGGAATCTATAGGCATTTCATTTTTCCTCTATTTGATTAACCCTATACATTGTCATTCCTTTTATGAAATATATTTTGTGGTTAATCAGTTTCTTCACTATCGAATTTCATTTGTTTATTGTAACAAAATCTCACTAAGAATACGTCTGCTAAGAAGACCTTAGTTATCTTAGATTCTAACAGATAAAATTTGATTAGTACATCTACACAACCCAAGAGTAGTTTTATGACTAAAGATGACTTTAGTGAGTTGGAAGTTGAAACAAAAGCCTTTATGAAATTTCTAAACAAAGGTATAAAGAGTTCTCAAGAGCTTTGGAAACCACCGCCTTAAAGTTGTCCTAGAAACTCTTAGGAATCTATAGACATTTCATTTTTCCATTGTTTGATTCACCCTATACTTTATCATTCCATTTATGAAATATATTTTGTGGTTAATCAATTTCTTCACTATCGAATTTTATTTGTTTATTATAACAAAATCTTCATTACAATGATGTGTTTTCTTCTTAAATCTTATTATAACAAGATTTGAAGAAGATTTAATTAAGATTTGAAGAAAATTTGATCAAGATTTGAAGAATATTTTATCAAAATTTGAAGAAGATTTGAAGAAGATTTCTCTATAACAAAATATGAACAAAATCAATTTGAAGAATTTACAAATGCAATATGAACAAAATAAAACAAAATCAATCTGATGACTTTACAAACTCAATCTAAACAAAATAGAAATATAATCAATTTGAAGAATTTACAAACTCAATATTAACAAGATACAATTCAGAATTAAACAATGACTAAATTGAAGTCCAAATCTTCACTATAAATAGACACTCAAGGCAGAATGAAAAAAGCATCGAAAAGCAGAAAATAATAGAAGAACTTACAAGCTCAAAATTACAAATTCATCTTAGAGTTCAAAGAGAAAAACACTTGTTCAAATTAGAAATATTCTCTAAGTGTTCTTTTTTTAGAGTGTGAGAGTTATTATTATTATTAGCTTTGTTAGAAGCAACTACTCAAGTTCCAATCTTTTGTATCCAACCCGATAGTAGTTTAGTTTCTTCTTCAATCTGGGGTTGTCAGGTTGTTAGGAGAAGACTTGGCTTGCAAGGTCAAGGTGATTAGTTCCTTCTTCAATTTATGGTTGTCAGGCTGTTTGGGAAGACTGACTTGGAGGGTTAGGTGCTTTGTAATTCAAGGTATTTGAATTAGTATATTAAAGCCTTCTGAATGAGGGGACTAGATGTAGCCAAGTTAATCGTGAACCAGGATAAAGCTACGTGTCAAATTATTTATCCTTTTGTTGTTTGTTGCCTCTGAATTCAGTTGCTTCAACTTCAAGTAATTTACAAAAACCAACCAGCCTTCATTGAAAAGGTTTCTTCAATTTAAGATTGCAAAATGGTTCAAGAAATGAATGTTGTCTTCAATTTTTTGGTACCAAGGGATTAGGGTATAAGGAGTGTGATGTTAAGGTCGTAAAATATACTATCAAAATCTTATAATTAGTTTATCAAGTTTAGTAAGGAATAAACTCTCAAACAAGTTGTATGATGTGATATTTTTATGATTGGTGCACATATGTATGTTATTCTAAACATGTCTAATGTTCATATTAAATCAATCTTGCATAGTTTAAAATCCTATCCATATGAATTTTAAGCAATCTTGAATTACATTGTAAACATATTTTTCTATTTCTTTTTTCGAATCTTAGTTAGCAATATATTTGATATTTATTCTTGTTATTGTTAGATCTTTTGACTTGTGATTAATTTTTGTTTCAATCATAGTTCAAAAATGTTGCACACTTTTTAAATGAATTCATCAAAATAGTTTTTAAATTATTTTTTCATTGTGCATTTTCATTTTATTAAGAAAATCTTTCACCGTTTTTCAAAAGAAATAGTTTTTCACAAAAAATTTACCATTATATTCAACCCCATTCTAGAATTTTAGAGCCATCAAGTATAACAAGTGGTAATGGTAGTTTGGGCTCTTGTTTTGTGAGTCTAATGGACTTGAAGTGTACAAAGATTCTAGTGTGATTCCAGAACCTAAGAGAGTTTATTATAGAGTTCTATTCTTTATGGGTGAAGGTAACTCTTATTGGAAACAAGGCGTAAAATTTACATCATATCTTATAATTTGGATATTTATAATGCGATTGAAAACCATCTTTTTGTTTCTACAATTTTCTGTGATAGTGTAGAGATCGATAAACCAAAAAGTGATTGGACAAATTTAGGTAAAAAGAAAGTCCAATATGATTCGATGAGTAAAAATATTATGATATCTCTACTTTAGAACAAGACAAATATTATAGAGTATCTCATTGTAAAATTGTCCAAAAAATGCAGGACACTCTAGAAGTGGCACATAAGGGCACAAGTGAAGTAAAACATGCAAGAGTATGAACTATTTTGTATGAAGTAAAGGGAAACCATTGTGGATTTGCAGAAAAAACTCACACATTTTGAATCATTAAGATGCATAAGGAAAAACATTTTCTAATGAAGATTTACATAACAAAGTTTTGAGATATTGCTAGCCAGGGATTGACAACCCAAGGTAGCGACAATTTCGGGGCCAAGGAATTTTTCGACAATTGCTTTGTCAACTTTGTTTGGAAAGCTTTAAGAGAATGAACAAGAGCTTAATAGGTTCACTGCACAAGAAGGAAACAAGCAAAAGAGAGAAAAGAAGAACATAGCTCTAATTGGATCATCCTCAAAGTCTAAGAAGGATGAAGAATTTGACAAAAGTGGGTCAGATCAACGTGAATCAAGTGACGAGAAGATTAATCTTTTCGTAAAGAGGTAGAAAATATTTCTTTGGAGAAAAGAAATGATAAAATATAAATGATAAGTTTTACACTATATTGAAGAAAACAAGTAAAAAAAGAAGCTAACAAATCACCCATCACATGCTATAAGTGTGGAAAATTCAATCACAAATTCTAATTATCTAGGATATATTAAGGAGATGGAGAAGGTTTAGAAGAATGGTAAAAGGAATAAGAAAGGAAAAAAAAGCTTACATAACTTGGGAAGAAAGTGATGAAGACTCCAGTGATAGCTCCAACTGCAATGACATTGCAAACCATTGCCATAAACATCGAAAAGAAGAAGTAAGTAATGATGAACTTGACTTTTTGCCTACATATGATGAATTACATGATGCCTTTGAAGAACTTTATGAAGAGACAAAAAGGGTTACTAAATAAATGACTCAACAAAATAGGACCATTTATATTTGAGGAAGCCAAATTCGAAAGCTAGAAAAAGATTTAACTAAAACTTTGAAGCAATCTCATGAAGTTACTCAAGTTGTGCGATATTCACATATTACTCAAGTTGTACGATATTCACATGATTTATCTTATTATGAAAATTGTTTTTGTTTAAAGAAGGAAAATGTTGCTTTTTGAGAGCAAAATGCTCAACTTGAAAATCAAGCAAAATTTTCCGATCACGGGAAACATTTTGTTAAAACGTAAACTTTTTTAAAAGTCATTATCACAAGTCTAAAAAACAAAATTCATCTCATATACTTGTTTTTAATTTAGTAAAATGGGACACATTTCTTCCAAATGTTATATAAAAACATGTTGTACCAAGTGGATGGGTGGTCTAGGTGCTGTAGGTGCTGTAGGGTCAAATTTCAAATACTAACCAACAAGTACTCAACAAATTGGGTACCTATATATCATGTTTGATTGTTTTGTAGGTATGTCTGAGCATCAACTAAGAAATAGATGCTTCAAACAAATGAAGGGTGACAACGTTAAATCTTAATTAAGTTCTTAATTTAAAGGTTTAGTCATCTATACTGATCTAATAAACGTAAAAATTTTGAAAGCGTAAATTTCGTTAAATCATACTCAAAATCTTAGATAAACGTATGTTTCTTAGATTTTCTCTTGTTGAAGTGATTTGAGTAAGTATGCTAAATGTGTACCTATTTTTTCACATGTGTTTGTCATTGTCTGTTTTATTTATGCCACACATTATTTTGATTTTGTAATGATTATTTAATTTGGATACATTGTATTTTATGATTAATATTGACCTTTGTGTCGCATTTCTTTCCATTTGTTGGATGCTTGTTATGATATTTTTCATTTGAAATTTCCTTTGCGATATATGCTTCATGTCATATTCCTTTCTATTTTTTTATTAATAAGTTCTTTTTTTTTTTTAGATAATTATGATTTATAGCATGTAGTGCATGTTTTTCCGTTGTTTGTGGCAATATTATGACTTGTTTTTCAATTTGCTACTTTTAATTTTTGTGAAGAATGAATGTATGATTCGATTCATAATAGTGTAAATGGATTGATGAGATCCCTTACAAAGGTGATGAATTGATTCATCAAGTCATAGATCGATTCACGTATGTTATTTTCAAAGTTTTGACATCAATTCACATATGGATTGATTCATACGTGTGTGAATCAATTGACACAATCTAAAAATCACTTTTTCAATGCATTAAGGTATCCTTTGTCATTTAACTATGTCTCTTTGATATATGTCATTCATCATATAGATCATTTTAAATAACAATTATATCCTCATCTTTTCAATCTCTAAGTCTGATAGTCTAAATTACAAACATTTTTCTGACACACTTTCTTAGTGATAGAATCTTGAAGAAAGATAAAGTGGTCATTAGAGTGTTCAAGGGTGTGAGAGTATTTGGCAATTCAAATTCTTCACACAAAGTGAAAAAGAAAGGGTTATTTTTCTTACCTAAAGTGGTGTTCTTTTGAAGTGTGATTGAAATTTGTTTCAATCATAGTACAAAATTGTTGCACTTTTTTGTACGAATACATTGTATGTTTTTCTTTCAATAAAAATATTTTTCATCGCTTTTTAAAAGAAACATTTTTTCTGCAAAAAATTGACGATTCTCCTCATCTCCCCTTCGAGAATCTTAGAGTCGACAAGTATAACATTAAGTTATGCATATTATGTGACTTTTGCAGCTAATCAATTAAATTACTTAACTTAATCGATTAAGTTAGCTATAACCAACTAGACATCCAAATCTATCTTTTTAGTTTGAGCATAAAATAAGAAAAATATTCCTAAGGTCAAGAGTATCTAACACGCTTAAAATTGAGTGCTATAGAAATCGTTGAATCGTCATATAAGCTTTATATTGTTTTCTATTATTCCTCTCATTATCATATTTTGATCTTCATTAATTGACATCTTCCAAAATGATTATTATGAGACTACGAAGTGGCCAGCTTGCAATGTCTGTGTCCAAGTATTGATGGAAAGAGAGGGTATAGGTCTCCATGCACAAAATAAAAACTAGAAGAAGCACCAATTTGATCTTGCGCTGAATTGACCAAAATGACGTGGTTGTTAACAGGAAGAGGACCCACATACGTTGCATAGTAGCAATCCTAACGCTGCTTTTACCGGTTTGTGTTGTTGGTTGAAAAGGGCATATGGAGAGGGAGTTCACGAACAACACATGAGAGGGGCCATTTTATAGTTTTTGTTTACTTCTTTGATACCGATGATACCAAATGGATCATCTCCATCAAATTGAAGACAGAGAAAAAGTAAGAAATAGAAGAAGAATTGACTAGAGAGATATTTACATTTCATCACGTATATGTTTAGCTAGTTATACTATCAAATTTATGGATTATCTTGCTCGCTTTATAGATGCATAGACAATCATGAGTAATTTGTGTTCTGCAGACACGGGATATAAAAACAAATATTTAAATGTAAATTAAAAAATTAATTGTGATAGTAATATTATTATTGAGTTTAATAAATATGTACTTATGGTGCAAAATAATTTTATCTATAAATATTATTAAGAGTCATGCATTTACAATCTATGTGAAGAGAAAATTGGAGAAAAAATTTATTTCCACTTATGTCAATCTTGGATGTGTTAAAGTGGTATTTTGGTAGTAGATCAAAACTAAAGTTAATAATTTTGCAAATGATTTTAGTCAATTGTGGAGCAATTCATTAATATGCTTAAAAATGGATGCTGGTAATTCTTTTAGTTGATTTCATGTGTCATTATGTGTGGTCTTAATTTAAAATTATTTGTATTTATTATTTGATTATTCTTGACACGCCTTATACTCTGGATAATTTATTTTAATATATTTATTTGACTTCTTAAAAAAATTTATATATGAACGATCATTTAGTTATTTATAATACTTAAAATAATTTCGTGTAATTTCTATTAAATTGTTAAATGTTCAACCCTGTTTTTATATTTTATATATACTACCCTAAAAGAAAATTTAGATTTTTAAATAAATTTTTTTAATATGTTATTTATACTAAATTATTTATTTATATATATAGTAAATAAAATAATAAAGTTATTTCATGCAAAATCTTCAAAAATAATAAAATTTAATTGTGCAATTAAAATCTCTGAAAATTTTATTGTTTGTGTGGTATATTGTTTTACTCCTATATTGTATTTGATATTTTGTAACTTATGTTTTGATTCTTATGAAAATTTTGTTCATCATAAAATAAAATAATAATGTACAAATTAAAATTAAAAATGTACTCTTAAAAATAATTAATAGTACATGACATTAAAAATTAACATCATATACTATTGATTTGAGTACAATTATTTTAAAAGATAACAAATAATTTATAAAAATAATTTAATTTGTTATTAGAGGTTTTCTTAAATTTGACAAATGTAGAAGTTTATTTACTGAATTTGCTTGTTCAAAATTTAGATTATAATACACGTATTATATGTGTACCCATAATTTCCTTTAGAGATTTTAATATTTTTGTTTACCTTTTATTTTAGAATTTTTAAATCGCAATTAGTTGAACAATTCAAAAAAAATTGAACTTTTTTTATTAGACTTTTTTTTTTTGTTGACAAATATAGTAACATATTTGTAGAACGTTTTCTTAAATTTGGATTGAATATGACCATTATTATATTTATATATTTCTCTTAAACTTTTAATTACCTATTTTGCATGAATTTTTGAATATTTATTGATTAAATAATCATTAGTGAATAAATTCGGCTGAAATTGTTTGCGTGAAGTATATGAATATCAAAATTTATAAAAGATATTTCATTTAATACCTATAATTACATTTAATTTTTATTTTTAGATTGTTAGAGAATTTAAGGGTGTTTAGAGAATTGCATTGATTATTTTATTTAATGCATATTATTGCGTCTAATTTTTATTTTTATATGTTTAGAGAATTAAAAAAATTTGTTTTCTAGATTCATTCCAATATTTCAAAACTAAAATTTTAATTTTTTTTATTATTTTTATTTGAATTATTTCGAAATTCAAAATAAAATGACTAACAAAAATCGAATTAACAAATTTATATATTATAAAAATTAAATACATAAGAGGAAGGGTTTAAAAAAATAAAAATTTGTCTATGGAGATTTAATAAATTGAGGTTTTAAATTTAGAATCTTTTTGGATTATTCCAATTTCATTAAATTCTTAATTTACACTTTTTTTTGTTAGTTTTTATTAAAATTATCTTATTTCAATTAAGTTTTATATGAGTGAGACGTAAGTATATATTTTTTAAATTTTTATTATTTGTGTCTGAATTATTTTCGAAATAAAAAATATATAATTATTTTGACTAAAACAATAATGAACGTTAAAATAAAAAATATAAAAAACAAAGACATAAGTGGGATTAGAAAATAAAAATCTATTTATGGAGGTGTAATCAATTGAAATTAAAATTTTAAAATTTAAAATCTTTTTAGATTATCCTGATTCAATTAAATTCCTTATTTAGATTGCTTTTAGTTCTTATTTTTTATTTAATTTAAATAATAATATTTCATTTAGGTTCTATATTAATGTAATTAATGTTAGATGATTGTGGAAAGAGAATCGTTTCTAGGAGAACATATAGAAGAATTATTTTATGAAAATGGTCTAAATAATATTAGTACATATAAATTATGTTATATATGACTACAATATAAGATGATTGTGGAAAGAGAATAGATTGTAGGAGAACTCGTGGAAGAATTATTTTATGATATTGATTCCAAATAATATTAATATAGATACATTTAAAAAAAAAAACAGTACAATAATATTTTCAAAGATTATGATATTTTCAAAAAATTAACATCCTAACAAGCACTACAAAAAAAATTAAAAATAAAATAAAACTAAAATTATAATTTGAAAAAATGAGTTGACTAATTAAATATAAATAGTTGTAGTTTTTATTTTTAAAATACATAAAATTGTGTATAAACCAAAATTACTAAACGTATTATAGGTGAATTGGAATACATTGTTATTTTTTATAAAGTATCTTCCGAATAAATTGTTCTATTGATATATTTAGTTATCATACTTATTATTTTTTATTGAATATATATTGTTATATTCTATACTAGTTTTTTATATTTTGAAATGGATATTCAAAAAATTGGCATTGTGTTCAAATATTTAACATAATTAATTTGCATATTCATTTATATTATATTTTATTTAATACAAATTATCAACAAGTAAATTTGATTTGTAAAAAAAACAATTATTTGCGTTATAATAAATGATAGGTAGAACATTCAGATTATTTCATTAATTGTGATTTAAATTGAATTTTACGATATTAAGATTTCTTTATTTTTTTCTTGGTTGAATGATAAATGGGTAAATAATTTTTTGATGTGATTTTGTTTTTTGAAATAATTAATCATGATTGAATTCCAAATGAAAATAGTATCCAATATGGTAAGTAATATAGATATAGTGTCAAATGTGAAGTTTATTTGCCATTTATAGTACATATTTTTGTGGGTGTATTTGAAGATTAAATTAAGTAAAAAATACTCAAAATATCTTCAACAAAAAAATGTTGAAACAAAATAAAACGCAAAATAAAATATCAACATGAATAATAAACTAAAAAAAAGACTAAAAATTCAACAACTAAATTCTCAAACTTAATAGAGGATTATTTGTAAAAGAAACTAAACTAATGTCAAAACAAAATCATCATAAAAATAGCTCAAAATAGCAAAACCAACAAATTTGTATCAAAAAAATGCTAAAGGTATACTAATAAATTAACATATCCATCATGTCCAACTCTATTGTCACTATTTTTTTTAATGGTTTTGATTTCTATAATAAAATTTCTCAACTCTATTATTTTTTAGTTTTTATCAATTAATCAAAAAGTAGAAATGTTAATAGTAAAATAACAAATAAAATAGTATATGAAGAGCATGATAGAAAGGAATAATAGAGTGGACAAAAAAAAACAGAGAAACAAGAGATGAAGGCTCGCTTATTTAATCTAGTTGATGTGTTATTTAAACGAATAATACAATACAATATAAATAGGTAAAATCACTGTCTTTTGAAAGTGTGTATTAATTTCTATAAAAATGCAATAGAATACATATAAACTTAGTATGTATTAATACAAAATCTCTAAATTAATATTTTGAAGATAATCAAACATTAATAATATTTATTAATTATGTTTCTAATCTTACTAGCTTGTATTTTTTAGTGTATTTATTTAGACAGAAAATCAAAAACGTGTTAATTCATGATAAGTTGAAGTATGCATATTCATGCAAGATCACATGGTCATTTTTCAAGCAATCAAGATTGACTTGATCATCAAATATGGACTTATCTCATGTACACATCAAGACAAGAATACACTTTTTATGAAGTATGAAATGATTTGGAAGATTGCTCAAAGGAATGTCAAAACCAGATCGATGACAAAATGATTATAGAACATTCTAGCTCATTCTGATTGTCTTATTTAAAGACAAGAGACAAATTGATTAGTTTTGCAATTACTAAAAATTTGTCATGGATTGATATAATTCGCACATGGGTCACCCACCCAAAAGTAAACAAGCCTCAAAAAGTCAATAGTGAAGGTCCATTTGCAAAAAAACTCATGCAAATTGATATGCAATTTTGATCTCTAGCTTGATTAGCTGGAAGTAAGTACACAACACTCAAGTGCACTGAAAAAACACTATTGACATGACATATGTGCATGCATCTAACTCCACTCTATCTCAATAGACATATTCAACTTTCGCGCTAGTGTTTCTTTCAAGTATCAAGGAATAATGTTTTAGGTTGAAGTAGAATGTTCTTGACATAATTGCAAATAAGAAGATTGCTTCAAAGAAATAAATTGATAGTTGACAAGACTATCCAATATTCAGATTAAACTGAATATTTTAAGCTTTTTTATCTGTAAAATGAACATCAACCAAATGATGAAGGCAAAATTTCAATTAACAATCTATTTACACTTGTTCATCTAAAAAGTTCAAGTTGTGAACCTCTTCTCTCAAGCAATACTCCAACTCTCTCACTATATTCGTGGATCATCTTATTGAATTCTTTTTGTTAATCAATCTCAAACAAAAATTGAGAAGTTTTTAGATTCCAAACACTTATAGCATACACATCATTTTGTAATGCAAGTCTATGTCTTAAGTTAGATTGAGTGTGTTGTAAAAATCATTTCTTGTTTGAAAGGTACTTGTAAAAATCTTTTCTAGAGTGAAATGTGAATGTTGTAATTGACCAAAGTGTGGTCAATAAAGATAGTGTAAGGAAAAGTGTTTTGGTGTTGAGCACATTAGTGAAAAATCTCATAGATTGAGAGAACTAGACGTAGTCCACTTTTGGCGAACCAAAATACATCCTTGTGTGATCTTCTTATTCATTATTTATATTTATCTGTGCTCACCAATCACATTTCACTTGTTTTATAAACCGAACTATTTTATTTTAACTAACACATCTATAACGTTATAGAGATTAACTTATTTCAACCAAAATTATTCTTGAGTTAATTAAAGTCAAGTGCATGAATTAGATTTTAGAAATGAGTTAAAATTCAAACCTCTTTCTTGTTCAATATACTAACTTCTCACTTTAGATTAGAGGTAACAATTCAATCTATTAACTTATTGTCCATCAAATTCCTCCACTTATTTATCCATCCAATCAATCCACAAAACTAAAAATTAGTTAATGAATTAAATTCAATCCATCCATTTAATGATAACGATAAATCTATCATACAGTTAATGGATTATTTTCATCCATCTATTACCATCGACATCTAAATTTATCAAATCCATCTATTTTATTATCTCTATTTTTAGATGAACAAAATCTAAATTTTATAATCTCTTACAAAAAAATTAAAATGAATGATGTAGCAAAATAATAAATTTTTATTGAATTGTAGTATGACATTTTCCTTCAAAAACCTTGATTAGTGAGTGTAGTACTAACATTTATTTAATATTTGAAAGAAAAAAAAAAAAACATTAACGTTTGCACAAAATAAGTTTGGTGCCCGTGGGTCGAGAATGAAAGTACCCACGACCCGTTTGGTTTCACTTCACTTTGTGGACTTAAAAGCATTATACTTTTGCGGTAACAAAAACATGAAACTCGGCGAGATTGAATTTTTTAGAGAAACTCACTGCACACTTTTATTCTTTTTATTGCCTTTGCTTGTGAAGTTGGCTTCGTTTTCTGCAATTCCCATTCCTCAAAGCCAAACTCTCCTTCATCCCAAAAACTAACACAAAATCAAGAGAGAAAAAAAAGCCTAAAACAAAACAACATATTATTTATTACAGTTTTTAATTTGTTTTGTCCCTTCTCTTTTTCGATCGGATCTGAGGGCTCTTCAGAATTGCAGAAAGCCAAATCAAAGTAACATCACTTTCTGGGAGTGTGGTTTTTTCTTGTTTCTTAGCGATGGAAGAAGGTTTATTTCTTTGCAATTGCATTGCCGTTTTGTTCCTTTGATCAGGTTTCTTCTTGCTCTACGCATACCCTTTTGCTGCTTTCTTTGTGGGGTGGTCTTCAATTACTGTTCTTGTAGTATAATCAAAGAAAAAACTGAACTTTGCTTCTCAAGGATAGTAAAAGCAAAAACTTTAACTTGCGCTGTTGATACAAGTAAGTACACTTTTTGGAATAAAAAAACCGGAGAGGGGAGTTGTTATTTTTTTTAAGTTTTTATTTTGTTTTTGTTGACTCTGGGTTTATTGGTAAGTTTGTAAAAGATTGGAACTTTGATATCTGAAAACCTTTTTGAATTTTTCCCCCTTTTTATCAATGGTTTTCTTTTCCGTTAGAGGCGTTTGATTTGTCTTAATTTGGTGTTTTTAACCGCTTTCTGTCAATTGGATTCTGTTCGATTCGATAGTTTTCTTGTGGTTGTATCTGTATTGGGTCTCTTGATTTTTATTTTATTTTTCGGAAATTTTCTCAGCCATTTATATTTTTTCAACTGGCATATTTGTGTTACTTTTACTTTTTTTTCATGAGATTCTGTAACTGGTAGTTTTGAGCATTTTTAATGAGTACATCTCAGTAATTTTTTTTGCTGATTTGGATTTTGCAGTTAATTAAGAATTTCTTGATGGAGTCACTTGTTGACGACAGAGTTGAGTCTTTATCAGAGGTTAAAAGTTCAGTTTCTGGCATAAATCACAATCCTCCTTCAACGTCTCAGCTACCTGTAAGAGCATCTAGAAATCAAGGGCCTTCTTCCAATCATCAAAATCATGGAAGGTTGAAGGATTCATATCACGAGGATGACGATGTGGACTACAAAGGATCGACTAAAATGGAGAAGCAATATTATAACCCTAATGGTAAATCTGACTATGTGAGCCAAACTGAAACATTTGAAAGTTGTTTGGCAAAGAATATTTCCACAATCGAAACAAAACTGTGCATCTATGATTCCAAGAATCACAATTCCAGTGATATATTAGAATCTGACGATTCCATAACAAAAGGAGTTGTTGATCAGACAAACACAGAGATTACATTTTGCTCAAGTCCTCAGAGCAGTTTATATTCTACCACCGTCTATTCAGAAGCCAAAGAAAGTTTCACCAACACTGGAATCAATGAATGTGTTAGTGTTGATAAGTCGGTCGAAAGCGGAGGAGAGGTTACTAATTCGTGTGAATTTAATGAGAGCAGGAAGACCAGCATCTGTAGAGGGAGTACCGGAAGTGATGTTAGTGATGAGAGCAGCATTAGTAATTTGAGCAGTTCTTTGTATAAACCTCACAAGGCAAACGATATAAGATGGGAATCGATTCAAGCGATCCGAGTTCGGGACGGGGGATTGGAAATGAAACATTTCAGGTTGTTGAAGAAATTGGGATGTGGAGATATAGGAAGTGTATATCTAGCAGAGTTAAGCAGCACAAAGACTTGTTTTGCAATGAAAGTAATGAACAAGACAGAACTGGCGAATCGAAAGAAGCTTCCGAGGGCTCAGACCGAGAGGGAGATATTGCAGTCATTAGATCATCCGTTTCTACCCTCGTTATATACACATTTTGAGACAGAGTCCTTCTCTTGCTTGGTTATGGAGTTTTGTCCCGGTGGCGATCTCCATGCGCTCCGACAAAGACAACCTGGGAAGTATTTTTCCGAACATGCTGCAAGGTTAGCATTTCCTTTTTCTTCTCAATGAAAATGAAATTTTGAACTGTCGCAGACAGTGTACTTATCATCAATTATGCTTCAAGGACCATGAGAAATTTTACTACCTCTGTTTTCCTAAATATATATGCACCTTTTCTGAAAAAATAATTTGTCTCTAAATATATTTCTCATTTCAAATTACTAGATACACTTATTATTATTTTGAAGTATACTCCTAATTAATATTATTAAGTGTCTTGATGAAAGATGATAAGTCAGAGTTGAACACATAATAGACGCATTAAATACACTACCTACCTTTTCTTAATTTATGTGAAAATTGTCGGCCTATAAAAAGGACGGAGATAACATTTTTTTCATATGCCTCTAGCTACATGAAAAACTCATATATTCAGCAAACTTGGCTCAAAATTTTAAATAGCCAAGATATTCTTTTCCACTCCTCTTACTGTCTGAAAAGAACTCAAGATTTCTCAATTGTTTTTGAATGTGTGCCAAATTTGATACAGTAATGCTTCGTCGAACGGTCTACTGTTCTTTTTCTGCTTCATAAATAATTTCTTTAGTTCTCTACTCCGCCCTTTTCCCACAACTATGACATTGTGAATGAATTTAATACGCTTCGATGTTGCTTAGTGTTCTCACAGATCGCCATTTTCTTGTTGCTTTCCACTTCAATTCTTGTGTATACAAATATTTTTAATGGCTTTTGCAAGCCTCAAGATATGTTATGAAGTTGTTTCTATATTACTCTTAATAACATGTTTAGCAGGCTTCCACGTTGACATAGATGTTTTCTTCTTATTTTTTGGTTGAATGTTTTGAGAAGTATATCAAAGACAATACAACTAAAATATGTTGTCATTTCGTTAATGCGTACTTTGCAGGTTTTATGTGGCAGAAGTTCTCCTCGCTTTGGAATACTTGCACATGCTCGGAATCATCTACAGAGATCTCAAACCAGAGAACGTCTTAGTGAGAGAAGACGGTCACATAATGCTATCAGATTTTGATCTCTCTCTAAGATGTGCCGTTAGTCCAACTCTGGTAAAGTCGTCAAACTCTAGCTTGGAGACAAAAAGCTCAGGTTACTGCATTCAACCTGCTTGCATCGAACCAACGTGTGTAATCAAGCCAAACTGCATTCAACCTTCATGTTTCACGCCTCGTTTTCTATCAAGCAAATCCAAGAAGAAAGAAAAGAAGTCGAAACCTAAGAACGACGTGCACAATCAGGTGACGCCTCTCCCTGAGCTTATTGCCGAGCCCTCAAATGCTCGATCAATGTCCTTCGTGGGCACACACGAGTACTTGGCCCCCGAAATCATCAAAGGTGAAGGTCATGGAAGTGCTGTAGACTGGTGGACATTTGGGATATTCTTATACGAGCTTTTATTTGGTAGAACACCATTCAAAGGATCGGCAAATCGAGCAACTCTATTTAATGTAGTCGGGCAGCCCTTAAGGTTTCCAGAATCCCCTAGTGTCAGCTTTGCTGCACGGGACTTGATCAGAGGTTTACTTGTAAAAGAGCCTCAGAACCGTCTTGCCTATAGACGCGGAGCTACTGAGATAAAACAACATCCATTCTTTCATAATATTAACTGGGCTCTGATCCGTTGCGCAACTCCACCAGAAGTGCCGAGACAGGCCATGAAGGCACTCACAACTGAGAAGAAGGTGCCTGGAGTGAAGCCTTCCGGTAACTATTTAGATATTGATTTCTTTTGATCCATATGCATGTTTTCTCCTTTGAACTAATTAATCTCCATCTTTTATTTGTGTTGTTGTTGGTCCGGGGTTTTTTTCCATTGTATAAAAGAATGCAACTCTTTTGTCTACTTCGATCGAACGCTTGTAAGAAACTCCAAATTGCTTTAAATTGATGAACAAAGTCTGTGGTCTATTAATTTATTCTCATTCCTTTTCCTGGTTTTTTTTTATGAATAGTTTTTCCTTTATTATTTGCAAAATGTCTAATCCCTGCAAGTGTCATTGGAGGGAGACAAATGTAAATCACTTTGTAAGTGGTAAATGAGTCTTAAGGTCTTCCCTATCTTAAACTGGGACACCTTCCCCTCACTTTAAATGTTTTCAATCAAGAAAACAAAATGGTTTATTGAGCACAATCAATTGAATATGGGTCGATAATATTCTTCTAAAAAAATGGAAAAGTAAAATTTGTTTGTGTTTAGGAACTTGTAAAGATCATGTGCAAATAAATATTGTAGAAAATGTGAGAAAAAAATGGTGGGAAATATAGTTGTAAAATTATGTTGTATGTATCACTAGCAGAGAACTTTTCTTAGAGTGTGTTTGGGAGTATAAGAGGGAATAGGAGCTTGAGAAAAAGGAAGGTGGAAAGTGAAGGTATGATAGTCCTCCAACTTGAATGGAGGATTTGTTTTTCTTTATAAAATACCAAACCTCGGTAATAGAAAATACTGTCAAACTTTTGTTGTTGAATCTAAGGTATCCATGGATATTGCTAATCTCTAATTTATTTATGGATTTGACCTTAACTTTACATATATTCTTTATATATGTCGAATTGTGATTAATCCATAAACTAGAATAATAAAACTGTATATTATTCAATGAGAAAGATGAACTCAAGAGTTCTTCTACATTGGTGGAAAATGATAAAACCAGTGTCAAAGACTTCTAAGGCAGAGCACTAAAACTCCTATCCAGAGAGAATCTCTCTTAATAATTCTAAAAGTAATTCTCAATGATTATTAATTCGAGAGCAAAAGTAACGAAAATAAATCAAAGATTTTGATCGGTTATTTCCACCACTCCCCTTCCACGATCTCCTCAAGTTTGATTGCTCAATGAAATCCTAACCTTTGTTATTCTTGTATTTTGTTGGTCGTTACTACCAAATATCATTGCTGCTCAATATATTTCCTCCTCTCCAACCGAATTCCCTACAATTCAAGGCCACATCATTAACTAATTCCATTTCTTACTCTAAGTGGGATATTGGACAATTGGCCTACAAGGTACCTATCAAATTGTCATTCAATCTCTGCCTACATGGTTGAAGGACTCAATATGTATTAATTGTGTCACACTATGTTAGTAGTGTGCAACAAACCACTTCATCAGCCCCACTCTAAAAATTCCAGGGCACCAATTTTAAAAGCCCAGAGCATTTTGTGTTATAAACTGATGCAGCCCATTTTCTAAAATAAAAAATGGGTCAGTTTAACTTGTTGAGTATTATATCCTGCACCACGTCTAAATTTGTTACTCCTTAAATCAACGTGAAAATATAATTGTTTTTAATAAAATCTTCAATTTTTTTTATTACTTATTTTTTCACCTTCACTTTTGAAATTTTAAAGAATTTATTATAACTTTAGAATATTTTCAAATTTTTGAAATAAAAAAAGTAAGTTAATTCAAATTTTTCATACCTTCAAAATAAATTTTTTCAAATTATCGATAGTTTCGAAATATTTGAAATAAATTTTTTTCAAATTTAAAAACTTTCGAAACTTTTTAGATTTAGAAGTGTTGTGGTCTGTAGATGATGTAAGGTAATCTGAAGTGTTGTGGTCTGTAGATGATGTATGGCCGATTCCATGATGTTCCATTCCCAATGACTTGTTTAAATTACGGTGATGCAATCATAATTATTATAATAGCAGTATTGTTTAATTTATTCTTAGTGTAGATAGTGTAGAGAGACCGATTTTTGAATTGAGTTAACATTATAGTGAGACTCGTGTCTTCCACGTGTAAACTTTTTATTATAATTTTTTTTTGAATGAATAAAATAAATTATATCACTAAATATTTGTTATAAATACTCGTAAGAAATTTTACCAAAAAATACACATAAACAAATGATATAATATTTTGATTAAATTTAAATAGTTAAAACAAGATCTCATTTTTTTTTTAATATTTGGAAGTTATTTCGTATTCGTGAACTACAAATATTTCGTTCACGTGAAATAATAATAGTTGGTATAGAAAAATTGCAAATACACATGCATATATTTATAAAAAAAACGTGTGGAATATATTTTTTTATGCTATATTCGAAAATCAGTTGATTTGTTTTTGAAAAACATAATTTATTCAAGTTCAATGAACATAATCTATATATTGTGCCAAATTTATGATTTCTAAATGTAATATTTGACTACATTTAATAAGGTGAAATATATGATTGCCTTTTTTTTACTAAAAATATTTGATTGCTAAACCAATATAATTTGAATCTTTTGAAGGCATTAACAATCAAAATAGAAATGGAAAAATAAATAAAATTATTATCATATAGAATAGTATGGTCTTTACATGAAATGTTTAATTTAAAAAAAAAAGAAGAAAAGTGAAATCATTATCCAAACATTTAAAATTGAATCTGATTTAAAACAGTAATAAATTGTAATTTATTGTAAATAAATAAATATGAGAGATATATATAATGTAGTCAAGGTAAATCTCATCCAATTAACTATTAATTAAGTTTTTATAATTGCATGCATATGTATAAAAGCAAACCAAAGAAGAATACAAATGAATGCCCCGCAGGTTGGTGATACATGGTTTCTTTTTTTGAGTTTCGAAGAATTAAAAAAAAAATCAATTTATGCCACTGAAAATATTATTGGATTGAGTCGCGGACTAAGTCGCTTTCTTTAAGACGTTTCGAGACACTGCTTAAATTATGCGAGACAGACTATCAACCACAAAGTCCACATGATAAAACAACCTAGATACACTTTATCGGAGTTCTATTGCACCGTAGAAAATCGTTCTAAAATTACATCCTCAATATGGCAGTAAGATGACTGCCACTCCTAATATGGTACTATGACCACTGAAAAGAAAAATAAGAAGTGAGTAAGACAGAAGGAGAAGTAGAGAAAAACCTCAAAAGCAGAGATCTTTAGCTGTACTTTTCCAACTGAGGAGAACCCTCTAGTTATAGAGGAAATCCGCAACTAGATCAAAGAAAACCAAGCGATCCATCAAAACGTGCGCTCCAAACTTAAGTTTTTTACTTAGGTTTTTGATCAGGCAATAACAAATGCGTGAGACCAAAGATTAGGGTTTTGACCGGGCACACAAATGCACGAAATCAGGAAGGAAGACTATATCAGATGTTGAATGTTGACTCGCGTGGTGGTCAATTTTGCATGTGTTTTTCCTCCTTTACAAAATTGGGGCACCCCTTGGGGCACACATAAGTTCCATACCTCCACCTTATAAACACTACTAGTGTGTGATATCTCTCCTATTTGTGACTTTGTTATTTTTCAATTCACACAAACACTAATTCTCATTAATGTCATCATTATTTCCAACAATCTTCCATTAGTAGCATCATCATTTCCATCAATCCCCCACTTGAATTTAAAAAGACGGTCTTTGAAATAGCGTCAAACGCTTCTATAAGATCGTGCATAAACAAATGTGTCTCCTGACTTGAACCTTTGCATAGAAAGTAAAATTTAGATTCAACAAGCGTGACTCGTAGTCGTGAACTCTATTTATGACATCAAACCCACATACAACCTTTTCATTGGGTGTATTCTTAAAAGCCTGAGCATTTATGGCTCTACACGTGACTTGCAGGAACCTCTTCGAGTTTCTGTTCGTCTTATTTGTTACTTTCAATGCTTCTTGTCACATGAACGTGACTTGGTTCGCTGCCTCCACCATTTCTTGATTCGAAAGTGAATTTATTTTCGTAGAAGTCAATATCGTTTGATTGTATGATCACTTTCGCATTTTGGTCATAAAACCTATACGCTTTACTGTTTATTGCATACCCAATGAATACACATTCATAGGCTCTACTAGCGAGTTTAATTCGCTTGGGATTGGAGATTCTAACATAAGCCAGACAGCCCCATGTTCGAAGATAAGATAAGTTGGGTTGTCTTTTCTTCACTATCTCATAAGGAGATGTTTGGTTTTTAGATTTAGGAACTCTATTCAAAACATAGCAAACAGTAAAAATAATTTTCCCCCATAGTGAGATGCAGCACTAGAGTTAAGCATAATAGCAACAACTAGTTCAGTAAGAGTTCTATCATTTCTTTCAGTTTTACCATTCATTTTAGGTGAATATGGTGCAATAGTTTCATGTATGATTCCTTGCGTTTTATAAAACTCATTAAATAAACTAGAATCATACTATGTTGAGTCGCAAACTAGGTCACTCTCTTTAAAACGTTTCGAGACACTGCCCAAATTGTGCAAGGAAGACTATCAACCACAAAGTTCCCAGGATAAAACAACCCAAATACACTGTATCGGAGTTCTACTGTACCGTAGTAAACCGTTCTAGAATTGCACCATCAATATGGCAGTCAGATGGCTGCCACTTGTAATATAGTACTATGACCACTAAAAAGAAAAAGAAGAAGCGAATAAGAAAGAGGAGAACCCTCTATTTATAGAGGAAATCCACAACTAGATCAGAGAAAACCAAGCGATCCATCAGAACGTGCGCTACAAGTTTTTGACTGCAGAAACGTGTGCTCCAAACTGTTTGACCTCAAAAATGTGCACTCAAAACTTAGGGTTTTAACCTAGGTTTTTGACCAGACAATAACATATGTGTGAGATCAAAGATTAGGGTTTTGATGGGGTACACAAATGTATGAAATCAGGAAGGAAGATTTGATCAGATATTGAATGTTGACTCGGTGGAGGGTAAGTACATAATTAACGTATCAAAAAGAGATAAAAATGCAAGCATTCGTTTAATATTAAATTAATAAACAATTTATTAATTTTTCATGTACTAAAAAATAATACACCACTTAGCCCAAGCCAACGGCTCGTGGGAGTGTGGTGGTCAATTTTGCATGTGTTCTTCCTCCTTTACAAAATTAGGGTACCCCTTGGGGCAGAACCCTAGTTCCATACCTCCACCTTATAAACACTACTAGTGTGTGATATCCCTTATATGTGGGACTTCCTTCTTTTTTAATTCACACCAACACTAGCTTTCATTAATATCACCATTATTTCCAATAATCTTCAGTTAATATCATCATCATTTCCAACAATCCCCCACTTGAATTTAAAAAGAAGGTATTTGAAATAACGTCAAACGCTTTTGTAAGATCGTGCATAAACAAAGGTTTCTCATGACATGAACCTTTGCATAACAAGTAAGATTCAGATTCAACAAGAGTGACTCGTAGTCTTGAACCCTATCTCTGACATCAAACCCACACACAAACCTTTTCATTGGGTGTATTCTCAAAAGCCCTTGCATTGATGGCCATGCACATGTATCCCTGTATAGTGAACGCTCTAGGATTTCTGCCTCGAAATTCCATAGGAAGCGGCCCCACTTCCACATTCACATAGGTGAGTCTATCAAGAGTACCGTTGTAGCTAGGTACTCCACTTCACATAGAGTATTGATCTCATTAAGAGTTTATATTAACTCATTCTTGTATCGCTTTAGGAATCATGCTTCTCTCATATATAATATAGCATATTCATCTCATATCACTATGACTTGTTATTATCCATTGAACCTAATTCTTGGGATCTCCAGTCTTTTAGGTTGGGTTACCATCATGATTGTCTCATTAATCTATAGGCAATAGTCCCTTACTTTTGGATATATTTAGGACTTTCTCTCATTAATGTCATCATTATTTCCAACAATACTTCATTAATATCATCACCATTTCCAGTATGGTTAGAAGAGATTATGGAAATTAAAGAAGAAGTTAGAACGTTCTTTGAGGATGGCTATAAGAAAGAGATTATAAATGACCGTTGCTAGAAGGCATTAAGTTTGATGAGATATCAGTTGATGACAATGTTGAGTTTATTGCACCATTTTCGTTGGATGAAATAAAATAAGTTGTGTGGAGTTGTGATGGCAATAAAAGTCCCGGTCCTGATGGATTCAACATCAAATTTATATAATCTTGCTGGAAAACGCTTGAAGCCGACTTAATAGCGTTTGAGTAGGATTTTCAAGTTACATGAATGCTTCCAAAGGCAGTAGTGACATCATGTTTAGCTATTATTTCAAAACTAAAATATCCACATTTTTTTGAAGTCACACATTGAAAAACTTTAACATTTTGAGTAGTTTTCAACACTATAAATACTAAAGTCCCATATTTGATATAAAACATATGTGGGTTTGATTCCATCACTATATAATGAGTTTCAAACTATTGTGAAAAACATACCAAAGTTGGATGCATTTCTCAACTTTCTCTTTTCTCCCTTTTCTATTATGCTCGACTAATTTCCAAGCCATTTATCCCCTTTCTTTCCGTCCCTTCGATATTTTAAAACGGTTTTGTACCATTGTCTCTTTGATTTTAGAGCAGTTGTTATGTCGTAGTCCTTTCGTTTTTTGGAGCGGTTGTTATGACGCAGTCCCTTCGATTTTTAGAGCGGTTTTCTACCGTAGTCCTATCAGTTTCTAAAGAGGTTGTTATGTCGTAGTTCAATCGATTTTTGAGTGGTCATAATACCACTATTGTAACACCCCGATTTTTGACAGCGCGAATGTATTTTTTTTTTTAAAACAAAGAAAATACTTTTGGATGAAATATTTAAGTCGTAACATAACGACAAAAGCCAACCATATTTACAAGCAGCGGAAATAGTTTTTGAAATACAAACCCAAAGTATTTACACGACAAAATACACCGGGGCTATGAGACCTATTAGACATAGCTCATACGCCTGGAGTATTCTCGACAGACACCTGTACAAAAACATTGCCCCAAGAATTTTAAATTCCCCACGTCGCATCAAAAGAATGGTACAAGGACCCATCAAAATAAAAGACATCAAACAGTTTAAGCATAGATACAATCTTCTAAAATGAAATAAATACAATCACAAAAGAAAGACATCTAGTCCTTATACAACCACCTAATCTGATCATGCTACAAAAACTACACAACCCGGGTGATCTCCACGCGCCCCGCAAGATCCTCTTGACACAGCCTCGGTCAGGTATGACTAACTACTTTCCCATCTCCAGGGTACTAACCAGTAGGATGATCTTGTTTCTCATCTGAGGGCAAAGCCCAGATTTCCACAATAATTGTAAAGGTCACCAACCGAAATTAACAAATATCACATAACAAAATTCTTATATTTTCAAATGCTCAAAAGAACCTTTCGTCTTAGCATACTCCTCGAAAGAGTTTTCATATGTCTAAAAATGCATAAACAATGTTGAAAAATGAAGTTTTAACAAATTGCACTGTCATAGCCGAATACAAAAGAGAAAATGCAGATTTTCAATTCTAAAATAGCTCTGAATCAATCAACACTTCGAATATTCATTAAATCAATTATGAACACATAATTAGATCAAAACTTAATCAACCCAACTTCACACCTCAAAGCAATTACGACATATCACAACAACAACCGAATATGTATATACAATCATCATAGTATAACAAACATAACTCGCATGCCAAACACTCTAATGCAATGCGTATATGCCAAAATGCATGATTCCAGAATTCCAAACCAAAACCCTCCTCGAAGGGCGTAAATCATAATTGTACAGCCTCTCACAGACCAGTACTAATTACCAAGGTGCAATCTCTCACGGATCAGCATGATTTACTAGCATGCAGTCTCTCACAGACCAGCACGACATACAAGAGTGCAATCGCTCACAGATCAGCACAATTTACTAGTGTGCAGTCTCTCACAGACCAACACGATTTTCTAGAGTGCAATCGCTCACAGACCAGCACATTCTAGAGTGCAATCTCTCACAGATCAACATGACGCGATAATCCCCACAAGGATAAGATGAACCAACAATTCACATGGCATCATCCCGTGGCCCATCATGGTCACCACTATCACCATGGCCCCATCGCGGTCACCATGTACTATGAAATGCATGAGCATACTCTAACTCTTTTCACCATAATCATTAAGTAAATGTAGCTATTAAAAGATTCCCCATTTTTATAACTCATTCAACACTAATGATTTTTTCAAACACAACACAGAGCATACTCAAACATATTTATTCACACCAATTAAAATTTCCACAACCACACATAAATCACAACTCCAAATTCCATTCACACCTAAATTGAATTAAATTCATTTTCCACCAAGTCACACATAAATTTCTTCTCAAAAATTCATAATATTAATTATGAACACATCAATTTCACCAAACATGA
>NC_021162.2:32859292-32862072 GCF_000331145.2 Cicer arietinum | reverse complement strand
CCTCAAATACATCAAATTTCTTTTCCACAAAATCACAAATAATGTCCTAAATGCAAACTAAAAATTTGGAAGGAGCCCTTACCTTAACGATAGCTCTAACACGCGATTACAGTGCCGTAATTAATTCCGATAAAATTTAAGTTTGTGACGTCGCGTCGAATACTAGCTCACTAGCACCGCAGCGTGGCAATGAGCAACTTTCTCTTCTGTCACTTCTCGAAACGAAGCTTAGATCTAGGAGAAAAATGATGATTTGTGTTTTGTGTTTTGTGTTTTTGTTTTCAAACCCACCAACATACACTTTTTTTTTGAAACAGAAAGGAAAAGAAGAAAGGAGAAGGCAAGGAGCAGGGCAACGTTCCTGTTTCTCTTGGTTCTATATATATATAAAATATATATTCAAATAATGATAATATATTATAATAATAATAAATATCTAAACAAGTATTTAGATATTTACAAATATTTAGATATTTTTATAAAAATCATCATTACGCCTGTCACCTCACATCACATCACAAACTATTTTTTCAGAAAAATATCTACTCTCGCCGTAATTCAATGGGCAGATGAATTTTTTTCTGAAAAATGCTGCATCTCAGAATTTTTTTTCCTTCGACAAAAGATTTACCGTAATTAAATAAAATTATTCATCGGCGAATAATTTTAATCGGGTCTCCAGAAAGATATTTTTGGCATTTAACTCACAAAATGCCATAAAATTGGCTAAAAAGCCTCAGAATTTCAACACAAAATTCTCCAAAATACATAAATTAGAATTTAAAATTAAGGGTCTTACATTACTACCCTCCAAAAAGAAGTTTCGTCCTCGAAACTTAAAGTACGAGTAACAATCCACACTAGGTTTGTACACAAATTCAACTTACATGCCCTAACTTGTTTCACCCGGCCCACTCGAAGAAAGTGTTGCCTACCCCTTTTCATAGGGTGCTTAATAACTCTATACATTACCATAGCCAGAAAGACTCGCCTGTTCCATTCAACATGATTTTGTTTACTATCAACAAGAGATTAAGGATGATCAGTTCCTCAATTTGTCAATAAGTAGCCAACAACCATGATCGTGGCTTAGACTATCTTAACCGAACTGTAATAGCGCTCTTTGCGACTTGCACTTAAGGTTATTCTAATGTACAAGCGGTCAAACAATCTCCTCAAGGTCCACTGTGTTTTTTCTTATTTTCCTATAACTTTGATCATATCGACGAAGTACAATCGCCCATAGCTATGTCACATAGCCTCGTATACATCCACTTGGTACCAAACTGAAACATTGAGTATGACATCAACACACAAAGCACAAAACAATCATTACCGCCGATAACTCCCTAGTTTCTCCATTGCCCACATATCCTCGATTTCTTTAGTCGCACAACTACATCAAACCACAATGTCCTTATCAAAATGTTGGTATAATTATAACTTTAATAATTACATCCCAACATCTGGTTGATGATCAAAGTTTCCTCAAATATTTTCGGCAAAATGCCAGAACGATATCACCTACAACATACAAACTTCCTTTAGGTTAAGTGTTTCGTTTCAAGGGTCACGTCTCCAAAAAAAAAAAAAAATCCAACTTGAATTTCATTCCTGATTAAGACCTACATTTTTCACATGCCTTAACATCTCAAATTCACGCTTCACTAATTCATTTCCTACATACTTCACAATTCTGGACAAACCCAAAAATAATATTCCTACATCTACTACCAACATTCATTCTGATCTTCTCAATTCCATCACGTCCTTTATTTGTAGCTTGATGATTATCTTTTATTATGACAGGTCAAATATATTGCATTGACTCCATCAGTTTTCCATTTATACAAACCTTAAATTTCTACCTCGAATCTTGATACATCTTCATTATTGTGATTTCAATAAATCAAGCCTTACTAGTTCCCACCAAACGTTTCCATTTCATGCTCAATTCTTCCCTACCAAACATTAAACTCTGTTGATTGGCGAACACAATAACAACCCCATGACATGCACTCAATTAGTGTCTTTGTATCATTCGCATACCCTTATAATAACAATATCTAAATCACGAGTGAGATAATTCCTTTCATGAATCCTTAATTGTCATAAGCTACATCTCCATGTGTTGTTCTGACACGTTTTCTTGGCACATTTTCCAAAATTTGGTTCACTTGTTGGATTCTTATTCGTTCCCAATAAGCATCTTCTAAGGAATAATTATCTATAAACCTCATCCTCATAACTTAGCAGTAAAATATCTCAAAGACCCGCATATTTTTCATCGTCCATCTAGTCACTAAAACACTCATTTTAAATCTTAACGTTTGACTACCCAAGACCAATATCTAACCCATAAATCATTTGTTACATTTCTCCTTTTTTCACTTTTTACCATTAAATAAGATTATAAAATCTGATCCTTGAAATCTCCAAATACTCATCACACCGTCTAATTTCATCCATTTCATCTTAAGATACAATACCAGGTCTTTTTCATCATTGACTTTAATCGTCTTAGTAATCTCATTAATTAAAACTCTTATATTCATAACACAACATTTTTAGTAAATCTTCAAACACTCTCATTCATAACCTTGTGGATTTTAAACCATCGACTTAAAGATCAACCATCTTAGGGTCCCAAATCAAATCTTGATCAATCCCTCTATCCTATCAAAATATACACATTCTCCAAATGTTTACCATCCTTTAATAAGCTTACTTTGCTACAATCTCTAAGTATCCTCGTACTCTATACTTCCAATTCCACTTAA
>NC_021162.2:32851667-32857590 GCF_000331145.2 Cicer arietinum | reverse complement strand
TAGGATGATCCTGTTTCTCATCTGAGGGCAAAGCCTAGATTTCCACAATAATTGTAAAGGTCACCAACCGAAATTAACAAATATCACATAGCAAAATTCTTATATTTTCAAATGCTCAAAAGAACCTTTCGTCTTAGCATACTCCTCGAAAGGGTTTTCATATGTCCAAAAATGCATAAACAATGTTGAAAAATGAAGTTTTAACAAATTGCACTGTCATAGCCGAATACAACAGAGAAAATGCAGATTTTCAGTTCTAAAATAGCTCTGAATCAATCAACACTTTGAATATTCATTAAATCAATTATGAACACATAATTACATCAAAACTTAATCAACCCAACTTCACACCTCAAAGCAATTACGACAAATCACAACAACAACCAAATATGTATATACAATCATCATAGTATAGCAAACATAACTCGCATGCCAAACACTCTAATGCAATGCGTATATGCCAAAATGCATGATTCTAGAATTCCAAACCAAAATCCTCCTCCAAGGGCGTAAATCATAATTGTACAGCCTCTCACAGACCAGTACTAATTACCAAGGTGCAATCTCTCACAGATCAGCATGATTTACTAGCGTGCAGTCTCTCACACACCAACACGACATACAAGAGTGCAGTCGCTCACAGACCAGCACAATTTACTAGCGTGCAGTCTCTCACAGACCAGCACGATTTTCTAGAGTGCAATCGCTCATAGATCAGCATATTCTAGAGTGCAATCTCTCACAGATCAGCACGACGCGATAATCCCCGCAAGGATAAGATGAACCAACAATTCACATGGCATCATCCCGTGGCCCATCATGGTCACCACTATGACCATGGCCCCATCGCGGTCACCATGTACTTTGAAATGCATGAGCATACTCTAACTCTTTTCACCATAATCATTAAGTAAATGCAGCTATTAAAAGATTCCTCATTATTAATACTCATTTAACACTAATGATTTTTCAAACACAACACAGAACATACTCAAACATATTTATTGAACCATTTTCGTTGGACGAAATAAAATAAGTTGTGTGGAGTTGCGATGGAAATAAAAGTCGCGGTCCTGATGGATTCGACATCAAATTTATATAATCTTGCTGGAAAACGCTTGAAGCCGACTTAATAGCGTTTGAGTAGGATTTTCAAGTTACATGAATGCTTCAAAAGGCAGTAGTGACATCATGTTTAGCTATTATTTCAAAACTAAAATATCCACATTTATTGAAGAAGTATATGGCAATTTCCTTAATTGGTAATTTGTTTAAACTTTTGGCTAAACTATTAGAAGGAAGATTGAAAAATGTCATAGGAAAAATATCTCGAATTCTCAAAAGGCATTTCTACTAAGAAAATAGATCTTAGAAGAAGTGGTGGTGTTAAATGAGATGTTGGATCTAGCTTGAAGAAGAAATGACAGTTGCACAATGTCGAAGGTTGACTTTGATAAAGCTTATGACCGAGTGAGTTGGAATTTCTTGAACTGTATGATGTAGAGGATGGGTTTTGAGGAAATTTGGAGACGTATGATGCATGCTTATGTTTCAAGTAATTCCATGTCAGTGTTAGTTAATGGTAGCCCCACGAAGAAGTTTGTGAAGTTTGTGGCCCTAAGAGGTTAACGACAAAGAGATACACTGGCCTTGTTTCAATTTTTGATATTTGAGGAACGATTATCAATGTTGGTTAGGAAATCCATAGTTGAGGGGAGCTTTCAAGGCTATAAGGTTCATTAAGATTTATTTGTTTTGCGTTGGAATATAAAATATGTTAATGTGTGAACTTAAATTTTTTTGAAGTCACACATTGAAAAACTTTAACATTTTGAGTAGTTTTCAACACTATAAATACTAAAGTCCCATATTTGATATAAAACATATGTGGGTTTGATTCCATCACTATATAATGAGTTTCAAACTATTATGAAAAACACACCAAAGTTGGATGCATTTCTCAACTTTCTCTTTTCTCCCTTTTCTATTATGCTCGACTAATTTCCAAGCCATTTCTCCCCTTTCTTTCCGTCCCTTCGATATTTTAAAACGGTTTTGTACCATTGTCTCTTTGATTTTAGAGCAGTTGTTATGTCGTAGTCCTTTCATTTTTTGGAGCGGTTGTTATGACGTAGTCACTTCGATTTTTAGAGCGGTTTTCTACCGTAGTCTTATTAGTTTCTAGAGAGGTTGTTATGTCGTAGTTCAATCGATTTTTGATTGGTCATAATACCACTATCCTTTTAGAGCAATTTTTATGGCGTAGTCTCGTTGATTTTTTAGTTGTCATAATACCACTATTAACGGTTTTTTGTGCCGTAGTCCTTTTGATTTATGAGTGGTCATAGTATCATATTGCGAGTGACTTTAATCTTCATATTAAGAGTGGCTTTAACCACCATATTGAGGGTGTAATTCTAGAACGGTTTTCTACGGTGTAGTGGAACTCCGATATAGTGAATCTGGATTGTTTTATCCTGGGGACTTCGTGGTTGATAGTCTTTCTTGCACAGAGTGGACAATGCCGCGAAACCTCTTAAAGAGAGCGACCTAGTCCGTGACTCAATCCAATAATATCTTCAGTGGCATAAATTGTGAATTTTAAACAGTTTTCCGAAACTTAAAAATAAATTTTCGTTACTGTAGTTCGTCAATGACAATTTTTTTGTGCAACGGTGAAAGAAGTAACTTATGGGCTTTGAAAGCAATTTTGTGTCGGTTCGTGTGGGTATTTGGTTTAAAAACCAATTTTTCAAAAAGAAACATTATATTATGGGTCTTAACTTTGAGGATAATTTGATGCACGCAAATTTTGTTTGTAGAACGAGAAACATTCAGAACTTGCACTAATTCTTACTTGCATCACTTGTGTTTTATGCATACATTGAGTCAATTTTGTTTGGTTGTTTGAGCTTTTCTAACTACCATGTGCAAATTTTATCATTAGCTAGCCCTTTTAACTTTTGCCCCTTTCTTTTAGTTACTTGCATCACTTGTAATTAAATCACCCTACTAGGAATTAGGTAGGAAAGTTTTTGTCTTGTCTTGAAAAATTTCTAAGTTTGGGGTTGCTCATGGGATAACAACCTTTTAAGTTTGGGTGGTGGTTCTAAAAAATAATAATAATAATAATAATAATAATAATAATAATAATAATAATAATAATAATAATAATAAAGAAGAAGAAGAAGGAAAAAAACTAGTTCATGTACTTTGATTAATAACAACTTCTTGGTTCTTTTGCTAATGTTTGAGAATCTCCACAATAAAAATGTGCAAAAGAAGGCAGAATAATTTGAAAATATATACATAACTTCATGTGGTAAAGTCCACTATCCCAAAATGCCCTACCCATACCTAAATGAGACTTGAAGAGAGTTGAACTTGATGAATGAATGCTAAATGGGTTGTTCTAAGTTTACAAATGGTGTTTATTTATTTATTTTAGATGTAAGCAATCTTTGAGCATGATGAATGTTTTGTAGTAGATAGAACTTTGAGGATTGAGTTTGATTTGATATGAGAAATTTAATTTAAGTTTGCTTTTAAGTATACCCAATTTGAATTTAATTGTTACTTGGAAACAAGCAATAAACTTTGTTTGTTGTTGTGATAATTCTTCATCATATGCATATTTTTCATTGTTTTTAGTCTTATATATCTTTAATCATTAGTTAATTTAAGGATTTATTTGATATAGTTTCTCGATTTTAGTTCTTGAAACTACTAAAATGTTTATGTTCTTATTTTTTTGATTAAGTAGAGATTTTTCATAATTTTGCATTGTTGTTTTAGTGTAGTGTTGAATTTTGGTGAGAAATTAACATGGCCTATGTCGAGTATTTAAGCCATATATGGAGTTTTAGATGTCCAATTGAAGTTAAAATAAGTGAAAATGAAAGCTAAGATGAGATCTATAGCTACAATTTTTATGAAGACACTAAAACCAAATTCAGACTCAAAAGAGGAGAAAAATTCAGTAAAAGTCAGACAACAAATATTGTGCATTGAAGAGCAAATTCTTGCACCTAAGGCGCATTTCTATATTATTTTGATATTCTGCTTATATCTAGGAGCGCTAGAGCACCCTTGGCTTGGGCCCCAACGCATGACGCGTTGCAAAATGTATAAAAGTGTGTTTTTCTCACTTTCTAGGGATCTTTTTTGCTATGTTAAAGTTTGAAGACTTTTGTCATAGTAGAGAATCTCAGAGAATGATGGTTCTAATACCATTGAAGGAGTTTTATCAAAAATCATTCCTGAATCTTTCTTGTAATTCTTTTTTAATCTCTATCTTTTGTATGTTTGTGATGAGCAATTAAACCTTATTTGTTAAGGATGAGTGAAATAAGATGAAACCTTATTTGTCTTATTTGATTTCTAGTTATATGAATGAGTTTATTGAGTTATTTTCTCATCTTTGTACTTAATGATTTTTATTGCTTAATCAACTTTAAATTGTTTTAAGATTTTTATTTTAAAACGGAAGTGGACTTTACACATTTTTGAGATGAGAGATTCATGATATTGTAGTATAGGGATAAATGCAGGTCATGAAACCAATTGATTTATTTGGAGAAAAATAATTTAATAAGAGAATTCTTGTACTATAAAGCTTAATTGTAATTTTAAATCAACAAATGAGTTAGAGGTTTTTTTAGAATTAAATGTTCTGTAATAGTTTATTAAAGAAATTTAGTAACTAGAATTAAATTAGAAACCAAAGTTGGATTCAAATTGAAACTCATTGTTGACATTTTTCTTTTTATAAAAGTTTAATATTATTACTATTGTTAGTTTTAAAAATTATTTAAATCAATTTTAAAATGTTTTGTTCAATTTTAGTAATTAAATATAACTTGATAAAACAACACAAACATTGAGTTCGACACTCGGTACTACTGTTGTATTATTACTTACAACGATTTAGTACAATTGCTGAAACAGTATATGTTTTTCTTGATGTCTAATCAACAAGAGGTTGTGATAAGCGAGACGGGGCATTGAGATGATGACAGTTGGAGTTGGAATCTTCAATGGAGAAGAAATCCTTTTACTTGGGAAAAGGATTTTATAACTAATCTACAAGACATATTGGCAAGTTTGCGACACAAAGAAAAGGAGAAGATAGAAGGGGATGGGTGCCGAACTCTGCAACTAGTTTTACAATTCGAAGTTGTTTTAAGTGGTTGTCGAATCAAAATTGTGACATAAACTTTATCTGCATAATTTAATACAGTGTGCAATAAACTCTAGAATACTTACGCCCCCGTCAAAAGTGCTAGTTTTTAGTTGGAGATTTTTTAATCACCGTTTTCTCATGAGGGATGCATTATTTGCAAGGAACGTTATCAAATCAAATTATGCATTGAGTTGTGTTTTCTATTTTCGCTGCAACGAAAACATGGAGCACTTTTTTTTTTTTGAACTGTTGGATCAACAATAATGTGTGGTGATTTGTAGTTGGTTTGGTATTGGAGTAATTCAAAATGCTGATCCTGTAAACCATTTTTTGTAGTTTGGTATGCGGAGGATGAATAATAAAAAAGTCATCTTTATTATACGGGTGGAAGTGGTGTAAAGTTTGTGGCTAGCGAGAAATTGTTGGATCTGTGTTGGTGACAATTACTGCAAGACTTTAATAGTGAAGTTGTTGATGAATATTATATATAGCAAATTCCAAAGCGTGTTGTTACACTAGCCTTTAGGTTCGATTCGCCCCCACCAATCGGATGCAAATGAGATAACCAGCGAATCCCCTTCAGGGTACTTTGGAAACCTTGATATGATTTGCACTATCACACCAAGAATATCTTTCAATAGTATGTTACAAAATAATGTTACCTATTCTTTTCTCATGCATTAGAAAAGAATAAGTTGACTTAGTATATGAGAATGAGTGAAAGAAAATGGATGGCAAATA
>NC_021162.2:32850567-32851651 GCF_000331145.2 Cicer arietinum | reverse complement strand
AAAGAGTTGCAATTCTTCTTCTGCCACTGTTTATGAAGGGCTATATACATATAACGTTCAGTTATTTACTGAAGCATTGCACTGGTTTGGTGGCAAAACAATGCCTCTGTTTCGCGAGCAAGTCCTGGGTTCGAATTCAACAGATGTGACTTTTCATTTTTATTTAAAAGTTGCGCCTTTTCAAAAGGGAATTTTTCCAAAAAGAAGGCAATATGCAGATTCAAACTAGGGATCCCATGTTAGGAAAAATAAACACAACCACCAAACCAACATCAATATCATGTTATGTATAGCCAATTATACATACATATATTATCCAATATTTTGGAAATATCTCACAATCCCCCACCATTTTCAAAATATACTTAGTTCCATAATTTTGGAAATATCATGGTTTCAGATAATGGTATCTTACGATTTGAACCACTACTTAGTAAGCTATGTGTTCCACTTATCCCGAATAGATTGGTAGACAAGCTTTGAACCAGTTATTCATTAGAACAAGTGTGCATAACTTACACATGAAATCTCGGTACTATCGAAAGGATTATAAAAATGACACATTTGTTAAGGCCTTGTGTCATGTACCGTTTTCATGAGAATTTAAGAGTCAAGCCCTTTAACTCTTCGAAGCGGCCTCACTTCATCCTCACATAGGTAGACTATATCATAAATACACCCATAATATGTATTTCAGCAAATTTATGTTATATGTCTATTAACAGTAAAACTCAACCTTCCAACTTTGTACTTATGGTCCAAGTACTTTCAACCTTTGGGATGTATCTATATCCAAGTACTTGCAATCATTCTAATAGTGTACTTTTATCATTGAACTCAAGACTTGATGTTACTCAAGTGTGAGTCGATTTTCCACCATTGATGATTAATTAGATATGGGCTTGAGTCCCATCCCCAATGATGTCTTCAACACCATGTCTCTTGTCAGACCTTTCGTCATAGAATCTGCAAGATTCTTTTCAGTTTTTACAAACACTATGGATATTACTCCATTTAAAATTAAATCCTTTACATAGCTATGTCTTAGACCAATATGTCTAGATTTTCTATTATATACTTGACT
>NC_021162.2:32847164-32849897 GCF_000331145.2 Cicer arietinum | reverse complement strand
TGCCTCTTTACTACCTGCAGCTAGGGCAATGAATTATGCAGCCATGGTGTAGTCGGCAATGCAAGTTTGTTTCTTTGATCCCCAAGAAACTGCACCTCCACCAAGGTTGAAGATCCATTCACTTGTGGAAGCATGATCCTCAACATAAGTTACCCAACTGACATCTGTATATCCTTCCAAAACTAAAGGATATCCACTATAGACTAAACTATAGTTAATTGTTCCTTTCAAATATTTTAATACTCTATTAACAACCTACCAATGTTCTTTACTTGGATTGCTAGTATACCGACTTAATCTGCCTACAACATATGCTATGTCAGGTTTGGTACAAGTCATGGCATAAATCAAGCATCCGATTACCTTTGAATAATGTAGTTGTGCCACATGGCATCCTTTATGTGGTTCTAAACTAACATTTTGATCAAATGGAGTAGAAACAGGTTTGCAATTAAATTGATCAAATTTCTTTAGCACTTTCTTAATATAATGAGATTGAGATAAACCGATGTTTACTCCATCTCTAATGATTTTAATTCCTAAAATCACATCTGCTTCACCTAAATCTTTCATATCAAAATTTTTTGATAAGAAAGTTTTAGTTTTCTCCACCTCATCTAAATTGGTGCCAAAGATTAACATATCATCCACATATAAACAAATCATAACACCATTTCCATTATGAAATTTACTATAAATACATTTGTCGGATTCATTTATTTTATATCCATTAGAAAGCAAAACTTTATCAAACTTTTGGTGCCATTGTTTGGGTGCCTGTTTTAATCCGTATAAGGATTTAATCAATTTACACACTTTATGTTCTTGTCCTTTGATAACAAATCCTTCAGGTTGTTTCATATACACCTCTTCATCTAACTCTCCGTTTAGGAAAGCAGTTTTAACATCCATTTGATGGATTACCAACTTATAGATAGAAGCTAGTGCCAAAAGCACTCTTATGGATGCAATTCTTGCAACAGGTGCATAAGTATCAAAATAGTCGATACCTTCTTTTTGTGTAAACCCTTTGGCAACCAGTCTAGCTTTGAATTTATCAATGGTACCATCAACTTTCATTTTCTTCTTAAAGATCCATTTACAACCTATTGGTTTGGATCCAGGTGGGAGGTCTACCAATTTCCAAGTTTTATTTCCCATGATTGAGTCCATTTCCTCTTGGATGGCTTCTTTCCAAAAGGAAGAGTCTTGAGACTTTATTGCCTTTTCATATGTGTCTGGGTCACTCTCTAAATTGTAACAAATTGGTCCATAACTGTTACTGGAATCATTTGTTCCTTCTACAAGGAACATAAAGAAGTCTAGGCCACAATCTTTCTCTTTTCTGGCTCTTTTACTTCTTCTGGGTTCTGAACATGTCAAGGTATCATTATTAGATACATTATTTTCTAGGCTTTGTACACTAGAACATACAATTTCCTTGGGATGTAGAATTGAGTTAAATCTATTTTCTTGAAATATTGCATCTCTTGACTCAATCATTGTGTTAATAGGATATGAGTCATTAGATTCAACAACCACGAATCTATAGGCCTTGCTATTTTCAGCATAGCCCATAAATACACTTTCAATTCATCTTTCTCCCAATTTCTTTCTTTTTGGTTCAGGAACCTTAACAATTGCTCTTCATCCCCAAACTTTTATATAGTTAAGATTGGGTTTTCTTTTCTTCCAGAATTCATATGGGGTTATCTTGTTCCTTTTATTGAGAACTTTATTTAGCAAATAACATGCAGTTAACATGGCTTCACCTCAATAATCTTTAGACAAACCAGAATAGGATAACATGGCATTCACCATTTCTTCTAATACCCTATTTTTTCTTTCTGCAATTCCATTTTGTTGTGGGGAATATGGTGCAGTTGTTTGATGCACAATACCAGTGGACTTAAAATACTCAGGATGATAGAACTCTCCTCCTCTATCACTTCTAAAACACTTAATAAAAGTTCCATGTTGAAGTTCTACTTGTGCTTTAAATATTTTAAATTTGTCTAAAACTTCATTCTTAGAGTGCATTAAATAAACATAACAAAATCTAGAGTAATCATCAATAAAAGTGACAAAATACTTTTTACCACCAATTGTAGGCCAACCATGTAAATCGCATACATCAGAGTGAATTAAATCTAATACCTTATAACTTCTTTCAACACTTTTAAAAGGTTGTCTTGTGATTTTAGTTAGCATGCAAGTAGTACATGAATTTGAATTTTTATCAAAAGTCGGAATTAAATTTGATTTCATCATATCATTCAATTTTCTAAAGTTAATATGTCCTAGTCGCATATGCCATAAATCACAAGACTCAACAATATAAGCAGAAATCATATTATTATTATAGTTACTGATAATATTACATTTGAACATATTCTCACAAAGGTAACCCTTCCCTACAAACATACCACCTTTAGAGAGAATACATTTATCTCCCTCAAATACACTTTTGAAACCAAACTTATTAAGTAAAGGTACATAAATCAAGTTCTTCCTAACATCAGGAACATAAAATACATCTTTAAGAGTAAGTACTTTTCCAGAAGTGAATTCAATCTCCACTGTTCCTTTTCCTTTGACTTGGACAGTTGAGGCATTTCCCATGTACAAAATACTTCCATCTTCTTCATCAATGGTCTTAAATACTTCTTTCTTTTTGCACACATGGCGGGTAGCACCAGAGTCTATCCACCAAGATTCAACATCTTCAATCAT